>NC_141016.1:10752022-11177022 GCF_052327205.1 Somniosus microcephalus
ACGTATGAGGAGAGATTGGGTCGATTAGGCTTATATTCGCTGGAGTTTAGAAGAATGAGAGGGGATCTCATTGAAACTTATAAAATTCTGACAGGACTAGACAGACTAGATGCAGGAAGGGTGTTCCCGATGGTGGGGGGAGTCCAGAACCAGGGGTCACAGTCTAAGGATAAGGGGTAAGCCATTTAGGACTGAGATGAGGAGGAATTTCTTCACCCAGAGAGTGGTGAACCTGTGGAATTCTCTACCACAGAAGGCAGTCGAGGCCAATTCATTAAATATATTCAAGAAGGAGTTAGATATATTTCTGAAGGCTAAAGGGGATCAAGGGATATGGGGAGAAAGCAGGGACAGGGTACTGAGTTTGGATGATCAGCCATGATCTCATTGAACGGCGGAGCAGGCTCGAGGGGCTGAATGGCCTACTCCTGCTCCTATCTTCTATGTTTTTATGTAATGGGCGTAAACTGTGAGGTTCCATGTCGCGCGGTGGCGCGATTTAGGAGAATGGACAACATTGGCAATTTTTTGATGATATTTTTCCATTTTCCTCGAGAAATCGATGGTTTGTGGTTCAACGTGACCCCTGACCTAGAATCGTACAGCACAGAAGGAGCCCATTCGGCCCATCGTGCCTGTGCGGGTTCTTTGGTAGCGTTATCCAATTAGTCCCACTCCACCACCCCCCCACCCTTTCCCCTGCAAATTTTTCCTTTTCAAGTATTTATCCAATTCCCTTTTGAAAGTTACTGTTGAATCCGCTTCCCCCGACCTTTCAGGCAGCGCGTTCCAGATCACAACAACGCGCAGCGTAAAAAAAAAAATTCTTCTCATTGCCCCTCTGGTTCTTTAGTCAATGATATTTAATCTGTGTCCTCTGCTAACCGACACTTCTGCCAGTGGAAACAGTTTCTCTCTATTTTCTCTCTTAAAACATGAAGCGTTAAACCGAGGCCCCGTCTGCTCTCCCAGGCGGAGGTACAAGATCCAATAGCGCTATCTGAAGAAAGCCGGGGGTGAGTTCTCTCCACCCCCCTCCCCCCCTCCGGTGTCCTGGGGCCAACATTTAACCCTCAGCCACCATCACTAAAACAGATTATCCGGTCATTTATCACATCGCTGTTTGTGGGATCTTGCTGTGCGCAGGCTGGCTGCTGCGTTTCCGACGTTACAACAGCGACTCCACTTGGAATAAAAGCGCTCCATTGGCTGGAAAGCGAATTGGGACGGCCCTGAAAAGGTGCTTATAGAAATATGCAAGTTCTTTCATCAATTTGAACGCCTCCATTCAATGTCCCCGACATTGATTCAGTCAATCATGAAAGAAAGACTTATGAAATAATACTGAGTGGCCTGCGGGTGGCGCCGTCCAGGGAGAGTATAAATACTCAGGCACGGGCCCAGTTTGCGCAGGACATTCTTAACAGGAACTAGTGAAGGACACAACTAGACCCCCATGTTGTAAAACAGTTGATTAAAGCTTTGTTTAACGCTTAGACCAAGTGCCTCGTAGTTTTCTTAAGTCACTTCCCTTAACCTTCCCTGCTCTAAAGGAGAGCCACCCCGAGCTCACTGAAGGAGGGGTCCCTTACCCGTTTGTCGATGTCCCGGTGCTGCAGCTGAATGAAGCGGGCACTGATGGCCGCGATGTAGCTCTGCTGGTTGGCGAACGCCACCCGTCCCGCTCCTTTGGGGTACTTCAGCTCCGGGTCGGTGTCGATGCCAGCGTAGCAAACGCCTCCGTACAGCTGGTCCATGATCATCGCCAGCTCCACTGCAACGGGAAGTGCACAGCGTTACCAGGGGGAAGCAACCTCCCAAACATCCCCACCCTCCCAAACAACGTCCCATTCCAAAGCTGGGTGGGCGTGTGTGCTGTGAGGAGGATGCTGAGAAACTCCAGTATGATTTGGACAGGTTGGGTGATTGGGCAGCTGCAGTATAATGTGGATAAATGCGAGGTTATCCACTTTGGTGGCAAAAACAGGAAGGCAGATTATTATCTGAACGGCAATAGATTGGGAGAAGGGGAAGTGCAACGAGACCTGGGCGTCCTTGTGCACCAGTCGCTGAAGGTAAGCATGCAGGTGCAGTAGGCGGTTAAGAAGGCAAATGGTATGTTGGCCTTCATAGCGAGAGGATTCGAGTACAGGAGCAAGGATGTCTTGCTGCAGTTGTACAGGGCCTTGGTGAGACCACACTTGAGTATTGTGTGCAGTTTTGGTCGCCTTATCCGAGGAAGAATGTTCTTGCCATGGAGGGAGTGCAGCGAAGATTCACCAGACTGATACCTGGGATGGCAGGAATGACATATGAGGAGAGATTGGGTCGATTGGGCTTATACTCGCTAGAGTTTAGAAGAATGAGAGGGGATCTCATTGAAACTTATAAAATTCTAACAGGACTAGACAGACTAGATGCAGGAAGGATGTTCCCAATGGCGGGGGAGTCCAGAACCAGGGGTCACAGTCTAAGGATAAGGGGTAAGCCATTTAGGACTGAGATGAGGAGGAATTTCTTCACCCAGAGAGTGGTGAACCTGTGGAATTCTCTACCACAGAAGGCAGTTGAGGCCAATTCATTAAATATATTCAAGAAGGAGTTGGATATATTTCTTAAGGCTAAAGGGATCAAGGGATATGGGGAGAAGGCAGGGACAGGGTACTGAATTTGGATGATCAGCCATGATCTCATTAAATGGCGGAACAGGCTCGAGGGGCCGAATGGCCTACTCCTGCTCCTATCTTCTATGTTTCTATATAAACATCCCCACCCTCCCAAACAACGACCCATTCCTTGCGGGGGTGCAGACCGAGAAACACACCGCGCGCTGGCTTCGCGCATCAGTCTTCAAAGTGACCTCAACGAAAAGGGATCAGCAGACCCAGTTAACCATACAGTAGGCCGCCTCCCTCTGACCAGCGTCGGGGGGGGGGGGGGGTGTGGATGGTTGCGGTGGAGACTTTTTTAAACCCACTGCAGCACGAATGGCAGCAAGTCGCCAAGCTTGCCGTCGCAGCACCGCTCTTAACCCTCCCCCCCACCCCGTGACCTCTACCGCCGATGAGGGCTGGCAGCAAGGTCATAGGAACACCATCGCCTCCAAGTCACACAACCTCCTGACTCGGGCGTGCTCCGCCGTTCTTTCATCCATCGCTGGGGCAGCATTCCCCTCCCCCGCACCATTTGCGGGAGCCCATCGCTCGAGAGAGGCCGAGCGGCGATGCTCCCTCTTAATTGTTTTTTTTGGGTGCGCAGCCCCTTTAAGGGCGGTTTTGCGCATCGGAGAGCCGGCGAGTCGGCTGCGCGGGAGGTCCCGAGAGCTGGGCGGCCGTGCAGCTTAACAGGAACGTTGCTGCGCGGGACGGGACGATGTTGGCCAATGACTGTTAGCTTCCAGTTCAGAGGTCGCAGGAACAAAGGTCAAGAGGGTAACAGATGGCGAGTCCCCGATGTGCCTCAGACTTTACAAAGAGGCCTCGAGAAGCTTTGGTTAAGTCAGCTACTGTAAGAGACTATTCATGTACAGATATATACGTAGGATTAGGATTTGGTTTAATCCCGTATGATTTACGAATTTTTGCTTTCCATTGACTTGTATCGTGGCTAGAAATAGTGAAATGGCTAAAGCTGTTCATTCTCAGGATGTTTCACGGTTTTATTACATAAAATGTACAGCACAGAAACAGGCCATTCGGCCCAACTGGTCCGTGCCGGTGTTGATGCTCCACACGAGCCTCCTCCCACCCCTCCTCATCTCACCCCATCAGCATCTCCTTCTATTCCTTTCTCCCTCATGTGTTTATCCAGCTTCCCCTTAATGTGTCTGTGCTATTCACCTCAACCACTCCCTGTGGCAGCGAGTTCCACATTCTCTGGGTAAAGTAGTTTCTCCTGAATTCCCTGTTGGGTTTATTACTGACTTTCTTATATTGATGGCCCCGAGTTTTGGTCTCTCCCGCAAGTGGAAACATCTTCGCTACGTCTACCCTAACGAACCCTTTCGTAATCTTCAAGACCTCTATCAGGTCACCCCTCAGTCTTCTCTTTTCTAGAGAAAAGACTCCCAGTCTGTTCAATCTTTCCTGGTGTGGAAACTCTTTCCTGATAGTTATAACCTCTCAGTTCTAGTATCATTCTAGTAAATCTTTTTTTTTTGTACCTTCTCCAGTGCCTCGATATTCTTTTTATAATATGGAGACCAGAACTGTTCACTGTACTCCAAGTGAGGTCTAACCGAGGTTCGATACAAGTTTAACACAACTTCTCTGCTTTTCAATTCTCTCTCTCTAGAAATGAACCTCGGTGTATCGGTTCACAATTAACCGGGCTGTTTATTTCCTGCTGGAGTTCCAGGACGTGCTGCTACGGGCCTGTTGACATTGTGAAATGACATAGCCAAGATAGTCTGGAGATAGGAAGTGGGACAATGGTCTCAAGGCGATTATAGTTACATGATTAATAATGGTAAATAAGATAGCATCTGGTGTTTTCTGAGGGGGGTCTTGCTCACATTAACACTCATCATGCCATAATGAATGATCTAGGACAGTGTGCGTGACTAGAGGCCTATAAAGATCTTGAGCATCCCGTCACAATTTGTAGAGGGAGACAAGAACGAATGGTCCGATGATGGTTACATCTCTCCCAGAGGAGAAACAGGGTAATTGCGTGTTTTTCCCTGAATGACTCCTGGTTAGAGACACTGAGCGCGTCAAAGACTTGGTCAAGCATAATAGATGGTTTCAGTTGCAAACTGTATTTGGTGTCAGATTCAAATACACTTCCACCACCAAACCCTGAATCCATTTGGCCCGGCCCTTAGCAGAGTCCTGACCGCCTCCTGTTCCTTGGGTCGGAAGGTCTGGGTTCTCAGCAGAAGCCAAGGGGGAAGGGGCTTTTCCTTCTCGGCGAACTGCGATTGGACGTAGTTTTGCGAGGAGCCCCCTTAATAAACTAAGCGTCCAATAACCTACTTGCTTTCAGCGGTCTCGGGACACCTCCCACGAAGACGGTCTTCCTGGGATCCAGAGGTTGCGATCCGTCCAGTACAAAGTCGCTATCGCTCAGACTCCAGGGCCTGATCTGCACCTAAAGCCGGAAAGGGAAGCAAAGACCGATAAACTAAAAGGTCCAACTGTGGTAAATTCAGTGCTGTGGAGCAGAGACGAACAGACTGGGAAGATTCCAGGCCCTGTTCCTACTCTGCGCTGCTCTCCGTCCAATCACAAGACGTCTACAGAACGCCGTTCGGCCCGGCGGTGTCGAGCCCTCCCCTTTAGCTGGGAGTAATTAATCTAATCCCTGCTCGGGCAGGGGGGCACGGGAAGGATGTTCTTGTCATGGAAGGAGTTCAGCGAAGATTCACCAGGCTGATACCTGGGATGGCAGGAATGACGTATGAGGAGAGATTGGGTCGATTGGGCTGGGGTTTAGAAGAATGAGAGGGGATCTCATTGAAACTTATAAAATTTTGACAGGACTGGACAGACTAGATGCAGGAAGGATGTTCCCGATGGCCGGGGAGTCCAGAACCAGGGGTCACAGTCTAAGGATAAGGGGTAAGCCATTTAGGAAAGAAATGAGGAGGAATTTCTTCACCCAGAGAGTGGTGAACCTGTGGAATTCTCTACCACAGAAAGCAGTTGAGGCCAATTCATTAAATATATTCAAGAAGGAGTTAGATATATTTCTTAAGGCTAATGGGATCAAGGGATATGGGGAGAAAGCAGGGACAGGGTACTGAATTTGGATGACCAGCATTGAATGGCGGAGTAGGCTCGAGGGGCCGAATGGCCTACTCCTGCTCCTATCTTCTATGTTTCCATGTTTCTATGCTGCAACTGACCCCAGCGCACGTCACTCAGCAAGGTCACCCGGTCAATGCTGATGGTAAATGCCCTCCTCCTGGGCCTGGCGCCTACCCTGCCAAGTTCAACACTCATTGGGAGTGCGTAGAAAGAATAGCCACTTAGGGGAGGGACTGGCGAATGGGGGCTGTTGCCAGGTATGTTTCAGGAGAGGATGGAAAAGCTGAATACTGGGGGGGGGGGGGGTGTCGAGGTTGAGAAAGGGAGGCTCACATTTAAGAAATGGAATTTGACGGCGTTCAGAGCAGAAACTACTTCCAAAAATAACACTTCACGATCTCTAATCGTAGAATCATACAGCGCAGAAGGGGGCCATTCGGTCTGTCGTGCCTGTGCCGGCTCTTCATACCTTCTTTGCTTTAATACTCTACGCCTCCGTTAATAAAGTCCAGGATCCCGTCTGCTTTAACAGCCTTCTCAACTTCTCCTGCCACCTTCAAGGGTTTGTGTAGGTTAACCCCCACGTCTCTCTCTATTCCTGCACTCTCTTTAAAATTGCACCATTTCAATTGATAACGCGCCTCCTCCTCATCTTTGCTTCCAAAACTTATCACTTCTGTAATTCTTGCTGCCTCACACGAACATATGAAGATAATGGACAGGAAGGCCAGCTGGTCCATCGCGCCTGTCCCACACGCTCATAGTTCAACTTGCACACATCATCATCACCCCCATCCACTCCTCACCCAACACCAACCGGCCACACCATCTTCAGAAGGGGAGGGGGGGGGGGGGGGGAAAAGAGAGGGGCGACTCTTGGGGAATGAACTGGGGAAATTCCTCTCCGACCCCCCAAAAGGCTATCAAACGTTCCTGAAGCCCTTCTCCTGCCTCGAACTACCTTCTAGATGAGGTTCATGTCGGCCACGCTTGGCGCCCTTTTGGAGGCGCGCAGCGAATCCGCACTCACTGCACAAGCTGCCAGCTTAATCCAGCGGTCAGTGAATCTGGGAAAAGAAGCGCCTCCCGACATCTAACCTAGATCTCGGCTTTTATTCCCCGTACTCACGTTCCCGCATCTCCTCAGCCTATCCAGCTCAAACAGCCCATCATCACTGCACAGAGCGACACGAGGGAAAACTTTGTTTTTTTTACGCGACGTGTGGTGAGGATTTGCAATGCGCTGCCTGATAGGGCGGTGGATACAGATTCAATGGTAGCCTTCAAAAGGGAATTGGATAAATACTTGGAGGAGAAAATAATTGCAGGGATCTGAGAAGAGTGGGAAGAGTGGGACTAACGGGATCGCTCTTCGAAAGAGCCGGCCCAGACTCGATGGGCCGAATGGCCTCCTTCTGTGCTGTACTGTTCCATGATTTAATTATTTTAAAAGACCTCAATCAAATCGCCTCAAAGTCTGTGGTTTTCTAGAGAATAAAGTCCCAGCTCCCTAAAGCTATCCTGGTAACGTGAGAGTTTTGAAACTAGGTTATCAATCTGGTGGCGATCTTGTAGACAACTTCCCAGGGCCTTAAAAACAATGTGCGGGGGAACTAAAACTGGACACAATATTTCAGATGAGGCCTGACGACTTGTACAAGGACAGTATAGTGGGGAGTTTTTTTGTACTTGTCCTGGCAATACATCTTTAAACTCTCTCTCTCTGCTTTCGCAATAACCCTGTGGCAATGGTTGTCAACATTCAGAGATCCATGTCTGATAATATCCAAGTTTGCCTCCTGCTCTTGACCGTGCAGCTCTGTGGGGCGTACACATGTGTAACGTTGTTGCCCCAGCACCCAAGGGCGTCCGGCTATATCTTAACTATTGAAGGACATCTGCCAGACACCGGCTCATTTTCCCACATCACATCCAGATCGGCCTTCAATCTATTTTTCTCATCTTACAACAACTTGTATTTATACAGCACCTTTAATGTAGTAAAACATCCCAAGGCACTTCACAGGAGCGATTATCAAACAAAATTTTACATGGACTCACATAAGGAGATATTAGGGCAAGTGACCAAAAACTTGGTCAAAGAGGTAGGTTTTAAGGAGCGTCTTAAAGCAGGAAAGAGAGGCGGCGAGGTTTAGGGAGGGAATTCCAGAGCTTAGGCCCTAGGCAACAGAAGGCACGGCCACCGATGGTTGCGTGATTATAATCGGGGATGCTCAAGAGGGCAGAATTGGAGGAGCGCAGATATCTCATAGAACAGTCCAGCACAGAAGGAGGCCATTCGGCCCATCGAGTCTGCGCCGGCTCTTTCGAAGAGCAATCCAGTTAGTCCCACTCCCCCGCTCTTTCCCCATGTCCCTGCAATTATTTCACCTTCAAGTATTTATCCAATTCCCTTTTGAAGGCTGCTATTGAATCTGTTTCCACCACCCAGAAACTTAACTGGACCAGCCACATAAATACTGTGGCAACAAGAGGTCAGAGGCCGGGAATTCTGCAGCGAGTGTCTCACCTCCTGACTCCCCAAAGCCTTTCCACCATCTACAAGGCACAAGTAAGGAGTGTGATGGAATACTCTCCACTTGCCTGGATGAGTGCAGCTCCAACAACACTCAAGAAGCTCCACACCATCCAGGACAAAGCAGCCCGCTTGATTGGCACCCCATCCACCACCTTAAACATTCACTCCCTCCACCACCGGCGCACCGTGGCTGCAGTGTGTACCATCTACAAGATGCACTGCAGCAACTCGCCAAGGCTTCTTCGGCAGCACCTCCCAAACCCGCGACCTCTTCCACCTAGAAGGACAAGGGCAGCAGGCGCATGGGAACATCACCACCTCCAAGTTCCCCTCCAAGTCACACACCATCCTGACTTGGAAATATATCGGCCGTTCCTTCATCGTCGCTGGGTCAAAATCCTGGAACTCCCTCCCTAACAGCACTGTGGGAGCACCTTCACCACACGGACTGCAGCGGTTCAAGAAGGCGGCTCACCACCACCTTCTCAAGGGCAACTAGGGATGGGCAGTAAATGCTGGCCTTGCCAGCGATGCCTACATCCCATAATCAAATAAAAAATAAATAAACCCTATCAGGCAGTGCATTCCAAATCCTAACCACTCGGTTGCGTAAAAAAGTTTTTTCTCATGATGGGTGAAGGCAGGATTGGCTTGAACTAGCACACTATCCACAGTCGGACGGCGTGCCAATATTTCTTGTCTCGGCAACCCACATCGCAATTGTGGAAAGTTCGGAGCAGGTCATTCTTCCCCCTCAAGCCTGTGCCAGCGCTCCAGCAGAACAATCTCCTCTGGTCCCCAATTCCCCTGCCCTACCCTGGTGTCCGTCAGTAACTTGCTTCCTGACGAATGGCTGAGGTACTGGGGAGTAAACAGGAGAACTGGCGAGAGGCAGCACCTTCAGGGGAGGGAGGAGGGGAAATAATCTTTTAAAATAGATCAGGGAGTTTAAAGTCAGTGGAAGGTCAGCGGTGTGAAGTTCACTCGGCAATTAAGCCATTTCCAATTATCATATCACCACTTCCTGTTATGCATTTCCCATCAAAATATTATTTTGTGGAAAACTGGCTCTCACGTTAGTCGGAATTGCCTTGCGTGTTATGGAAGGTTCTAACAGACACACATGGAGCTTGTTGGACGAGGGTCTTGCAAGAAAGAAAAAAAATGAAAGACTTGCATTTCTATAGCGCCTTTCACAACCACTGGACGTCCCAAAGCGCTTTACAGCCAATGAAGTACTTTTTGAAGTGTAGTCACTGTTGTAATGTGGGAAACGCGGCAGCCAATTTGCGCACAGCAAGCTCCCACAAACAGCAATGTGATAATGACCAGATCATCTGTTTTTGTTATGTTGGTTGAGGGATAAATATTGGGCAGGACACTGGGGATAACTCCCCCTGCTCTTCTTCGAAATATAGTGCCACGGGATCTTTTACATCCACCCGAGAGGGCAGACAGGGGCCTCGGTTTAACGTCTCATCTGAAAGACGGCTCCTCCGACAGTGCGGCACTCCCTCAGCACCGCACTGGGAGGGTCAGCCTAGCTTCATGTGCTCAAGTCTCTGGAGTGGGGACTTGAACCCACAAGGAAAGACGGCCACTTTTAAAATACAGCGAATGACCCCGAGGCACGTGAGAACTCTCCTGGATTTGCCGACGGCTGTATTTGAGTTGACTGGCAGTGTGGGTTTGGATGGTTTATACAGGAGAATGGTGGGGGGGTCGGGAGGTAGAGCGTGTCGGGGGGGGTTGTGGGACTGGAGGAGATTACAGAGATAGGGAGGGGGCGAGGCCATGGAGGGATTTAAAAACAAGAATGAGAATTTTGAAATCGAGGCGTTGCTTAACCGGGAGCCAATGTAGGTCAGTGAGCTCAGGGGAGATGGGTGAATGGGACTTGGTGCGGGTTAGGACACGGGCAGCCAAGTTTTGGATGACCTCAGGTTTACGTAGGGTAGAATGTGGGAGGCCAGCCAAGAGTGTGTTGGAATAGTCAAGTCCAGAGGTAACAAAGGCGTGGATGAGGGTTTCAGCAGCGGATGAACTGAGACAAGGGCAGAAGCGGGTCGGTGTTACGGAGGTGGAAGTAGACGATCTTGGTGATGGAGTGGATGTGTGGCCGGAAGCTCCTCGCGGGGCCAAATGTGACGGCAAGTTTGCAAACGGTGTGGTTCAGCCTCGGACAGTGACCACGGAGAAGGATGGGGTTCGCGACGGGGACTGAAGACACTAGCTTCAACTTTGCCAATATTTACTTGGGAGGAAATTTCTGCTCAAGATTCTCAAACCTACATATCAACATCTTTACCCAGATCATTGGTGCAGATAAAGAGCAGCCGCCCCAACACCAACCCCTGCGGAACCCTTCATGACCAGTCCCCAGTGCCATTAATAAGCACCTTCTCTCTACGGGATCGCAACCAATTCCTTCTCCTAAGCGGGTTGGTACGATGTAACTAAAGGATTGCGTATCGCTGAGGGACCAGAGGCTCCACAGAACAGAAATGTAACCAAAACAGTGACAGAGGAACTGAATCAGCAAGGGGTGATTAGGGAACACCAAGTTTGTGCGTCAGCCGTGGCTCAGTGGGCAGCACACTCTCGCCTCCGAGTCAGAAGGTTGTGGGTTCAAGTCCCACTCCAGGGACTTGAGCACAAAAATCCAGGCTGACACTCCAGTGCAGTACTGAGGGAGCGCCGCACTGTCGGAGCCGCTGCATCTCCATTAAACCGAGGCCCCGTCTGCTCTCTCAGGTGGACATAAAAGATCCTGTGGCACTATTTTAAAGAAAAGCAACAACAACAACTTGCATTTATATAGCGCCTTTAACATAGAAAAACATCCCAAGGCGCTTCACAGGAGTGTTAAACATCAAAATTTGACACTGAGCCACATAAGGAGAAATTAGGGCAGGTGAGCTTGGTCAATGAGGTAGGTTTTAAGGAGCATCTTAAAGGAGGAAAGAGAGGTAGAGAGGCGGAGAGGTTTAGGGAGGGAATTCCAGAGCTTAGGGCCCAGGCAACAGAAGGCACGGCCACCAAAGGTTGAGCGATTATAATCAGGGATGCTCAAGAGGGCAAAATTAGAGGAGCGCAGATATCTTGGGGGGGTTGTGGGGCTGAAGGAGATTACAGAGATAGGGAGGGGCGAGGCCGTGGAGGGATTTGAAAACAAGGATGAGAATTTTGAAATCGAGGCGCTGCTTAACCAGGAGCCAATGTAGGTCAGCGAGCACAGGGGGTGATGGGCGAACGGGACTTGGTGCGAGTTAGGACACGGGCAGCCGAGTTTTGGATGACCTCAAGTTTACGTAGAGTAGAACGTGGGAGGCCGGCCAGGAGTGCGTTGGAATAGTCCAGTCTGGAGGTAACAAAGGCATGGATGAGGGTTTCAGCAGCGGATGAGCTGAGGCAGGGGCGGAGACGGGCGATGTTACCGAGGTGGAAGTAGGTGGTCTTAGTTATGCCACGGATATGTGGTCGGAAGCTCATTTCAGGGTCAAATATGACACCAAGGTTGCGAACAGTGTGGTTCAGCCTCAGGCAGATGTTAGGGAGAGGGATGGAGTCAGTGGCTCGGGAACGGAGTTTGTGGCGGGGACCGAAAACAATGGCTTCGGTCTTCCCAATATTTAATTGGATAAAATTTCTGCTCATCCAGAACTGTACGTCGGACAAGCAGTCTGACAATTTAGACACCGTGGAGGGGTCGAGAGAAGTGGTAGTGAGGTAGAGCTGGGTGTCGTCAGCGTACATGTGGAAACTGGCGCTGTGTTCTCGGATGATGTCACCAAGGGGCAACACGCAGATGAGAAATAGGAGGGGGCCAAGGATAGATCCTTGGGGGACACCAGAGGTAACGATGCGGGGGAGTTATCCCCCCGTGTCCTGGGGCCAGTATTTATCCCTCAACCAACATCATTAAAACAGATTATCTGGCCATTATCACAGTGCTGTTTGTGGGATCTTGCTGTGCACAAATTGGCTGCCGCGTTTCCTACATTACAACAGTGACTACACTTCAAAAGTACTTCATTGGCTGTAAAGCGCTTTGGGACGTCCGGTGCTCGTGAGAGGCGCTATAGAAATGCAAGTCTTTCTCTTTTTTAAAATAAAATTTGAATCAGGGCAGCCACTGTCAAATTCTAGAAAGGAGGAGCCTTTTGCTACCTTAAAAAGGTGCTATGTAAATGCAAGTTGTTGCAATGTTGCAAGATGAGAAAAATAGACTGAAGGCCGATCTAGATGTGATGTGGGAAAATTGGCCGGTGTCTGGCAGATGACCGTCAATAGTTAAGATATAGCCGGATGCCCTTGGGTGCTGGGGCAACGACGTTACACATGTGTACGCCCCACAGAGCTGCACGGTCAAGAGCAGGAGGCAGACTTGGATATTATCGGACATGGATCTCTGAAAGTTCACAACCATTGCCACAGGGCTATTGCGAAAGCAGAGAGAGAGAGTTTAAAGATGTATTGCCAAGACAAGTACAAAAAACCCCCCACTATACTGTCCTTGTACAAGTTGATGGGCCTCAGCTGAAATATTGTGTCCAGTTTTAGTTCCCCCGCACATAGCTTTAAAGGCCCTGGGAAGTTGTTTACAAGATCGCCACCAGATTGATAACCTAGTTTCAAAAACCCTCAAGTTGTGGTCGGAATAAAATTCTGACAGGGCTACAGACTGGATGTTTCCCCTGGCCGGGGGGGTCTAGAACGAGGGGGCACAGTCTCAGGATACGGGGTAGGACATTTAGGACTGAGATGAGGAGAAATTTCTTCACTCAGAGGGTGGTGAACCTGTGGAATTCTCTACCACAGAAGGCTGTGGAGGCCAAGTCACTGAATATGTTTAAGAAGGAGATAGATAGATTTCTAGGTGCAAAAGGCATCAAGAGGTATGGGGAGAGAGCGGGAATATGGTATTGAGATAGAGGAGCAGCCATGATCATATTGAATGGCGGAGCAGGCTCAAAGGACCGAATGACCTACTCCTGCTCCTATTTTTCTATGCTGATCTCGGTCAAATTCGAGAAAGGAGGAGCCTCTTCAAGTCACACGTGCAGCCAAAGGAAGCGGGATGGGATGAATTGGACAACATTTCAAAAACAACTGGTTCTTTAAAAAAAACTAAATTAAAAAAAGACGGACTCCGTCCTTGGGCTCAAGAGTCTGGTGCAGACTGAATGGACAACAGTGCCTGTGAGGTCCTACATGGCATGAGTTGGGTTCTTAATCCAGTACCAAGTGGACGTCGGCCCACGGCACAAACATGCTCCTAATTCAACGCTCTCAAAGGGATGACTGGCGTGGGGAATTGGAAAAATCTCTCACTGATGTGACAGCAACCAGCTTCTGCGATTGAGGCACACCGATAGGGCAGCGTAGAGGGACCTTCACTCTGCATCTAACCTGTGCCGTACTTGAACTGGAATCTGGCGTGGACTACCTGAAATGGAAATTATTCCAATTCCCAACAGCAGCAGCTCACTTTGATAGTTGCTCTGTATCTACCCGACTGAATCTATCTTAAAATTAGAGCTAGGTCACTTAGGAGTCAAATCACAAAAGTACTTTTTCCACACAAAGGGTAGTGAAAGTGTAGAATATTCTGCCCCAAAGTCTATGGACGTTGGGTGGATTAATTGAAATTTTCAAGACGGAAATTGATAAGAGTTTTGTTGGGTAAGGGCATCAAGGGATATAGAGCTAAGGCGGGTAAATAAAGTTGAGGTACAGATCAGCTATGATCTAGAAACATAGAAAAATAGGAGTCGTCGGCCATTCAGCCCATCGAGCCTGCTCCACCATTCAATATGATCATGGCTGATCCTCTATCTCAATACCATATTCCCGCTCTCCCCATACCCCTTGACGCCTTTTGCATCTAGAAATCTATCTATCTCCTTCTTAAATATATTCAGTGACTTGGCCTCCACAGCCTTCTGTGGTGGAGAATTCCACAGGTTCACCACCCTCTGAGTGAAGGAATTTCGGAGTAGGCTACAGGCCTACTCCTGTTGCTATGGAGATACCTGGACAGAGATGAGGCGCGAGAACTCCACCTGATTTTTGTCCAACTTAGTCCAAGGTGCTCAGGCCAATTCTACTCCCCCACCCCCCCAAACGGAGATCCACAAATTCAGCAGTGGCCAGGGACCCAACCTTTCCTAGTCTTCATGGCTCAGCACCTCATTGGGCAGTTCTCTAACTTACCAACCCATTAGGCCACAAGCTGTTCACTCTGCATCTAACCTGTGCCGTACTTGAACTGGAATCTGGCGCGGACTACCTGAAATGGAAATTATTCCAATTCGCAGCAGCAGCTCACTTTGAAGAGGGTGAAATTCCTTTCTATAAATGTGTTGTGATTGAAACAGCGAGCACAGCTCGGAGACCTAAACGCACAGGGGCACGTTACCGACGGTTCGTGATGCTCGTGCTCACCGGCTTGTCCTTGACTGTGCGGCTAGAGACGCACAAGTAGAGCTTGCCGTCGTCTTGAAAGCACGCATCGATCAGAACCTGAACCGAACTCTCCTCCTGAAACAGCAAGAAGGCGTAACCTGCAAAAACAAGAGACTCTCGGTCAATGAAAAAGACTCTTAACCGACGTTCACCTCGAAGGCCGCGCATCGATCGGGAGGCCCCGTGCAGGCCGCTGGAAAAAGATAACGCGCGTGCGCGACCGCACAGCAAAGTTAAAGGGACCACGCACGAATAAAAAATTAGAGGAAACTTTGCTGTGAACCTAGCTTGCTCTTGCAAGAGCTCTAAATGTGTCGAATTCCAAACTGCGTTCCTCCCTCGGTCTTCCCTGCTCCCTGGAACCTACAGAAAAATCGAGGCGTTGCCGGACCGGGAGCCAATGTAGGCCGGCGAGCACGGGGGGGGGGGGGTGGGTGGTGATGGGTGAACAGGACTTGGTGCGAGTTAGGACACGGGGCAGCTGAGTTTTGGATGAGCTTAAGTTGATGGAGAATGGGAGGCCGACCAGGAGAACATTGGAATCGTCAAATCTAACGAGGTAACGAAGGCGTGGATGAGGGTTTCTGCAGCAGATGAACTGAGACAGGGACCGAGACGGGTGATTTTATGGAGATGGAAGTAGGCGGTGACGTGAATCAGTCATTCATGAAGGAAAGACTTACGAAATGATACTGAGCGGCCTGCGGGTGGCGCTGTCCAGGGAGAGTATAAATACTCAGGCACGGGCCCAGCTTGCGCAGGACATTCTTAACAGGAACTAGTGAAGGACACAACTAGACCTCCATGTTGTAAAACAGTTGATTAAAGCTTTGTTTAACGCTTAGACCAAGTGCCTAGTAGTTTTCTTGCGTTAGGCGGTCTTGGTGATGGAGCGGATACGCGTGGTCTGAAGCTCATCTCGGGGTCAAACAGGACTCCAAGGTGGCGATCAGTCTGGTTCAGCCTCAGACAGTAGCCAGGGAGAGGGGTGGAGTCGGCGGCGAGGTGACGGAGTTTGTGGCAGGGAATCGAAAACAATGGCTTCGGTCTTCCCAACATTTAGTTGGAGGAAATTTCAGCTCATCCAGTACTGGATGTCAGACAAGCAGTGTGACAAACCAGAGACAGCGGAGGGGTCGAGAGAGGTGGCGGTGAGGTAGAGCTGGGTGTCGTCAGCATACATGTGGAACATAAGAAATAGGAGCAGGAGTCAGCCATTCGGCCCTTCGAGCCTGCTCCGCCATTCAGTGAGATCATGGCTGATCTTCTGCCTCAACTCCATTCACCGGCCCTATCGCCATATCCCTTGATGCCCTTACTAGTCAGAAATCTATCGACTTCTGTTTTGAATATACCCAATGACTGAGCCTCCACAGCCCTCTGGGGTAGAGAATTCCAAAGATTCACCACCCTCTGTGTGAAGAATGTTCTTCTCATCTCAGTCCTGAATGGCCTACCCTTTATCCTGAGGCTGTGGCCCCTGGTTCTAGACTCCCCAGCCAAGGGAAACATTCTCCCAGCATCCATCCTATCAAGCCCTGTAATAATTTTGTATGCTTCAATGAGATCCCCTCTCATTCTTCTGAATTCAAGAGTATACAGGCCAAATTTACTCAATCTCTTCTCATACGACAGTCCTGCCATCCCAGGAATCATACGACAGTCCCGCCATCCCAGAAATCAATCTCGTGAACCTTCGTTGCACTCCCTCTATGGCAAGTATATCCTTCCTTAGGTAAGGAGACCAAAATTGTACACAGTACTCCAGGTGTGGTCTCACCAAGGCATCATATAATTAGAGTAAGACTTCTTTACTCCTGTACTCAAATCCTCTTGTAATAAAGGCCAGCATACCATTTGCCTTCCTAATGGCTTGCTGCACCTGCACATTCACTTTCAGTGACTCATGTACAAGGACAGCCAGGTCCCTTTGAGCATCTGCATTCCCCAATCTTTCACCATTTAGGAAATACTCAGCCTTTCTGTTTTTTCTACCAAAGTGGAGAACTTCACATTTATCCACATTATAATCCATCTGCCATGTTCTCGCCCACTCACTGAGCCTGTCGAGATCCCCTTGAAGCCTCTTCGC
The DNA here is from genome assembly GCF_052327205.1 of Somniosus microcephalus. Lineage (NCBI taxonomy): Eukaryota > Metazoa > Chordata > Chondrichthyes > Squaliformes > Somniosidae > Somniosus > Somniosus microcephalus. The sequence continues at coordinate 10,768,872 of NC_141016.1, forward strand.
AACTGACACTGCCACCTAGCTCTGTGTCATCAGCAAATTTGGAAATGTTACATTTAGTCCCCTCATCCAAATCATTGATATAGATTGTGAATAGCTGGGGCCCAAGCACCGATCCTTGCAGTACCCCACTAGTCACAGCCTGCCATCCTGAAAAAGATCCGTTTATCCCTATTCTTTGTTTTCTGCCTGTTAACCAATTCTCAATCCATGCTAGTATATTACCCCTAATTCCATGTGCCCTAATTTTGTTCACCAACTTCTTGTGTGGGACCTTATCAAAGGCCTTCGGAAAATCCAAATACACCACATCTACCGGTTCCCCTTTGTCCACTCCACTAGTTACACCCTCAAAGAACTCCAATGTTTGTTAAACAGGACTCCTCTTTCATAAATCCATGTTGACTCTGCCCAATCTTACTGTTAGTTTCTAAGTGCCCAGTTATTGCATCATTTGTAATAGATTCCAGCATTTTCCCAACTACTGATGTGAGGCTAACAGGTCTGTAGTTCCCCATTTTCTCTCTTCCCTCCTTTCTTAAATAGCGGGGTTACATTTGTTATCCTCCAATCTGCAGGAACCATTCCAGAATCTATAGAATTTTGGAAGATGACAATCAATGCGTCCAGTATCCCAACGGCCACCTCTTTCAAAACCCTAGGATGTAGGTCATCCGGTTCTTGGGATTTATTGACTTTTAGTCCCATTAATTTTGCTAGTACTGTTTTTTTACTAATAATAATTTCTTTAAGTTCCTCATTCTCGCCACAGCCTTGGTTTTCTCGTATTTCTGGGAGGTTTTTTGTGTCTTCCTCCATGAAGACAGAAACAAAGTATTTATTTAATTTATCAGCCATTTCCTCATTCCCCATTATAAATTCTCCTGTCTCTGACTGTAAAGGACCTACATTTACCTTCGCCAGTCTTTTCCTTTTCACATACCTATAGAAGATTTTACAATCCGTGTTTATATTTTTCACTAGTTTGTGCTTATATTCCATTTTCCCTTTATCAATTTCTTGGTCCCCCTTTGCTGATTTCTAAAAAGATCCCAATCCTCAGGCTGACCGCTTTTTCTGGCAACTTTATAAGCTTCCACCTTTGACTTAATACTAACTTTAATTTCTTTTGTTAGCCATGGTTGGATCACTTTTCCTTTTGGGTTTTTATGCCCTAGAGGAATATATGTTTGTTGCAAATTATGCTTTATTTCCTTGAATGTTAGCCATTGTTATGTCCACCTTCATACCTTTTAGTGTAGTCTTCCAATCTACCATGGCCAACTTGTCCCTCATACCCTTGTAGTTTCCTTTGTTTAGATTGAAGACCTTAGTTTCAGATTGGACTACATCACTCTCAAACTTAATATAAAATTCAATCATATTATGGTCACCTGTCCCTAAAGGCCCCTTTACCACAAGATCATTGATTAGCCCTTTCTCATTACACAGTACCAGATCCAGAATAACCTGTTCCCTGGTTGGTTCCTCCACATACTGATCCTGGAAACCATCTCGCATGCATTCCAAGAATTCATCCTCCACACCATTTGTGGTAATTTGATTTGCCCAGTCAATATGTAGATTAAAGTCCCCCATGATTACCGTATTGCCCTTGTTACATGCACCTGATGTGTTTTCAGATGATGTCTCCGAGGGGCAGCATGTAGATGAGATATAGGAGGGGGCAAAGGATAGATCCTTGGGGGACACCAGAGGTAACTCTGCGGGAGCGGGATGAGAAGTCATTGCAGGTGATTCTGGCTTTGACTGGATAGATAAGAATGGAACTTTGAAGGTGTTGAAAATGATAGATTCAATAGGGTAGATAGAGAGAAACTATTTCCTTTTGTGGGGAATCCAGAACAAGGAGGCATAATCTTAAAATTAGAGCTAGGCCACTTAGGAGTCGAATCACAAAGTACTTTTCCACACAAAGGGTAGTGGAAGTGTGGAATTTTCTGCCCCAAAGGCTACGGATGTTGGGTGGATTAACTGAAATTTTCAAGATGAAAATTAAGAGTTTTGTTGGGTAAGAGCATCAAGTGATATGGAGCGAAGGCAGATAAATAAAGTTGAGATACAGATCAGCTATGATCTGACTGAATTTCGGAGTAGGCTTCAGGCCTACTCCTGTTGCTATGGAGACACCTGGACAGAGATGACTGGAGACACCTGGACAGAGATGAGGCGCGAGAACTCCACCTGATTTTTGCCCAACTTAGTCCAAGGTGCTCAGGCCAATTCATTCCCCCCCCCCCCTCCCCCCACCAACAGAGATCCACAAACCCAGCAGTGACCAGGGACCTAACCTTTCCTAGTCTTCATGGCTCAGTACCTCATCGGGCAGTTCTCTAACTTACCAACCCATTAGGCCACAAGCTCTTTTTAAAAAAAAAAACCAGATAAATATACAGTTCATACATCATGCCAACACTAATTCCGTTGAATACAATTGCTCACCTTTGGGTGGAAAGTAGGACTTGCTCCCTGACTTGTGAGGCCAGTCAACCATCAGCTGCCCGAAACAGCAGAAGGTGGCGATTATCTCATCTAAACAGATATAAAAGGGAAGAATATCAGATATATTTACCCGTTCATCTCCGCTCCTTTACTGAAGGCACTGGCTCTTGCTAGGGCACACAAAGGGTGGTAGAAGTTTGGAACAAATGGCAACTGATGCTAGATCAATTGTTAATTCTAAATCTAAGATTGATAGACATTTGTTAACCAAAGGTATTAAGGGATTTGGGGCAAAGGCGGGTATATGGAGTTAGGTCACAGATCAGCCATAATCTCATTGAATGGCGGAACAGGCTTGAGGGGCTGAATGGCCTCCTCCTGTTCCTATATTACTAGAAACTTTTTCCCGCTGGTGAGGGGAGCCCAGGACAAGGGGACATGACCTTAAAATCAGAGCCAGGCCATTCAGGAGAGAAGTTTGGAAACACTTCTTCACACAAAGGATGGTAGAAGTGTGGAACACACTCCCACAAAAAGTGGATGCTACCTCAATTAATAATTTTAGTCTGCGAGTGATGGATTTTTGTTAACCAAAGGTGTTAAGGGATATGGGCAAAGGCGGGTATATGGCGTTAAGTCATAGATCAGCCATGATCTCATTGAATGGCGGGACAGGGCCGAGGGGCTGAATGGCCTCCTCCTGTTCCTACGATTCTACCAAAACACAGGAGTAACAGCACACGAGAAATAGACACACATCCCAAAACAGGGAATTCAGAAGAAACTTCTTTACCCAGAGAGAGTGGTGAGAATGTGGAACTCGCTACCACAGGGAGTGGTTGAAGTGAATAGTATAGATGCATTTAAGGGGAGGATAGAGAAGCACATGAGGGAGAAGGGAACAGAGGGTTACGCTGATAGAGTTAGGTGAGGAAAGACGGGAGGAGGCTCGAGTGGAGCATAAACGCCGGCATGGACTGGTTGGGCCGAATGGCCTGTTTCTGTGCTGTATATTCTGTGCAATTCTATGTAAGTCAACCGCACATATGTAAGGTTTCCTGCGGTCTTCCTGGTAGTGAGTCGATGGACATACTGGTTCGTTTTTTCAGCTGTGCACTCAATTTTTTAATCTTTTATGTACACAGTAAGATTCAATCGGGGTAGCAGACAGCATTCAGCCGAGGGTGCTCGAAGAAATGCGGCCTGTACTCTGCGACCCCCTCGCTCCTGTATTTAACAGCTCATGGAGTCTGGGATTGTGCCCACAGACTGGAGAGAAGCCCAGGCAGTGTGAATAATAAAAAAAGTCAGTGAGTCAGATCTGGAAAAGGTTATAGGCCCATTAGTTTGACTCTAGTTATAAGCAAGATGCTAGAAGGGATCATTGTACCTCAACAGAAAAGGGATCAGTAGGGAACCACAGCAGGAAAAGTTGGTCCTATCTCATTAGTAGGGTTGAATTTTGTGGAAGGAGTCACTAGGTTGGTGGACGTAGTTATCCCGATTGACATGTATCTTAATTTTCAAAATGCCCTTTTGACATTGTGCCACACAGCAGGCTCTGAACTAAGATGGAGTCCTGTGGGATTAGTAGGTACGGTAGCAGAGTGGTTATGTTACTGGACTGGTAATCCACAGGCCTGGACTAATGATCCGGAGACGCGAGTTCAAATCCCACCACGGCAGCTGGGGAATTTAAATTCAATTAAATTAAATAAATCTGGAATAAAAAAAGCTAGTATCGGTAATGGTGACCATGAAACTATCGGATTGTTGTAAAAACCCATCTGGTTCACTAATGTCCTTTAGGGAAGGAAATCTACCGTCCTTACCTGGTCTGGCCGATATGTGACTCCAGACCCACAGCAATGTGGTTGACTCTTACCTGCCCCTCTGAAATAGCGGCTCACCACCACCTCCTCACGGGCAATTAGGGATGCGCAATAAATGCTGACCGTGCCAGCGACGCCCTCATCCCATGAACGAATTAAAAAAAAAAAAAAGATTTTTGGATTGGTTGCACTCTGGTAGACCAAAGGCAGTTATTGGCGGTTCTGGTTCTGCGTGGGGAACCGGTCGCCAGCGGAGTCCCGCAGGGATCGGTGTTGGGGCCGTCGCTCTTCAACCATCTGAACGAAGGCATCACTGTTGGTGGATGACACAATATTGTGGGGTGGACTAAATGCCAAACTCTGTCTCTGCCCAAGGCCTTGAGCAGGCCTCGTCTAGAGTACAGTGTAGAGTTTTAGTTCCCCTCGCATGGTGGGTGATGTGAAGGCCTTGGAAAAGGTTCGTGGGAGAGGCACTAGATTGATACCTGGTTTAAAGGCCTTTAGTTACCAGGATAACCTAGGGTGGACCAGGGACATGAGAATAAGGTATGCAAGCATAGAACTATCCTTATCTGAGGAGGGATGTTCTTGCCATGGAGAGAGTGCAGCGAAGATTCACCAGACTGATACCTGGGATGGCAGGAATGATGTATGAGGAGAGATTGGGTCGATTAGGCTTATACTCGCTGGAGTTTAGAAGAATGAGAGGGGATCTCATTGAAACTTATAAAATTCTAACAGGACTAGGCAGACTAGATGCAGGAAGGATGTTCCCGATGGCCGGGGAGTCCAGAACCAGGGGTCACAGTCTAAGGATAAGGGGTAAGCCATTTAGGACTGAGATGAGGAGGAATTTCTTCACCCAGAGAGTGGTGAACCTGTGGAATTCTCTACCACAGAAGGCAGGTGAGGCCAATTCATTAAATATATTCAAGAAGGAGTTGGATATATTTCTTGAGGCTAAGGGGATCAAGGGATATGGGGAGAAAGCAGGGACAGGGTACTGAATTTGGATGATCAGCCATGATCTCATTAAATGGCGGAGCAGGCTCGAGGGGCCGAATGGCCGACTCCTGCTCCTATCTTCTATGTTTCTAACTAGGTTAGTTGTTAGGAGGCACTTCTTTTCGCAGAGAGTTGGCCACCTCTGGAACAGAGAGCGAGAGAACCGGGCAGACACTCCCACAAGATATAAATTTACACCTCACTGTCTATCCTCCGGACACCTCCTAAAAAATAAAAAAGGAGGAAGCACGTGTTCCACGAGTCAGAACCACTAGCTCACCTTCGTCAATGTCAGGAGGCAAACCGCCAACGAAAACCTTTCGGGAATATCGCTCTCCTGGTTTCCCGTTCTGACTGAGAGCCGGGGAGTTCATGCCTGAAGATAAAGACTGATCGCCCTGGCTGTTGTCAAGGAAGCCATCTTCGACAGGGAAGAGAGCCGATCGACCTGCGGAGTGAGAGAGATGGGTGGCTGTTAACTTCATTTAATATTCAACGTGAAGTTAAAAACATGGGGTGGAAGGAAGCGAGACAACATGCAGCCTGAAAGGCCCTCAATACGTTTCTACAAATTGACGGCTGACTTGGTCCTTGCCCTTGTGCCAACCTACATTGGCTCCCGGTCCGGCAGCGCCTTGATGTTAAAATTCTCATCCTTGTTTTCAAATCCCTCCATGGCCTCACCCCCTCCCTATCTCTGTAATCTCCTCCAGCCCCACAATTCCCCATCGCCTCCCCCCACCCCACCCGATCTCTGCGCCCCTCTAATTGTGGCCTCTTATGCATCCCCCGATTTGAATCGCTCCACCGTTGGTGGCCGTGCCTTCAGCTGCCTGGGCCCCAAGCTCTGGAATTCCCTCCCTAAACCTCTCCACCCATCTCTGCTCCTTTAAGATGCTCCTTAAAACCTACCACTTTGACCAAGCTTTTGGTCATCTGCCCCAATATCTCCATACGTGGCTCGCTGTCGAATTCTGTTTGATAATGCTCCTGTGTAGTGCCGTGGGTCAATTTACTATGTTAAAGGCGTAACATAAATGCAATTTGCTGTTGCTGGGAGAGGGTACAGAGGAGGTTTACCAGGATGATACGAGGGATGAGGGATTCCAGTTACGTGGACAGATTGGGGAAGCTGGGGTTGTTCTCCTTCGAGCAGAGAAGGTTAAGGGGAGATTTAATAGCGGTGTTCAAAATCATGAGGAGTTTTGATATGGAGTAAGTAAGGAGAAACGGTTTCCACTGGTAAGTGCGTTGGTAGCCCGAGGTCATAGATTTAAAATAACCAGAGGGGAAATGAGGAGAAATTTCTTCACACAGAGGGTTGTGAAGATCTGTAATGCACTACCTGAAAGAGTACTACCTGGAATTCTCTACCACAGAGGGCAGTTGAGGCCAATTCATTAAATATATTCAAGAAGGAGTTAGATATATTTCTTAAGGCTAAGGAGATCAAGGGATATGGGAAGAAAGCAGGGACAGGGTACTGAATTTGGATGATCAGCCATGATCGCATTGAATGGCGGAGCAGGCTCGAGGGGCTGAATGGCCTACTCCTGCTCCTATCTTCTATGTTTCTATAACGTACTGGGTCAGACCACTCTTGGAGCGTGGCGTTCAATTCTGGTCATCAAACAACAAAAGGGTTGCACGTACAAAAAAAAATGTACATATACTGCAGAGGGAAGCAAAAGGCTGATCCCTTCCTTGTTTGTGTGCTGTGTGTTGTCAAACAGCTGTTACTGGCAGGTTGAGAGCAGCCATCAGGAATCTGGAACACTGCCCACACCCATCCTGTCCCTATTTGTGATCTAACTGGGTGAACACTTCACCACCAGCCCTCGAGGGAAGGATGTACACAGAGTAGCTGCCTCCGGCCTCCTCTAACAAGCCAGAGTTCATGAAGCGTTGAATGCAGGAAGCGAGGAAGATGGAGAAACACCCGGCACAGTAATCTCCCCTAGCAACTCTGCAAAACGGTCGGCTCTCTGACACTAACGCACTGTTCTCTACATCAACAGACACCAGCTGTCCTGATCGCTCAGTGGGCAGCTGATGTTCCGCAGTTCAATGGTTCTGTACGAACAGACTTTACATCACAAAAGAGATGCCATTTGATTGATCGCGTTAGTAACATCTCTTTACCAGATCAATCCAAACCTAATTCCACTACCCCACACCCCAGAATCGAGTAACGTGGTAACATTTTATAGGAACAGAAGTAGGCCCTCGAGCCTGTTCCGCCATTCAATGAGATAAAACATAGAAACATAGAGATAGGAACAGGAGTAGGCCATTCGGCCCTTCGAGCCTGCTCCGCCATTCAATGAGATCATGGCTGATCTTCGTCTGAGATCATAGCTGATCTTACCAGTTCAGTACCCCGTCCCCGCCTTTTCTCCGTAACCCTTAATCCCCTTAGCCTTCAGAAATATATCCAATTCTCTCTTGAAAATATTTATTGAATTAGCCTTCGCAGCCCTCTGTGGCAGGGAATTCCACAGGCTCACCACTCTTTGAGTGAAGAAATTCTTCCTCATCTCTGTTTTAAATGATTTGCCCGCTATTTTTAGACTGTGGCCCCTGGTTCTGTGCTCCCCGGCCATTGGAAACATTCTCTCTGAATTCAGCCTGTCCAGGCCTGCCATAATTTTATATGTTTCGATGAGATCCCCTCTCAATCTTCTAAACTCCAGTGAGTACAAGCCCAAACTATTTAATCTCTCTTCGTAGGTCTTTCCCGCCATTCCAGGTATCAGCCTGGTGAATCGCCGTTGCACTCTTTCCATGGCAAGAACATCCTTCCGCAGATGGGGCGACCAAAACTGTACACAATACTCCAGATGCGGTCTCACCAGCACCTTGTACAGCTGTAGTAAGGTATCCCTATTCCTATACTCGAACCCCCTTGATATGAAGGCCAACATACCATTTGCCTTCTTAATCGCCTGTTGCACCTGCATGCTCTCCTTCAGTGACTGGTGCACAAGAACACCCAGGTCCCTCTGCACTTCCCCATCTCCCAATCTATTGCCATTTAGATAATAATCTACCCTCCTGTTTTTACCCCCAAAGTGGATAACCTCGCATTTATCCACATTATAGTGCATCTGCCACGTATCCGCCCATTCCCCCAACCTGTCCAAATCGCACTGTAGCCTCCTGACATCCTCATCAGAGCCCACCCCTCCTCCTAGTTTAGTGTCGTCAGCGAATTTGGAAATATTGCATCCAATTCCCTGATCCAGATCATTTATATATATTGTGAACAGCTGGGGTCCCAGGACAGATCCTTGCGGCACCCCGCTGGTCACTGCCTGCCACTCCGAAAACGAGCCATTTATTCCAACTCTCTGTTTTCTATCCGCCAGCCAGTTCTCTATCCACGTTAATACTTTGCCCCCAATCCCATGAGCCTTAATTTTGCATGATAATCTTTTGTGTGGAACCTTATCGAAGGCTTTCTGGAAGTCAAGGTACACCACATCCACTGGCTCTCCCCCATCTATTTTACCAGTTACTTCCTCAAAAAATTCCAGCAGATTAGTCAAACACGATTTACCCTTTGTAAATCCATGTTGACTCTGTCCGATCCTTTCCCCATTTGTCAAGTGCTCCGCTATTTTATCCTTAATAATGGACTCTAGCATTCTGCCCACAACCGATGTAAGGCTTACTGGTCTATAATTCCCTGCTTTCTCTCTACCCCCCTTTTTAAATATTGGGGTAACATTAGCTACCCTCCAATCCACGGGTACTGTTCCCGAGTCAATGGAGTTCCGGAAGATGATCCTTAGAGCATCTGCTATCTCCAGGGCCACCTCCTTAAGTACCCTAGGATGTAGTTTATCAGGCCCCGGGGATTTGTCGGCCTTCAGTCCCCTCAACTTACCCAGCACCATATCCCTAGAGATACTAATTTCTGTCAGCTCCTCCCTCTCATTAGTCCCTATGTTTGCCGATATTCCTGGGAGGTTATTTGTGTCCTCCTTTGTGAATACAGAACCAAAGTATGAGTTTAATTGGTCTGCCATTTCCTTATTCTCCATTATATATTCTCCCGAATCGGACTGCAAGGGACCGACTTGGGATTTTACCAGTCTTTTCCTCCTGATATACCGATAAAAGCTTTTGCAGTCTGTCTTTATGTTTGCTGCAAGTTTACTTTCGTATTCTATTTTCCCCTTCCTGATTAATCCCTTTGTCCTCTTTTGCTGTATCTTGTACTGCCCCCAATCTTCCGGTCTGGTGCTTTTTTTTGCCAGTTGATATGCCCTTTTTTTTGATTTTATGCTGTCCCTAATTTCCCTCGTTATCCACGGTTGAGTCACCTTTTTAGGTTTATTTTTGTGCCAAACTGGTATAAACATGTTCTGGAATTCTTCCATTCTATCTTTGAATGCTTGCCATTGTCTATCCACTGTCAATCCCCCCAGAAACACCACCCAATCAATCTTACCCAATTCCCGTCTCATACCCTCGTAATTCCCTTTATTTAAGTTCTGGACCTTAGCCTCTGATTCAATTTCCTCACTCTCCATCTCGACTGAGAGCTCGATCATATTATGATCGCTCTGACCCAAGGGGCCTCGTACAAGAAGATTGCTGATAAGTCCCTTCTCATTGCACAATACCCAGTCTAAAATGGCCTGATCTCGAGTCGGCTCCTCGACATATTGGTCCAGATAACCGTCCCGAAAACATTCCAGGAATTCCTCCTCCTCAGAATTTTTACTAGTTTGGGTAGTCCAATCAATATGTAAATTAAAGTCACCCATGATGACAGCTGTGCTCTTATCGCACGCTTCTCTAATTTCCCTTTTTATGCCTTCCCTCACCTCCATATTACTATTTGGAGGCCTATATATCACACCCACTAACGTTTTCCTCCCCTTGCTATTTCTCATTTCTACCCATACAGATTCCGTTTCATCCGAGTTAATATCCTTCCTTTCCATTGCATTAATCCCCTCTTTACCAGCAATGCTACCCCACCTCCCCTACCTTTTTGCCGATCCTTCCTAAATATTGTATATCCCTGGATGTTAAGTTCCCAGCCTTGCCCACCCTGCAGCCACGTTTCTGTAATCCCAATCAAATCATACTTGTTTACCTCTATTTCCACAACTAATTCATCCACCTTGTTCCTAATGCTTCTAGCATTAAGATACAAAGCCTTCAGGCTTGCTTTTTTCACACTCTCATTATGAATTAGTTTGGCCCTTTGTGTTTCTCTCCTTTGCTTATTGCTTCTCACCTTTCTACCATCTATTTCCGACTTCATATGACTTCCCTCTTTTCCACTACCTAGGTTCCCATCCCCCTGCCAAATTAGTTTAAATCCTCCCGAACCGCCCTAGAAAATATTACCCCGAGGACATCGGCTCCCTCACAGTTCAGGTGTAGACCGTCCCCTTGGTACAGGTCACTCCTCCCCAAGAACTGGTTCCAATGCCTCAAGAATTTAAATCCCTCTCCCTTGCACCACTGCTCAAGCCACGTATTTAGCTTATCTATCTTACTCTCTCTAAACTTATTAGCTCGTGGCACTGGTAGCAATCCAGAGATTACTACCTTTGAGGTCCTACTTTTCAATTTAGCTCCTAACTCCCTAAATTCAGCTTGTAGGACCTCCTCCCTCTTTTTACCTACATCGTTGGTACCGACATGTACCACGACAACTGGCTGATCCCCCTCCCCCTTCAGAATGCTCTGCACCCGATCATGGCTGATCTGCGACCGAACTCCATATACCCACCTTTGGCCCATATCCCTTAATACCTTTAGTTAACAAAAGTCTATCAATCTCAGATTTTAAATTAACAATTGATCTAGCATCAATTGCCCTTTGCGGAAGAGTGTTCCAAACTTCTACCACCCTTGTAGAAGTGTTTCCGAATTTCACTCCTGAAAGGTCTGGCTCTAATTTTTAGGCTGTGCCCCCTAGTCGGAGACTCTCCAACCAGCTTACATTGTTTACATTACATAGGATTACATGGGACATACGGCACAGAAACAGGCCATTCGGCCCAACCAGTCCATGCCGGCGTTTATGCTCCACTCGAGCCTCCTCCCATCTTTCCTCATCTAACTCTATCAGCGTAACCCTCTATTCCCTTCTCCCTCATATGCTTGTCCAGACTCCCCTTAAATGCATCGATACTACTCACTTCAACCACTCCCTGTGGTAGCGAGTTCCACATTCTCACCACTCTCTGGGTAAAGAAGTTTCTCCTGAATTCCCTATTGGATTTCTTGGTGACTATCTTATATTGATGGCCTCTAGTTTTGCTCTACCCCACAAGTGGAAACACTCTCTCCGTGTCCATTCTATCAAAACCTATCATTTTAAAGGTCTGTATTAGGTCACCCCTCAGCCTCTTTTCTCAAGAGAAAAGCGACCCAGCCTGTTCATCCTTTCCTGATAGGTGTACCCTCGCATTTCTGGTATCATCCTTGTAAATCTTCTCTGCACCCTCTCCAGTGCCTCTATATCCTTTCTACAATATGGTGACCAGAACTGTACGCAGTACTCCAAGTGTGGTCTAACCAAGGTTCGATGCAGCTTTAGTATAACTTCCCTACTTTTCAATTCTATACCTCTAGAAATAAACCCTAGTGCTTGGTTTGCTTTTTTTAATGGCCTTGCTAACCTGTGTTGCAACTATTAGTGATTTGTGTATTTACACTTCTAGATCCCTTTGTTCCTCTTTCCTCACCCAGACTCGCACCCTCCTCTCTCTCTCTCTCTCTTAGGCAGTCCCTCGGAACCGAGGATGACTTGCTTCCACATTAAAAATGAGTTCTCAGATGACTGATGAGTCCAATGCGGGACCTACAGTCTCTGTCACAGGTGAGGCAGACGGTGGTTGAAGGGGCGGGTGGGCGGGGTGCTTGGATTGACGTGCGCTCTTTGCGCTGCTTGCGCTTGGCTTCCGCTTGCTCCCGGCAAAGAGACTCGAGGTGTTCAGCGCCTTCCCGGATGCTTCTCCTCCACTTTGTGCGGTCTCGGGCCAGGGATTCCCAGGTGTCGGTGGGGATGTTGCACTTTTTCAAGGAGGCTTTGAGGGTGTCCTTGAAGCGTTTCCTCTGCCCACCTGGGGCTCTCTTGCCGTGCCGGAGCTCCGAGTAGAGCGCTTGTTTTGGGAGTCTCGTATCGGGCATGCGGACAATGTGACCCGTCCATCGGAGCTGATCGAGCGTGGTCAAAGCTTCGATGCTGGGGATGTTGGCCTGAGCAAGAACACGGACGTTGGTGCGCCTATCCTGCCAATGGATTTGCAGGATCTTGCGGAGGCAGCGTTGGTGGTACCTCTCCAGAGCTTTGAGGTGCCTGCTGTACATGGTCCATGGTTTGCCTTTTTTATGGCCTTGCTAACCTGTGTCGCAACTTTGAGTGATTTGTGTATTTGTACTCCGAGAGCCCTTTGTTCCTCTACCCCACCCAGACTCGCTCCCTCCAAGTAATAAGTGACCTCCCTATTCTTCCTACCAAAATGTAATATCTCACATTTATCTGTGTTGAACTTCATTTGCCAATTATATACCCAATCAGCAAGTTTATTAATGTCCTCCTGTAATTTGTTGCAGTCCTCCTCAGTATTGACTATCCCCCCCAATTGCTCTCCATCTACCCTATCTGTTCCCCTTAATATCTTGAAAACTTCAATCAAATCACCCCTTAACCTTCTAAATTCTAGGCAACACAACCCTAGTTTGTGTAATCTCTCCTCGTAACTTAACCCTTGGAGTCCGGGTATCATTCTGGTAAACCTACGCTGCACTCCCTCCAAGGCCAGTATATCCTTCCTAAGGTGTGGTGCCCAGAACTGCTCCCAGTGCTCCAGGTGTGGTCTAACCAGGGCTTTGTATAGCTGCAGCAGAACTTCTACCTCCTTGTATTCTAATCCTCTCGATATAAAGGCCTTTTAGATTAGCCTTTTAGATTTATTTTCTGTACCTGTTCATGACATTTTAATGATCTATGTGCCTGGACCCCACCCCCCCCACCCCCAAGTCTCTTTTGAAAGTAGCCCGCTAGTCTTCCTGAATATTCTTCTCTTCTGAAGGTGCAGACTCCTGCTCGGGTACAGGTCCATGGGCTTCAGCTACCTCACCATAATTACCTATTCGTCACGCGTGTCGTTGAGTTGTCGTACCAGGGGTCGGATTCCACCCACGTGTGCACTTTGCAGTAGGGGTGGCTGGACAGTGATCAGGAGCAGCAACCCTGGCTTTCTCTCCTGTTGTCAGCCCAGAGGCAGGTTCTGGGTCAACTGACACCCAGGCGGAGACTGGTGAACTCGGCACAGACGAGGGACACAAGCTCTTACAGCATGGGCACGAGGGGCCTAATGGCCTCCTTCTGTGCTGTAAGTTTCTATGATTCTAAAGCCTTAGAGAGGGTGCAGAGGAACATAGAAGATAGGAGCAGGAGTAGGCCATTCGGCCCCTCGAGCCTGCTCCGCCATTCAATGCGATCATGGCTGATCATCCAAGTTCAGTACCCGGTCCCTGCTTTCTCCCCATACCCCTTGATCCCTTTAGCCTTAAGAAATATATCCAACTCCTTCTTGAATATATTTCTTGTATTGGCCTCTACTGCCTTCTGTGGTAGAGAATTCCACAGGTTCACCACTCTCTGGGTGAAGAAATTCCTCCTCATTTCTGTCCTAAATGGCCTACCCCTTATCCTTAGACTGCAACTCCCCGACCATCGGGAACATCCTTCCTGCATCTAGTCTGTCCAGTCCCTCAGAATTTTATAAGTTTCAATTCTTCTAAACTCCAGCGAGTACAAGCCCAATCGACACAATCTCACAATTCATCTCTGGTGAATCTTCGCTGAACTCCTTCCATGGCAAGAACATCCTTCCTCAGATAAGGCGACCAAAACTGCACACAGTACTCAAGATGTGGTCTCACCAAGGCCCTGTACAACTGCAGCAAGACATCCTTGTTCCTGTACTCAAACCCTCTCGCTACGAAGGCCAACATGCCATTTGCCTTCTTAACCACCTGCTGCACCTGCATGCTTACCTTCAGCGACTGGTGCGCATGGACACCCAGGTCTCATTGCACTTCCCCTTCTCCCAATCTATTGCCATTCAGATAATAAGCTGCCTTCCTGTTTTTGCCACCAAAGTGGATAACCTCGCATTTATCCACGTTATATTGCATCTGCCATGCTTTTGCCCAATCACCCAACCTGTCCAAATCATCCTGGAGTTTCTCGGCATCCTCCTCACAGCACACACGCCCACCCAGCTTTGTGTCGTCTGCAAATTTGGAGATATTACATCTAGTTCCCTTGTCTAGATCATTATATATTGTGAATAGCTGGGGCCCAAGGACCGATCCCTGCGGTACCCCACTAGTCACTGCTTGCCACTCGGAAAAAGACCCATTTATTCCAACTCTTTGCTTCCTGTCTGCCAACCAGTTCTCTATCCAAGTCAATACCTTGCCCCCAATCCCATGTGCCTTAACTTTACACGCTAATCTCTTATGCGGGACCTTATCAAAAGCCTTCTGAAAGTCCAAATACACCACATCCACTGGTTCTCCCTTATCTATTTTACCAGTTACATCCGTAAAAAATTCCAGTAGATTAGTCAAGCACGATTTACCTTTTGTAAATCCATGTTGACTTTGTCCGATCCTGTCACTGTTTTCCAAGTGCTCTGCTATTACATCTTTTATAATGGACTCTAGCATTTTCCCCACTACCGACGTCAGGCTTACCGATCTGTAATTTCCCGTTTTCTCTCTACCACCTTTTTTTGAATAGTGGGGTAACATTAGCTACCCTCCAATCCATGGGTACTGTTCCAGATTCCATCGAATGCTGGAAGATGATCAGCAAAGCATCAACTATTTCTAGGGCCACTTCCTCAAGTACCCTAGGATGTAGATCATCAGGCCCTGGGGATTTATCGGCCTTCAATCCCATCAATTTCCCTAACACCATTTCCCTACAAATACTGATTTCTTTCAGTTCCTCCCTTTCATCAGACCCTATGTTCCCCGACATCTCTGGGAGGTTATTTGTGTCCTCCTTTGTGAAGACAGAACCAAAATATGTATTTAATTGGTCTGCCATTTCTTTGTTCCCCATTATAAATTCCCCTGATTCTGACTGCAAGGGACCTATGCTTGACTTCACCAATCTTTTTCTCTTCACATATCTATAAAAGCTTTTACAGTCAGTTTTTATGTTCCCTGCAAGCTTACTCTCATATTCTATTTTCCCTTTCTTAATTAATCCCATTGTCCTCTTTGTCGAATCCTAAACTGCTCCCAATCCTCAGGTGTACTGCTTTTTCTGGCCAATTTATATGTCCTCTCCTTGGATCTTATGCTATCCCTAATTTCCCTTGTTACCCACGGTTGAGTCAGCCTTTTTGTTTTATTTTTATGCCAAACTGGGATGAACAATTTCTGTAGCTCATCCATTCGGTCTTTGAATGTTTGCCATTGCCTATCCGTCAACCCTTTGAGTGACATTCCCCAATCAATCCTACCCAACTCGCGCCTCAGACCATCGTAGTTTCCTTTATTTAAATTTAGGACCCTAGTCTCTGATTCGACTACTTCATTCTCCATCTTAATGAAGAATTCGATCATATTATGATCGCTCCGACCCAAGGGGCCTCGTACAACAAGATTGCTAATTAATCCTTTCTCGTTACATAATACCCAGTCTAAGATGGCCTGATCTCTGGTTGGTTCCTCGACATATTGGTCCAGGAAACCATCCCGTAAACACTCCAGGAATTCCTCCTCCACAGTATTATTACTAATTTGGTTAGCCCAATCTATATGTAGATTAAAGTCACCCATGATAACTGCTGTGCCCTTATTGCACGTTTCTCTAATTTCCCTTTTAATGCCGTCCCCAACCTCCGCATTACTGTTTGGATGTCTATATACCACTCCCACTAATGTTTTCTGCCCCTTGGTATTTCTCAGTTCTACCCATACAGATTCCACATCAGAGCTAATATCCTTCATTACAATTATGTTAATCCCTTCTTTAACCAGCAATGCTGCTACCCCACCTCCCTTTCCTTTTTGCCTATCTTTCCTGAATATTGAATACCCCTGGATGTTGAGTTCCCAGCCTTGGCCACCCTGGAGCCATGTTTCTGTAATCCCAATCAAATCATATTCGTTTACCTCTATTTGCGCAGCTAATTCATCCACCTTATTACGAATGCTCCTCGCATTAAGACACAAAGGGCTAAAAATTCGGCGGAGGCCCAAACGGGGCGCCAAGCTCGCCTGGGCGCCGGAATTACCGCTGCGATCGGAGCAGTTGCGACCGCCGGAAATTCATCTTGTGCGCCCCAAGAGGGACACAGGGCGCTGCTCGAGGCGCTCCGCTTCCCTCTTAGGGCGCTGAAACTGAATATCGCAGCGCAACGTGCCGCAGCGCCACACGCTGCGGCACGGCGCGCTGCGGTACTGCAGGCCTTCCTCCCATTCTTAAGGGGGAGGGGCCTGCTGCAGCACGATCTCTGATCGCGAGTGCCGGCAAAAGAGCCCAGCACCGAGCAGAAGTGCCGGGCTCTCGGAAAACAGCCGGCACTGCCGCAGGGGGAGATCAGGAGGCCGGTGACGGCGGTGCTGCCAGGTGGCCGCCCCACACCTCCACCTTAATTTGCGCCACTCCCACCACAGGAAGGCCCCGTGAACCGGGCGCGATTTGCGGCCAGAGTAGCGGAGGCTGACGCAAACAAATATGGCGATCAGGGCGGTAGCGGGGCACTGTGCACACCGATGACGTCATCGGTGGCGGCGCAGCGCTACAGGCTAACGCCGCCATTAGCGCCCCCGATAAATATCGCGGGAGGCGCGGCTAGTGGCGCTACAGCCACTGAGTGCCCTCTTTAGGCGCTAACTGGTGGTGCAGCCCACTGAATTTCTAGGCCAAAGCCTTCAGGCTTTTTTTTTTTAAACTCTCTTTAGAGGCAATCTACTGGAATGGTACCAGGGATTCAGTTATGTGGAGAGTCTGGAGAAGCTGGGGTTGTTCTCCTTAGAGCAGAGAAGGTTAAGGGGGGTATTTAATAGAGGTGTTCAAAACCATGAAGGGTTTTGATAAGAGTAAATAAGGAGAAACTGTTCCTAGTGGTAGAAGGTTGTTTTCCTTAGAGCAGAGAAGGCTGATTGAGGTGTACAAAATTATGAGGGGCATAGATAGGGTAGATAGAAACGAACTTTCCCCTTAGTAGAGGGGTCAATAACCAGGGGGCATAGTTTCAAGGTAAGGGGCAGGAGGTTTAGAGGGGATTTGAGGAAAAACTTTTTCACCCAGATGGTGGTTGGAATCTGGAACTCACTGCCTGAAAGGGTGGTAGAGGCAGGAACCCACAACATTCAAGAAGCATTTAGATGAGCACTTGAAACACCATAGCATACAAGGCTATGGACCAAGTGCTGGAAAATAGGATTAGAATAGACGGGGCTTGATGGCCGGTGCGGACACGATGGGCCGAAGGGCCTCTTTCTGTGCGGTATAACTCTCTGCCTCTGGGTCGGTAACCAGAGGACACAGGTTGAAGGTAATTGGCAAAAGAACCAG
Organism: Somniosus microcephalus; assembly: GCF_052327205.1. Taxonomy (NCBI): domain Eukaryota; kingdom Metazoa; phylum Chordata; class Chondrichthyes; order Squaliformes; family Somniosidae; genus Somniosus; species Somniosus microcephalus. The sequence goes on from NC_141016.1 coordinate 10,786,752, forward strand.
GGGGAAGATGAGGAGAAATTTTTATTTTATTTTTTATAAACACAGCGAGTTATGATGATCTGGAATGCGCTGCCTGAAAGGGCGGTGGAAACAGATTCAATAGTAACTTTCAAAAGGGAATTGGATAAATACTTGAAGGGGAAAAATATGCAGGGATACGGGGAAAGAGCGGGGGGAGTGGGAATAACTAGACTGTTCTTTCAAAGAGCTAGCACAGGCACGATGGGCCGAAAGGCCTCCTTCTGTGCTTTGCCATTCTATCTTCCTGTCCCATATGGCTCAGTAATGCACCACATGGTGCAGCCGCCTAACAAGCCATTAGGCAGGTCCGTTTACATTCTGAAGGCAAATAATCATTGCCCAGTTGTTATAAAGGTGGGAGGGAGAACATGGTACGATTGAGCGCCATTTTACCCCAGCACCTGCAGACACCATGCTCATAACAGATGTCATTTCATCACATCTCCATTTTGAAAGAGGTGGGGAGGGGGTCAGTGAGTCACATTGATTATCCTAATTACATTAGAACTCAAGTTTGTACAGTGTCAGCCATGGCTCAGTGGGTAGCACTCTCCCCTCTGAGTCAGAAGGTTGTGGGGTTCAAGCCCCACTCCAGAGACTCGAGCACAAAATCTAGGCTGGCACTCCAGCGCGGTGCTGAGGGAGTGCGGCACAGTCTTTTCGGATGAGACGTTAAACCAAGGCCCCCCTCTCCATCCCTCTCAGGTGGATGTAAAAGATCCCACAGCACTATTCAAATTAGAACAGGGGAGTTCTCCTCAGTGTCACGGTCAATATTTATCCCTCAATCAACATCACTTAAAAAAAAAAACCCAGATGATTTGATCATTTTTCGTGGAAGCTTGCTGTGTGTAAATTGGCTGCCACATTTCCTACATTACAACGCTTCAAGGTCTGTCAAGCGCTTTGGGACGTCCTGAGGTTGTGAAAGGCGCTGTACAAATGCAAGATCTTCTCTTCCTTTCTACCCAGTTTGTGCCCAGCCCCACGGGCAAAGCTCTGCTGACCCTCGCCTGAAGCGCTACCATGGGATGAGTTTCCAGCCAGAAGGTATCATCTGCAAATATAGATTTCACGCTGCCGGTTTGTACTGCTTCTCTCTGCCATTCACTGCCCCCTCCTCTCCCCCACCAACCCGTCCCAGCTCCACTCGAGCAAGTCCATAGCTGCAAACGTGGTCATAAACACAACTTCTTGATGTGCTGATTGTAGGACCTTGCCATGCTCGTCACTAGTGACCACACTTCAAAAGTTACTGGCTGGCTGTAAAGCGCTTTTGGGGCACTCCAAGGATGGGAAAGTCGCTATATAAATGCAAGTTCTTTCTTCCTATCCAGATACAACTCTTATTTCAGCCTTACTGCATGCGCCCTGCATCTTCTTGCAATGAAATGGGTTCAGCAATATCATATATATGAATGGAGATAAATTAATTCAGCAAACCATATCAAGAGGTCACCGCGCAGGAAGTGTCCAACCAATCTAAGGGTGGGGAGTACACAAGAAAAGATGGCCGTGCATTTCCATGAGACACTCACCTTTGATTGGCTCCTGCTCATTCTGTAAGATGTCAATCAAGGAGTTCTCCAATGAGTGCATGTTGAACGTATCGTATGGGTGGGTCCATTCCTGCAAATAAAAACACAAAAAATACTATCAAAGCTAGGAAAGAGCAGAGAACAGGCCAGAGACCAGAATAAGAACATAAGAAATAAGAGATGGAGTCGGCCATTCGGCCCCTCGAGCCTGCTCCGCCATTCAATAAGATCATGGCTGATCTACCTCAAACCCACCTTCCTGCATTATCTCCAATTATTCCCTTAGTATCCGAAAACATAAGAAAAAAACCCCAAACTGTCCAACATTGCATTCGCCCATTGAGATATAACGGACTAGTGCCGATATCACATTCCTTGCAGAGTGTGTGTACAGCAAAACTGTTCTGGGTGGAAAATTTCTTTTTAAATTAAAAAAAAAATGATTTCCTCCCCTCCCCTCCCCAGGCATTGCTGACTTTTGGGGTCAACGGTCAATGGGTGGCAGAAGCTCCCCAATGTGTCCCGCTAGTGGGCCATTCTTCCTGTGGGAGCTTGGATGATGGCGGTCAATTCCCCTTCATGCATTTACTTTTTGACCACTTAAAAAATCTCTCCTCCACAGTGCAGTTCAGTCTCTGGGTAAATAAGTTTCTCCTGAATTCCCTACTGGATTTATTAGTGGCCATCAAACCCTTTCATAATCTTGGAAGATCTCTCATCAGGTCACCCCCTCAAGTCTTCTCTCCTTCCTTAACCTTCTCTCCTGGCCTTAAATGACGTTGTTGGCGGAGGAAAAGAGGAGGAAAGCAAATGAAATACGGCACCTCGTGAAATGTGCACAGGAGGCTTCTGATGCCGAGCCAAAGTGGCTGAGTCACTGGTGAAGAATAGAAGCTGGCAGAGTTAGTGAGGAGGTCACGGAGCACGCGGAGAAGGAAACTCAACACCAGCCAGCTCCCTTAGGCAGGGCCAGCGACTCCAGCACTTCTCACACACAAGTCTGTTCAGCAGCTTCCGTCCCCGCCTGTGCTGAAGGCGCACAATGTTCTTTTCCTCTTGCCTTGCCGTGGTGTGATTACGCAGGCACCCAGCATGCTCCGGTACCTCACCCATTCGCCACGTGCGATTACCAGTTGGCGATTTCACCAGGGGAGGCATTGCGGCCTATTCTCAGCCCTTTCCAAGGGAGGATCACTGGATGGTGATCAGAAACACAAACCCTTCCTAATTTTTCTCCCCCCTCCCCACCCCGTGGCTTCAGCACCACAGGGCTAATGGAACACCCGTCTGAAATCGGCTCACTCGGCAATGATCAAGGCTCAAACCTCTCCACTTCCTGGTCGGCTTGTCTCGGTTACAACAGGTCCTTGAGACCAGCTAGGAGTGGCTTGGTGAATAGACGATGAGGTCATTGAGTGCAAGATGCTTAAAAATAAGGAACATTAATTGTACTTTCAGGGGCGAGGGCTGGACTAAATCACTGACAGCACGAGAGAGACAGCGCGAGTGTTGAGGGAGGGAACAAGTCCACGGGAGGAGGTGTCAGCTTGGCTCAGTTAGTAGCACACTTATCCAAGTCAGAAGGGCATGGGCTCAAGTCCCACTCCAGAGACTTTTGAGCACAGAATCCAGGCCGACACTCCAGTGCAGTAACGAGGGGAGTGCAGCACTGTCGGAGGTGCCATCCTCGGATGAGATGTTAAACCGAGGCTTCCGTCTTCCCTCTCGGGTGGATAATAAAGATCCCAGGACATTATGGGATCTGAAGCAGAGCAGGGCAATTCTCCTAGTGTCCTGGCCAACGTTTATCTCAACCAACATCACTTAAAAAAAAAAAATTGTCTGGTAATTTCTCTCAAAATTGGTTGTGCGCAAATTGGCTGCCGCGTTTCTTACATAGGATACATAGCACAGAAACAGGCCATTCGGCCCAACCAGTCCATGCTGGTGTTTATGCTCCACTCGACCCTGAACACAATAGCGCTTTGGGACAGCCTGAGGTTGTGAAAGGTGCGAGATAAATGCAAGTTCGTTCATTTGTTCTTTCGGAACCAGTCATCCCATCCACTGGCGTGAAGCTGGTGAGCGAACGGCAATGGCAGAAGCTGGGAAAGAGGCCAGTGTTTATCGTCTTGGCTGGGCAGCTGTACATGGCTTAGGACAGGAGAACAGACAACGGTGCAATACTCTCGTCTTTTGGATGAGACGTTAAACCGAGGCCCCGTCTGCTCTCTCAGGTGGACGTAAAAAATCCTGCGGCACTATTTCGAAGAGGAGCAGGGGGAGTTATCCCTGGTGTCCTGGGGCCAATATTTCTCCCTCAATCAACATCACTAAAAACAGATTATCCCGTCATTATCACATTGCTGTTTGTGGGATCTTGCTGTGCGCAACTTGGCTGCCGTGTTTCCTACATTACAACAGCGACTACACTTCGAAAAGTACTTCATTGGCTGTAAAGCGCTTTGGGACGTCTGGTGGTCGTGAAAGCCGCTGTAGAAATGCAAGTCTTTCTTTCTTTCTCTAACCCTCATCCCAGGGTTAAGTACTTCCTGCCCACCATGACAGCTCAGATGGCACTTTTCCCCCAATACTGACTGGGAGAAGCACCAGGTCAGAAATCTAGAGGCCTAGTGCCTCAGGCTTCTCTCCATTCAGATCAAACTCTGCGCTGGCTCAAGGGCGGAAAGGGTGCCGCGCGACCTGGCAGTGGGCCCAGGAAATCTAGAGAAGGGAAGGAGGAGGTTTTAAGTCAAGTGATGGGCTCACCTAGTAGTAACAATGAGATGTAGAGATGGTTTTTTTTTTCAGTCCATGGGTTTATCAACCAAACTTCATCAACTCTTCCCTGAGGAAGCAAGAGAAGGCCATTGTGGTGGCAGTGTACTGTATTCTAGTGTGCCACGAGATATACTGTACTATTATAATGGAGATGAAATTCTGGGACGATACGTTGGGAGCTTTTATGCTGCTTAGAAACATAGAAACATAGAAGATAGGAGCAGGAGTAGGCCATTCGGCCCTTCGAGCCTGCTCCGCCATTCAATGAGATCATGGCTGATCATCCAAATTCAGTACCCTGTCCCTGCCTTCTCCCCATATCCCTTGATCCCTTTAGCCTCAAGAAATATATCCAACTCTTTCTTGAATATACTTAATGAACTGGCCTCCACCGCCCTCTGTGGCAGAGAATTCCACAGGTTCACCACTCTCTGGGTGAAGAAATTCCTCCTCATTTTAGTCCTAAATGGCTTACCCCTTATCCTTAGACTATGACCCCTGGTTCTGGACTCCCCGGCCATCAGAAACATCCTTCCTGCATCTAGTCTGTCCAGGCCTGACAGAATTTTATAGGTTTCGGTGAGATCCCCTCTCAATCTTCTAAACTCCAGTGAGTATAAGCCTAATCGACACAATCTCTCCTCATATGTTATTGTTCATTGAGTGTATTAGGGATGGGTTTCTTCAGCAGTATGTAACTGAACCGACCAGGGGGCAAGCAACCTTAGATCTGGTCCTGTGTAACGAGACAGGATTAATTAAAAATGTCCTAGTAAAGGATCCCCTTGGAATGAGTGACCATAACATGGTTGAATTCCATATTCAATTAGAGGGTGAGAAGGTTGGATCTCAAACAAGCGTGCTAAGCTTGAGTAAAGGAGGCTATGAAGGTATGAGAGCGGAATTGAGTAGAGTGGATTGGGAAAATAGATTAAAGGGTAAGACGATACATGATCAGTGGTGTACATTTAAGGAGTTATTTTACAACTTCCAAAAAATATATATTCCACTGAGAAGAAAAGGGTGTAAAAAAGACAGCCATCCGTGGCTAAGTAAAGAAATTAAGGATAGTATTCGACTAAAAACAAGGGCATATAAGGTAGCCAAATCTAGTGGGAGGATAGAGGATTGGGGAAACTTTAAAAGACAGCAAAAAATAACAAAAAGATTGATTAAGAAAGGGAAGATAGATTATGAAAGTAAATTAGCAAAAAATATAAAAACAGATAGTAAGAGTTTTTATAGTTATATAAAAAGAAAAAGGGTGGCTGAAGTAAATGTTGGTCCCTTAGAGGATGAGACCGGGAAATTAATGGTGGGAAATATGGAGATGGCAAAAACACTGAATGAATATTTTATCAGTCTTTACAGTAGAAGACACTAAGAATATCCCAACACTGGACAAACAGGGGGCTAAAGGGGGGGGGGGGGGGGGGAGGAGCTAAACACAATCAAAATCACTAAGGAAGTGGTACTCGGTAAAATAATGGGACTCAAGGCGGATAAATCACCTGGACCTGATGGCTTACATCCTAGGGTCTTGAGGGAAGTGGCGGTAGGGATTGTGGATGCATTGGTAATAATTTTCCAAAACTCCCTGGACTCGGCAAAGGTCCCGGCAGACTGGAAAACTGCTAATGTAACACCCTTATTTAAAAAGGGCAGTAGGCAGAAGGCTGGAAACTATAGACCGGTTAGCCTAACATCTGTGGTAGGTAAAATTTTGGAGTCCATTATTAAGGAGACAGTAACAGGACATTTGGATAATCATAGTTTAATAAGACAAAGTCAGCATGGTTTTATGAAGGGGAAGTCATGTTTGACAAATTTGCTGGAGTTCTTTGAGGAAGTAACATATAGGGTGGATAAAGGGGAACCAGTGGACGTAGTGTATTTAGACTTCCAAAAGGCATTTGACAAGGTGCCACACAAAAGATTATTGCTTAAGATAAAAAAATCACGGGATTGGGGGTAATATTCTGGCATGGATAGAGGATTGGCTATCTAACAGAAGGCAGAGAGTTGGGATAAATGGTTCATTCTCAGACTGGCAATCAGTAACTAGTGGTGTTCCGCAGGGGTCAGTGCTGGGTCCCCAGCTCTTTACAATCTATATTAACGATTTGGAGGAGGGGACCGAGTGTAACATATCAAAGTTTGCAGATGATACTAAGATGGGAGGGAAAGTAGTGAGTGAGGAGGACATAAAAAACCTGCAAGGGGACATAGACGGGCTAAGTAAGTGGGCAGAGATTTGGCAGATGGAATACAATACTGGAAAGTGTGAGGTTATGCACTTTGGCAGGAAAAATCGTAGAGCAAGTTATTATCTTAATGGCAAGAAACTGGAAAGTACTGAAGTACAAAGGGATCTGGGGGTCCTGGTGCACGAAACTCAAAAGGTTAGTATGCAGGTGCAGCAAGTGATTAAGAAGGCCAATGGAATGTTGGCTTTCATTGCTAGGGGGATAGAATATAAAAATAGGGAGGTATTGCTTCAGTTGTACAAGGTATTAGTGAGACCGCACCTGGAATACTGCGTACAGTTTTGGTGTCCATACTTAAGAAAGGACATACTTGCTCTCGAGTCAGTACAAAGAAGGTTCACTCGGTTAATCCCGGGGATGAGGGGATGGTCATATGAGGAGAGGTTGAGTAGATTGGGACTCTACTCATTGGAGTTCAGAAGAATGAGAGGCGATCTTATTGAAACATATAAGATTGTGAAGGGGTTGGATCGGGTGGATGCGGGGAAGATGTTCCCGATGATGGGTGAAACTAGAACTAGGGGGCATAGTCTTAGAATAAGGGGCTGCTCTTTCAAGACTGAGATGAGGAGGAACTACTTCACTCAGAGGGTGGTAGGTCCATGGAATATGCTGCCCCAAAAAGCTGTAGAAGCTACATCATTACATAAATTTAAAACAGAAATAGACAGTTTCCTCGAAGTAAAGGGAATTAAGGGTTACGGGGAGCGGGCAGGAATTTGGACATGAGTCTAGGTTCGGAATGGTCATGGCCCTGTGGGTAGCGGAGCGGGCCCAGGGGCCGTGTAGCCTGATCCTGCTCCTATTTCGTGTGTCTAATTCTGTTAGATTCAGGAGATGGTTCTGTGATAGTGGATTGGCGGTTAGGATCAGATCAGCCCTGATCTTATTGAATGGCGGAGCAGGCTCGAGGGGCCGATTGGCCTACTCCTGCTCCTATTTCTTATGTTCTTATGTCATTCCTGCCATCCCAGGTATCAGTCTGGTGAATCTTCGCTGCACTCCTTCCATGGCAAGAACGTCCTTCCTCAGGTAAGGCGGCCAAAACTGCACACAATACTCAAGGTGTGGTCTCACCAAGGCCCTGTACAACTGCAGCAAGGCATCCTTGTTCTTGTACTCGAACCCTCTTGCTACGAAGGCCAACATACCATTTGCCTTCTTAACCGCCTGGCTGCACCTCCATGCTTACCTTCAGCGACTGGTGTACAAGAACACCCAGGTCTCTTTGCACTTCCCCTTCTCCCAATCTATTGCCATTCAAATAATAATCTGCCTTCCTGTTTTTGCCACCAAAGTGGATAACCTCGCATTTATCCACATTATAGTGCATTTGCCATGTTTCTGCCCAATCACCCAACCTGTCCAAATCGTGCTGGAGTTTCACGACATCCTCCTCACAGCATACCCTCCCACCCAGCTTTGTGTCGTCTGCAAATTTGGAGATATTACATCCAATTCCCTCGTCCAGATCATTAATATATATTGTGAACAGCTGGGCAGTGCCTTGGTTTAATGTCCCAGCAGAAAGGTGGCACCTCTTGACAATTCACTCCTTCAACACTCAAGCGTTTAGAAGAATGAGAGGTGATCTCACTGAAACATACAAAATTCTTACAGGGCTTGACAGGGTAGATGCAGGGAGGATGTTTCCCCTGGCTGGGGAGTCTAGAACCAGGGGGTCACAGTCCTAGAATAAGGGGTCGGCCATTGAGGACTGAGATGAGGAGAAATTTCTTCACTCAGTGGGTGGTGAATCTTTGGAATTCTCTACCCCAGAGGGCTGTGGAGGCTCAGTCGTTGAGTATATTCAAGACAGAGATCGATAGATTTTTGAATATTAATGGGGATGGCAAAATCACACAGCATGAAAAATGGGAGCAGGGGTTATACAGGAAACTCTTTTTTATCCGGCACCGACGGGACCGGCGTGGTGCCGGTTTATCAAAAAGTCCGGATTACAGAGAGGTATAGTAAAAGGTACGAGAGCCCTGTACACAGCAACAGGCCCAGGCTTCCCTGTTGCTTAGCAACAGGTGCAGGAGCCCTGGCCACAAGAGCCAGGTGTCCCTGTTGCAGGTGCAGGAACCCTGGCCACAAGATCCAGGCGTCCCTGTTGCTTAGCAACAGGTGCAGGAACCCCGGTTACACAGCCACAGATCCAGGAACGGCCACTAATATGAAGTAAAACTTACCTGAACCTACTCCTGAATTTTGCTGGTTAACAGAGATTTTAGGTGCTGGTAAATCAAGAGTTTCCTGTAGTTTGAAATTGTTGAACTCAATGTCGAGTCCAGAAGGCTGTAAAGTGCCTAACTGAAAGATGAGGTGCTGTTCCTCGAGCTTACGTTGAGCTTCATTGGAACAATGTAAGAGGCCGAGGACAGAGAGATCAGAGAGGGAGTGAAGCGGAGAATTAAAAAGTGACAGGCGACTGGAAGCTCAGGGTCACCCTTACGGACTGAACGGAGGTGTTCCGCAAAGCGGTCGCCCAATCTGCGTTTGGTCTCCCCAATGTAGAGGAGACCGCATCGTGAGCAGCGAATACAGTATATTAAATTGCAAAAAGTAAAGGTTCAGCAGACTGGTTCCTGGGATGGGGGGATTGTCCTATGAGGAGAGATCGAGTAGACTAGGCCTATATTCTCTAGAATTTAGAAGAATGAGAGATGATCTCATTGAAACATACAAAATTATTACAGGGCTCGACAGGGTAGATGCAGGGAGTTTGTTTCCCCTGGCTGGGGAGTCTAGAACCAGGGGCCACAGCCTCAGGATAAAGGGTCGGACATTCAGGGCTGAGATGAGAAGAAATTTCTTCACACAGAGGGTGGTGAATCTTTGGAATTCTCTACCCCAGAGGGCTGTGGAGGCTCAGTCATTGGGTATATTCAAAACAGAAGTCGATAGATTTCTGACTAGTAAGGGCTCAGTCGTTGAGTATATTCGACACAGAGATTGATAGATTTTTGAATATTAAGGGAATCAAGGGATAGTGCAGGAAAGTGGAGATGAGGTAGAAGATCAGCCATGATCTTATTGAATGGCGGAGCAGGCTCAAGGGCCAAATGGTCGACTCCTGCTCCTAGTTCTTATGCTCTTATGGGAGTGGGGCTAGCCCAGCATTCACTGTGGCCCTCTTTTAAACTTACTGAGCCTGCAGTTTATAGAGGGCTCTCAGTCCCGGAACAAGTCACTCTGCCTCCACAGCCCTGTTGCATTCTCCCGAAAGCGAGAGCCAGCACACAAGTCCGATAGCCCAGGGAGGTCGTGAAGGGAGGAAAGAGGTGAATGGCGTTAGAGAATATTGTCTGGCCGTCCCTAGAGCCACAGGAGGCGGCCATTCGGCCCATCGCGCCTATACCAGTTCTATGTTACAGCAAACCAAACAAAATTGGATAGCTCTACCAAAGAGCCAGCACAGGCATGATGGGCCGATTGGCCTCCTTCTGTGCTGCATCACTCGATGATTATACAACCCGAATGCCCTGCTCGTCTCTCCCCATAGCCCAGCATCTTTCTCAGCTTCAAATATTTATCTACTGTTCCCACTTAAAAGAGGTACAATTCTCTGACTCAAGCACTCCGTGACAAAGTATTCCACCATCCAACAAACGACTGCACAAAGAGCTCGCCCTGAAGCGCTCTCCTTACTGTCTCGCTGACTATTTTAAATTAGTGGCCCTTCGCTATTGACACTTCAACTAGAGGAAATAGGCTTTCCCTATTCACCGTACCAAAACCCTTTTTTAAATTTCTTTATTTGTGTATGGGATGTGGGCATCGCTGGCAAGGCCAGCATTTATTGCCCATCCCTAATTGCCCTTGAGAAGGTGGTGGTGAGCCGCCTTCTTGAACCGCTGCAGTCCGTGTGGTGAAGGTACTCACACGGTGCTGTTAGGGAGGGAGTTCCAGGATTTTGACCCAGCGACGATGAAGGATCAGCCGATATATTTCTAAGTCAGGATGCTGTGTGACTTGGAGGGGAACTTGGAGGTGGTGGTGTTCCCATGCGCCTGCTGCCCTTGTCCTTCTAGGTGGAAGAGGTCGCGGGTTTGGGAGGTGCTGCCGAAGAAGCCTTGGTGAGTTGCTGCAGTGCATCTTGTAGATGGTACACACTGCAGCCACGGTGCACTGGTGGTGGAGGGAGTGAATGTTTAAGGTGGTGGATGGGGTGCCAATCAAGCGGGCTGCTTTGCCCTGGATGGTGTGGAGCTTCTTGAGTGTTGTTGGAGCTGCACTCATCCAGGCAAGTGGAGAGTATTCCATCACACTCCTGACTTGTGCCTTGTCGATGGTGGAAAGGCTTTGGGGAGTCAGGAGGCGAGACACTCGCCGTAGAATACCCAGCCTCTGACCTGCTCTTGTTGCCACAGTATGTGTGTGGCTGGTCCAGTTAAGTAATTTTGTAATTATAAAAACCTCTATTTAATCTCCTCTTGACCTTTTCTGCTCTAGTGGAAATAGCCCCAGTGTCTCATAACTGGCCACCCATCTCCAGTGTCACCCTGGTGTGCCTATGCTGTACGCTCTCTATGGCTTTCTTGTCCTGTCTATAGGGGGCGCCCAAACCTGCACACAGTATAACTCTGGTCCATTAGTCGCCTTGTGCAATTTTATCATTACTACTTTGCCCTTGTGCTCTACGCTCCTATTTCTGAAATCTAAAATGATGTTGGCCTTTAAGGCTATATCCCATACTCGCACTTTCAGGGAATTGTGTATTTAAACCCCTGGGTCTCTCTGCTTACCCGCAACCCTCAAGTGTATGCCCCCATTTCATTTTCCTCCCAAAATGCATCACCTCAATACTTCTCCACACTGAATTGCATCTGTCACCTGTCTGACCATTGTACTGCAGGAAACTTTGGTTTATCCGGAGGTTAACTGTCCGGAATGCTCGAGCCACCGGCAAAAATCAGGAGCCGTTTGGTTAGGTTTTTTTTTCTTTTCGTTGCTTTTTTTTTCCACCAGTCAGGCTCTGCAAGGTCTCGCTGAAGCTGTTGCTAAGTTACAGAGATGCTTGCAAGGTACGGCCGACTGTTTAGAAGCTGTTACTAAGCAACAGGGTTTGTTGCCAGATACGGAGCTCAAAATCTCCGTATGTTTCAACATTAGCGCTGGTTTGTCCGGCAGTTTTGATGGGACGGCAACAGCTCGGTCCCGTCGGTGCCGGATAGCACAAGATTTCCTGTAATACTCCTCCTTGCCATTCTCTAAAGCTCCGACATTCCTCAGGTGAGAACAGGTTTGGCCTTGACTGTGCCACCCCGCTGGTTTTTTAAAAATTTCATTTTATGGGATGTGGGCGTCGCTGGCAAGGCCAGCATTTTTTGCCCATCCCTAATCGCCCTTGAGAAGGTGGTGGTGAGCCGCCTTCTTGAACCGCTGCAGTCCGTGTGGTGAAGGTGCTCCCGCAGTGCTGTTAGGGAGGGAGTTCCAGGATTTTGACCCAGCGATGATGAAGGAACGGCCGATATATTTCCAAGTTGGGATGGTGTGTGACTTGGAGGGGAACTTGGAGGTGGTGGTGTTCCCATGCGCCTGCTGCCCTTGTCCTTCTAGGTGGAAGAGGTCGTGGGTTTGGGAGGCGCTGCCGAAGAAGCCTTGGCGAGTTGCTGCAGTGCATCTTGTAGATAGTACACACTGCAGCCACGGTGCGCTGGTGGTGGAGGGAGTGAATGTTTAAGGTGGTGGATGGGGTGCCAATCAAATTGAATACCCTGCATCAAAATAAACTGTGGATGAAAGTGGACTGACCTCTAGGTTACTCCACCCAGAGGCTCGAGCACAAAATCCAGGCGGACACTGTCGGAGGAGACTGTCTTTCGGATGCGACGTTAAACCGAGGCCCCGTCTGCCCTCTCGGGTGGACGTAAAAGATCGCATGGCGCTATTTCGAAGAAGAGCAGGGGGAGTTCCCCTAGACAGCATTTATCCCTTATAACCAACATCACTAAAAAACAGATTATCTGGTCGTTACTGCGGTGTGTGGGAGCTTGCTGTGCGCAATTGGCTGCCGTGTTTCCTACCTTACCACAGCAGCTGCCCTTCAAAGAAAGTACTTCATTGGCTGTAAAGGCGCTTTGGGCCGTCCGGAGGTGGTGAAAGGCGCTATACAAATGCAAGTACTTTCTTTCTTTAAACCCATCCAAGCAACACAGATTTACCCTGATTTTGTTTCTTGTCTGCCAGCCAACTTTCCACGCTGCTTCACTTCCCCTCGTACCATATGCCTCAGCTTTTGCAACAAGCCTCCTGTGAGACACCTTATCAAACACCTTCTGTAAATCAATACACACGTTTTATTACATTCCCCCTTATCAATCCAAATAGGCACTTCTTCCAACAACAAAAACCCCCTCAAACACAACTTGCCTTTTTCTGATTAACTCTTCCATTTCTAAAATACTCATGGATTTTTTTCCCCCCTCCCTTTAATTTCATGCGGCTGCCACATTTGCTACTGGCAAAACGTTTTTTGGCTCCGATCGACGTCTCGAGCGGGCGGGCTGGCTGCTGACAACTCAAAATCTCACTCCAAGAATTTCTCCAGTGTTGGCAGCTCCGTATAATGCAGACATTTTCAGCAGCTTTAGCACAGGAAGCTCCAATGTTTTATTGCAAACCGCCACCAGATCTTCCTTTTTTTTTTCCAAAAAAAGGCCTAAATTTAGCTTGCCTGGCCTTGGTTCTGAGGCCAAAACGCTGATGCGTTCTCTGTCGCAACCTCCCAAGGGTTTCCCTTTGCCTCACTGGAGATAAATAGGTTAGCTGAAGCCGGGGAGATAGAATTAGTCCAAAGTCCATTCTCCGAGTTGCAGACTGGGAGACCTGGGCCTAGCAGCTCAGGCTCCGTCTGTGGAAATGGCTTCCTAACTGGCAAGCGGCGCCACCTCCCACAACAGCTCAGTGAGCGAGTGCACCAGGGTGGTGTAGGGCTTATTCAAAAGGAGAAAAAAAAAAGATCCCACAACAATTTGCATTTGCGCAGCACCTGTAACGTAGTGAAGCGTCCCAGAAAGCTCCACAGGAGCGTAACCAAACAAAATCTGACACCAAGCCCACGTAAGGAGATATTAGGACAGGTGACCAGACGCTTGGTCAAAGAGGGTTTTTTTTTTTTTAAGCAGAGTTTTAAAAGGAGGGGAGGAGGAGAGGGTTTGAGGAGGGAGTCCCAGGGCTTTTAGGGCCTAGGCGGCTGAAAGCCGACGTTTCCCATTAAGCTGCTTTCCGGTCACTCACCGGCTTTTCAAATGGGGAAAAAAATTAGAGGGAACATTGCTGAAGGCACGGCCGCCAATGGTGGGGTGAAGGAAGTGGGGGACGCACAAAAGGGGGCCAGAGTTGGAGGAGCGCAGCGATCTCAGAGGGCTGAAGCATAGAAACCTAGAAGATAGGAGCAGGAGTAGGCCATTCGGCCCCTCGAGCCTGCTCTGCCATTCAATGCGATCATGGCTGATCATCCAAATTCAGTACCCTGTCCCTGCCTTCTCCCCATATCCCTTGATCCCTTTAACCTTAAGAGGTTAGAGAGATAGGGAGGGGCAAGGCCACGGAGGGATTTGAACACGAGGATAAGAATTTTAAAATTGAGGCGTTGGTGGGCCGGGAGCCATTGTAGGTCCTTCAAGTTCTATCCCTGGTCTGTGTTGAGTTAGACAAGCTCAGTTGGAGTAACAGTAGGGTGTTATAACTGGCTCAGAAGTCCCTGTGGTAAGGTGGGGTGGGGTGAGGTGGGGGTGAAGAAACCAGGATCTGGCCACCAGCTTGTCCACATAGTCATTTTCACGTGAGCCGAGATAATGAGCGTCGGCCGGCTATTCATCCAGCAGGGGCATCACAGCCAAACCCAAACCTGTCCTCACCCAACACTCACTCACTCAGCAGGAGTCATGGGATAGAGACCAGAAAAAGAAAAAGACTTGAATTTATATAGCGCCGTTCACGGCCACTGGACATCCCAAAGCGTTTTATAGCCAATTAAGTACTTTTTGAAGTGTAGTCACTGTTGTAATGTAGGAAACGCAGCAGCCAATTTGCGCACAGCAAGCTCCCACAAACAACAATGTGATAATGATCAGATAATTTGTTTTAGTGACGTTGATTGAGGGATAAATATTGCCCAGGACACCGGGGAGAACTCCCCTGCTCTTCTTCGAAACAGTGCCATGTGATCTTTTACGTCCACCTGAGGGGGCAGACGGGGCCTCGGTTCAACGTCTCATCCGAAAGACAGCACCTCCGACAGTGTCAGCCTAGATTCTTGTGCTCAAGTCTCCGGAGCGGGGCTCGAACCCACGACCTTCTGGCTCAGAGGCGAGGGCGGTGCCGGCTTGAGTCACCGGCCGAGGACCAGGGGAAGCAGAGCCCAATCCCCCCCCGCTCCCCCCCACCCCGTTAGCCCAGGGACGCCTCGGCCCAGTCGCAGCACTGGAACCACTAACCTAGCAGCGGCCAGCTACCTCAGCTCCGACAGGAGATGCAAGCTGTGATCTTTCTGGCCTGTACGATTCATTCCTGAACAAAAAAAAGAGTCCTCCCTCACCTTGAGAAGCACATGAAAGAGCACCTGTGTTTCCAACTCCCCAAGTGCTGTTAGATTTAGTATTGGAACATTTTCTCTGACCTTCAGATTTCTAGCGAGATACTGCATACAATAAACAGGCAAATCCTCAGGGCATTCTTTTTAAGGTTACTTCTCTCTCCTACTTCCCTCCAGTTGTCCTCAATTTCACACCTAAAGCACCAACGTCATCTTAAAGGCAGGTTGGCAGGCAAGCTCAAGTGCCTCTGATACCCCCACAACTTAATGCTGTGCCCGTGAATATCTGGAGATATATTGTACTGGTTTGGTCAGCCATTTGCTGCTGACTGCCACAGCATTATTAGTATGCAGGGATCTTTCTTTCTTCCTCTCCCCCACCACCCTCCATAGGCCCAACCACTGTCGGAGGTGCCGTCTTTCAGATCAGACATTAAAACGAGGTCCCGGCTGCCCTCTCGGGTGGATGTAAAAGATCCCATGGCGCTATTTCGAAGAGGAGTTCTCCCCGGCGTCCTGGGGCCAATACTTATCCCTCAACCCACATCACCAAAAAACACACAGATTATCTGGTCATTTATCACATTGCTGTTTGTGGAAGCTTGCTGTGCGCAAATTGGCTGCCGCGTCGCCCACATTGCAACAGTGACGACACTCCAAAAAGTACTTCATTGGCTGCAAAGCGCTTTGGGACCTCCTGAGGTCGCGAAAGGCGCTACAGAAATGCAAGTCTCTCTTTTTAATGCCGAGAGGCCAAGGCCAAACAAGCTGCCTCAACCCCGACCCTCACTACTCCCCGTGCGAGCACAGTGGGGCCAGGAAACCTGCAGCTACCCGCCCACAAGAGAAAGACAGACTTGAAAAGAGAGACTTGCATTTATATAGTGCCTTTCACGACCACCAGACGTCTCAAAGCGCTTTACAGCCAACGAAGTACTTTGAGTGGAGTCACTGTTGTAATGTGGGAAACGCGGCAGCCAATTTGTGCACAGCAAGCTCCCACAAACAGCAATGTGATAATAACCAGATAATAAGAACATAAGAAATAAGAGCAGGAATAGGCCATATGTGCCCTCAAGCCTGCTCCGCCATCATGGCTGATCATCGACCTCAACTCCACTTTCCTGCCCGATCTCCATATCCCTTGATTCCCCTGGAGTCCAAAAATCTAGCAATCTCAACCTTGAATATACTCAAAGACTCAGCATTCACAGCCCTCTGGGGCAGAAAATTCCAAAGATTCACAACCCTCTGAGTGAAGAAAATCCTCCTCATCTCAGCCTTATCCTGAGACAATGCCCCCTAGTTCTAGACACTCCAGCCAGGGGAAACAACCTCTCAGCATCTACCCTGTCAATCCCCCTCAGAATCTTGTATGTTTCAATGAGATCACCTCTCATTCTTCTAAATCTGTTTTGTTATGTTGATTGAGGGATAAATATTGGCCAGGACACCGGGGAGAACTCCCCTGCTCTTCTTCGAAATAGTGCCATGGGATCTTTTACGTCCACTTGAGAGAGCAGACGGGGCCTCGGTTTAACGTCTCATCCGAAAGACAGCACATAGAAAAATAGGAGCAGAAGTAGGCTATTCGGCTCCGAGCCTGCTCTGCCATTCAATATCATGGCTGATCCTCTATCTCAAGGAGCACTGCACCTCCGACAGTGCGGCGCTCCCTCAGCACCGCGCTGGGAGTGTCAGCCTAGCTTTATGTGCTCAAGTCCCTGGAGTGGGACTTGAACCCACGACCTTCTGACTCAGAGGCGAGGGTGCTACCCACTGAGCCACAGCCGACAGCTGTACCAACGTTGCAGCTAAGCTGCGCGGTCGCGCTGCGGTCCGGAGGTCCCGCGCAGGCCATTTAGCGGCTTTGATATAGAAGAAACCGCGCATGTTGAAAATTTGAATGGGCCGCGCAGCCAATTAAAGGGACCGCACACCAAAAAAAGAGGGAAGATCGCCCTCTACAATCAAAAAAAACCACAATGGCTTCAAACAACAACTAATTGCATTTATATAGCACCTTTAACGTAAAACATCCCAAGGCGCTTCACAGGAGTGATTATCAAACACAATTTGACAGCGGGCCACGTAAGGAGATATTAGGGCAGGTGAGGGTCAAAGAGGTAGGTTTTAAGGAGCGTCTTAAAGGAGGTGAGAGAGGCGGAGCGGTTTCGGGAGGGAATTCCAGAGCTTAGGGCCCAGGCGGCTGAAGGCACGGCCGCCAATGATGATATAAATATAAATGGACTTTCTTGAGAATTTTGTTGCTATAAAAAGCAATCTGCCTCAAAACTCCGTGGGAGCTAACATGTCAACTGAGCTGTTCGGACCAGA
Organism: Somniosus microcephalus; assembly: GCF_052327205.1. Taxonomy (NCBI): domain Eukaryota; kingdom Metazoa; phylum Chordata; class Chondrichthyes; order Squaliformes; family Somniosidae; genus Somniosus; species Somniosus microcephalus. Next base: position 10,804,241 of record NC_141016.1, read on the forward strand.
AGGTCATGGGTTCAGTCCAGCCTGTTCCCACTGGGGAGTAGCAGCTGGTGACGCGAGGTTGACAAATGGCCTTGGTACCAGTGTACTAGGGACAAGGGGGAAGCCAAGATTGCCGTTCCAAGTCGTTCTCCAGTGGCCTACGCTGTGGAGAGAATTGGGCTCGGTCACGATGGCCCCCATGGTTGATTAGGCTGTGAATGCTCGCTGCCGAGACTGGCACAGCTGCCGGTGCCTGTGGAATTGTACCCAGCAAGAGTAAGCACCAAAATCTAGGCCGACACTCCCCCCAGTGCCAGTGCTGCACTGTCGGAGTTGCCGTCTTTCGGATGAGGTTAAACCGAGGCCCCGTCTGCCTTCTCAGGTAGACGTAAAAGATCCCGTGGCCACTATTTCAAAGAAGAGCAGGGGGAGTTCTCCCCGGTGTCCTGGGGCCAATGTTTATCCCGCAATCAACATCACAAAAACAGATTATCTGGTCATCATCACATTGTCGTGTGCGGGAGCTTGCTGTGCGCATATTTGCTGCCACGTTTCCTACATTACATCAGCTACTACACTTCATAAAAGCGCTTTGAGAACGTGCCGAGGTTGTGAAAGGCGCGATAGAAACGCAAGTCTGTCTGTCTTCAGATCAATAAGCGAGGCACATGCACTAAAAAGAACAACCAGTCAGAAGATGGCCATCCAAAGACACTAGCCCACCCCTCAAGGCAGAAGGTTCACCTGAAACCATTCACAAAAAGGCATCACCCTTTACAATCTCAAACACAAACTGAAAATTGGCTCTCGTCGGCCAAATTAGGAAAAGCTGCCAGCTAGAAACTCAGTTGCTATTTTCAATGACTTGGAAGACATTTAAAGGCAGGAGGAATTAAAATGAAGAGCAGATTTTCACTGTAGGACTTCCCTGTAAACAGTCTGTGACTGCTACGTGCTCTGTAAATTAGGAGATCTTTCCCCGCCCCATCGCTTTCTCCCCTTAGTCCTCTGCCAATGGGATGGGATGGCAGGACTGTCATATGAGGAGAGATTGGGTCGACTAGGCCTGTATTCACTAGAGTTTAGAAGAATGAGAGGGGATCTCGTTGAAACGTATAAAATTCTGACAGGGTTAGACAGACTGGATGCAGGGAAGATGTTTCCCCTGGCTGGGGGGGTCTAGAATGAGGGGGTCGCAGCCTCAGGATACGGGGTTGGACATTTAGGACTGAGATGAGGAGAAATTTCTTCACTCAGAGGGTGGTGAACCTGTGGAATTCTCTACCACAGAAGGCTGTGGAGGCCAAGTCACTGAATATATTTAAGAAGGAGATAGATAGATTTCTAGACACAAAAAGGTGTCAAGGGGTATGGGGAGAGAGTGGGAATATGGTACTGAGATAGAGGATCAGCCATGATCATATTGAATGGCGGAGCAGGCTCGAAGGGCCGAATGGCCGACTCCTGCTCCTATTTTCTTATGTTTCTATGTTTCTAATGGAGGGTTGAATCGTCCTGAGGTAGTCCTTTTACTGATGCTCCTCCAGCACTTCCTCCCTTTCACACCAGGGTCTGTTGACGATCACTTTGACCTCAAAAAGGTCACACCTCCCAACTGTCCCACTTCCGCTAGTGAGTTTCAGTTGCCCCCCAGTTCAGGGTGTCCCTCTGCCCCCCGTTTCGGGGTGTCCTTCCTGAAGTTGAAAATGGCTCGCTAAGCCAGAAATTTGTTAGCCTCAAGACCTCTGCTTAATTGGTTCCCCCCACCATCTCGGTCAGAGGGATTAACACCTTATTCTGGTTTGATGATGCATGGTTTGAGGCCTTCGGAAAACAAGATGACATTAATGCGGCGGATTCGGAAATGTGAATCAGGCAAAATAACAGTCCACAACCCTCTGAGTGATAGAGTCATAATGACACAGAAGGAGGTCATTCGGCCCATCGAGCAATCCAGTCAGTCCCATTCCCCCGCTCTATCCCCATAGCCCTGTAAGTTTATTTCCCTCACGTGCCCATCCAGTCTCCCCTTGCAAACACCGAGTGTCTCCGCTTCCACCACTTCCATCGGCAGCGAGTTCCATGTCCTCACCAATCGCTGCGTAAAAAAGTTTTTACTCACACCCCGCCCTGTATCCCAAGTAAAAAAACAGAATACTCCAAATCTGAAAGAAACCCAGAAAATGCTGGTCAAGCAGCAGGTCCATCAGCAGCTGAAGAGCGACAGGACAACAGTAACGTCTATTTATACAGCGGCTTTAAGGTAGTAAAACGTCCCAAGGCGCTTCACAGGAGCGATTATCAAACAAAAATTGACACCCAGCCACATAAGGAGATATTGCGGCAGATGTTTGGCCAAAGAGGTAGGTTTTAAGGAGTGTCTTAAAGGAGGAGAGAGGTGGAGAGACGGAGAGGTATAGGGAAGGAATTCCAGAGCTTAGGGCCCAGGCAGCTGAAGGCACAGCCACCAATGGTCGAACGATTAAAATCAGGGGATGCGCAAGAGGCCAGAATTGGAGGAGCGCAGAGATCTGGGAGGAGGGCGGCAGGAGCTTACGGAGATAGGGCAGGTTAGTGTTTTGGGGAGAATCTGAGCAGGCTATGCTGATGCATCCTGACCTGAAGCGTTAACCTTGCTTTTCTCTAATGCAGGCCTACTGTGTACTCCCAGCCATGTCTGCTTGCTGAAACTGCCTTCATATTTATTTGTGGAAACCATAACAATGACAACTGGTATTTATATAGCGCCTTTAACGTAGCAAAATGTCCTGAGGCACGTCAGCGGGAGCGTCACCAAGCAAACTTTGACACCGAGCCACATAAGGAGATATTAGGGCAGGTGACCAAAAGCTTGGTCAAAGAGGCAGGTGTTAAGGAGCGTCTTAAGGGAGGAGAGGTGGAGAGGTTTAGGGAGGGAATTCCAGATCTTGGGGCCCAGGCAGCTGAAGGCACAGCCGCCAAGGGTGGAGCGATTAAAATCGGGGATATGAAAGAGGCCGGAATTGGAGGAGCGCAGATATCTCGGAGAGTTGTAGGGCAACAAGTCCAATAAAGTCAGGAGAAGCAAGATTATCCTTATATAAAATAAATTAAATATTATGCTGGTTGGGCTGTACTGCGGGCGGTAAAATAAAACATCCCTGAATTTTCACGTTGGCAGGAGGAGAGGCATCATTTGTGGGGGCGAGGGGGGCTGAACATAAATCACAGCCAAGCCCCAGTCCTGCCCTCAACTGAGTGTCACTCACTTGCACTTTGCAGGCCGGGGTGGGCGGTTGGGGGGGGGGGGGGGGGGGGGTGGAGTGGCTGTGGCTGAAGTAGGGACCCCCCCTGGCTGATTGTTCCCCCTCCCATCTCCTCCTCCTCCTCCCATCTCCTCCTCCCATCTCCTCCTCCTCCTCCTCCCCCATCTCCTCCTCCATCTCCTCCCCCTCCTCCTCCTCCCCCATCTCCTCCTCCTCCTCCCCCCCCCCATCTCCTCCTCCTCCTCCTCCCCCCCATCTCCTCCTCCTCCTCCCCCCCATCTCCTCCTCCTCCTCCCCCATCTCCTCCCCCCCCATCTCCTCCTCCATCTCCTCCTCCTCCTCCTCCATCTCCTCCTCCATCTCCTCCTCCCCCTCCTCCCCCATCTCCTCCTCCCCCTCCTCCCCCATCTCCTCCTCCCCCTCCTCCCCCATCTCCTCCTCCCCCTCCTCCCCCATCTCCTCCTCCCCCTCCTCCCCCATCTCCTCCTCCCCCTCCTCCCCCATCTCCTCCTCCCCCTCCTCCCCCATCTCCTCCTCCCCCTCCTCCCCCATCTCCTCCTCCGCGCCCCCTACTGCTGCCCCAGGTGAAATCGACCACCGCCCCCACAGATGAGGGAATCGAACCCGAGATCCCCCTGGTCCAGAGGGGCTGAATACCACACTGGGTGGTGCATTTACTCACTGAGCCATTGGGAGGGTGGGTGGAGATGATCATTTTTCATGGGGCCCCTAAAACAGCAACAGTATAAGTGCTTGCCACCATATTGTTAAAATTTACACAAAAACTGTATTTAAAAAAAAAGGTTTACCTGATGATGTGGCAGCCAGTTGCTGTTGCCATCTGTCCTCAATGGGTTGTCTTCCATCCAGGGTTTGTGAGTTAATGCCGGGCGGCCTCTGTTTAGTTTTGGAGGCACCATCACGTGACTGGAGTAGGACCTCTTGGAGGAGCAGGAAGGAATTGAGTTCGAGACGCCCATTACTCCGACTGATCTTCTCACGCCTCTGCTGCAGTTATTGGTGACACTGCCCCAGCCACCGCCTCCTCCTCCTCCGCCTCCTCCTCCTCCACTCTGGTGTTGATGGCCGCCCCAGTTCAGAGCTCTGAAGGTCTGCGGCTGCGGGTTGAAGCTGTTCCTTTGGGAGAAGGTCCCTTGGTGAGGTGGGTGGCCGAGCGGTGACCTCCGGTGCTGCTGCGACAGCCCCATCTGCTGCACCGAAGGGAACGACCCTCCAAAGAGAGGTCCGAGGTGGACCATCTTTGGTAACAACATGGCGGTTGGCAGGACCCCTTGCTGAAGAAGACCTTCGTCGCCGGTCTGGCTGGTCGACCACCCTAAAGTGTTGAGCGCCGAAGTGGTACCTCCTTGATCTTGCAAAAGCAGGCCGGTCGGGGCAGGGGGGCAGTCCAGCTGGGAGATCCCATCTCCGCCGCTGACCTCCGGACCCTTCAGGGACTCCAGGCTTTGCTCGAGATAAGGGCTGCAAACTGATTGCCTTTTAGTGTCATTCTGGAGCATGGCTGGATTGGCAACAACAACAAAAAAGGGGGGAGAGAAAATTTAAGAAATGAACAAAAAAAGGAATTAACAACAACAACAACAACAAAGAAAGTGGCTGCTTTTTTTTTGGTGGGGGGGGGGAGGGGGAGGGAGTTGGGGCTGGGGTTGGGCTGGCTGGCAGACGTGGGAAGGCAAAAGAAGCGATCCCAGCGAATTTCCAGCCCAACCCAGCCCAGCTCAACAGCAGCGCAGCCCCAATCTTCACCAAGTGCAACTGGACAAAAAAACACACACACACAAGACGCGTCAGTTTCAGCAAATAACACACACACACAGAAAAGCCTCCAAACTAACCCCAAGCAGAAATGCAGCCACCAGTTTGCTTGTGCTGTGTGTGTGTCTGTGTTATATATATAATATATTTCTCTCTCTCTCTGCCCCCTTTCCCTTCTTAGTTCCTCATCGATCGCATCAAAATGGAACAAGCAAGATCACAAGATGCTTGTTTAATGACCTGCTTCATCGCCTCTTTACTCCGGAACTGAAGCTCTTTTCACTCTGAAGCATTCTGGTTGCTGCAGATTTTTTTTTCTCTCTCTATATTTTTCCACTGCTGCACCTGACTTGCGCAGGGAATTTGGCAAGTGGTGGTGTGGGAGGAGGAGGAGGAGGAGGGGAAGTCTATCAGTTTGCACCAGAACAGAATCTATTCGCAATTCCTTGCTTCCCCCTCCCTCTCTCAAGCTTTCTTTAAATTCTTTGCAATTTATTTTTTAATCGCATTTCCATTCGCTCCCTTAAACCCTCCCACCCAGCTGTATTTGTGGGCAGAGTCAGTAATCTGTGTTGAAACGTCTGTGCAATATATATTTTTTTAAATCCCACAATCTCTCGGGGCTGCAAGATGCAAATGTGGGGATAGCTTGAAGTGTGGGCGTGGTATCTTGACTTTATATATAAATATATATAGATAGATATATATGTCCTGGCCAATATCTATCCCTCAATCAACATAATAAAAAACAGATTATCTGGTCATTATCACATTGCTGTTTGTGGGAGCTTGCAGTGCGCAAATTGGCTGCCACATTTCCCACATTGCAACAGTGACTACATTTCAAAAAGTACTTTATTGGCTATAAAGCGTTTTGAGACGTCCGGTGGTCGTGAAAGGCGCTATATAAATGCAAGTCTTTTTTTTCTTATATATGGGGCATATCTTCTTAGGCAGTCCCTCGGAACCGAGGATGACTTGCTTCCACACTAAAAATGAGTTCTCAGGTGACTGATGAGTCCAATGCGGGACCTACAGTCTCTGTCACAGGCGGGGCAGACGGTGGTTGAAGGGGCGGGTGGGTGGGGTGCTTGGGTTGACGTGCGCTCCTTGCGCTGCCTGCGCTTGGCTTCCGCTTGCTCCCGGCGAAGAGACTCGAGGTGTTCGGCGTCTTCCCGGATGCTTCTCCTCCACTTTGTGCGGTCTTGGGCCAGGGATTCCCAGGTGTCGGTGGGGATGTTCCACTTTTTCAAGGCTTTGAGGGTGTCCTTGAGGCATATTGAGGTTGATAAATCAGTGATAGCTATCCTATCTTATATAGAATTTACAGCACAGACAGGCCATTCGGCCCAACAGGTCTATACTAGTATTTATGCTTCGCAGGAACCTCCTCCACCACCACGCCCCCCCCCCTTCATCTCAGCATAACCTTGTACAAAAGGCAAAATACTGCAGTTGCCAGTTATCTGAAATATAAAACAGAAAATGCTGGAGATACTCAGCATGTCAGGCAGCATCCGCGGAGAGGGAATTGCAATGAATTTAAAGGAAGCTCGAGAGGGGAAAAAAGCAAGGAATCACGGACGATTTCTCTCTCCACAGATACTGCCTGACCTGCTGAGTATTTGCAGCATTTTCTGTTTAGATTTCACTATATCCTTCCATTCCTTTCTCCCTCATGTGTTTATCTGGCTTCCCCTTAAATGCGTCTTTGCTGTTCACCTCAACCGCTCCCCTGTGGTAGCGAGCTCCACATTCTCAGAGTAAAGAAGTTTCTCCTGAATTATTCTGCGGTATTCTTTCAGAAAATGTATGTCTTTTTTTTCCCCCATTATTCTCCGGGTGTGTGGGGGACACTTGCAGTTATTACAGGGCATCTAACGAACCTTTTTCTTGGCTTTGTTAAGACAGACGAACCTGTGCAGGATTTTAGCCATAACGTCACCAATTAATGCACTTCAACACAACCTTCTGGCAGGTGTACTTGCAAACAAAGATTTGTCACCCCTAAAATTCTCAAGCTGAGAGTGGCCCCTTTAAATGCTGGGGTGGATATATGTGTGTGTGTGTGTGTTTGTTGAAAGATGTTTTCATATTTTTTTTATTCATTCATGGGATGTGGGCGTCGCTGGGCAAGGCCAGCATTTATTGCCCATCCCTAATTGCCCCTTGAGAAGGTGGTGGTGAGCCACCTTCTTGAACCGCTGCAGTCCCGTGTGGTGATGGTACTCCCACAGTGCTGTTAGGGAGGGAGTTCCAGAATTTTTGACCCAGCGACGATGAAGGATCGGCCGATATATTTCCAAGTCAGGATGGTGTGTGTGACTTGGGAGGGGAACTTGGAGGTGGTGGCGTTCCCATGTGCCTGCTGCAGTTGTCCTTCGAGGTCGCGAGTTTGGGAGATGCCCTTCTCGCCCTTTACGTCTTTTAAAGGGGTTAACTCGTGGCTCCTTCATGGCTCTGTGGATAAATACACCATCGGGTGCGATAGTGAGCTGTGCAGAGTGGAAAGCTCCCACGATTGATGGCACTGTCAGCTGATCTCAGCACGGGGTGGTGACTGGGGGCCCCTCTGTCGCCTGCTGTGAGGATCGAGTGAGGACAGCGTTGGGCTCAGCTGTGAAGGCCCCCATGGTTGAATATCCCCCGACGGTTACAGTCTATGCTCGTGCTAAAGAGTGGCTACGTGGGGGGGGAGGGACTGGAGGTGAACTGGTGCTTGTGCAACTGTGTTCCAGTAAGAGTCAGCAGCTTCAGGAGAAGGGGCAATGTCATAAATACAGGTCAGTGTTACACGCTGTGTAAGGTTCAAAGATTTACCACCCCTGCCCCCCAACTTGGGATATGCAGATGCTGTGTGTGGCATTGGGCACTGGTCAGTGCCAGCAATTCCCTTCCATGTTTTGGGTGTTCCTCGTCAATCTTTGCTCCCTCCACTCCGCCAGTGCAGGACGCTGGTTCAGCCATTGCGTGCCTAGCCTCTGGAATTCTCAACCCAATTCTCTCAATCTTCAGGCCTCCCTGTTGATCAAACCGTCCTCTTCCTCCGAGTCTATCCATTTCCCGCCCCGCATTCTCCATGCTTCTGATCCACCCCCTTTCCTCATAACACACTCTCTTCCTTCAGTGTCAGCCGTGGCTCAGTGGGCGGCACACTCGCCTCTGAGTCAGAAGGTTGTGGGTTTGAGTCCCAGTCCAGAGACTCGAGCACAAAATTCTCGGCCGACACTCCAGTGCAGTGCTGAGGGAGTGCTGCACTGTCGGAGGTGCCGTTTTCGGATGAAACGTTAAACTGAGGCCCCGTCTGCTCTCTCGGGTGGAGGTAAAAGATCCCATTACCACTATTGCGAAGAAGAGCAGGGGGAGTTCGTCCTGGGGCCAATATTTATCCCTCAATCAACATCGCTAAAAACAGATGAAATTGGATGATCAGCCATGATCTCATTAAATGGCAGAGCAGGCTCGCGGGGCTGAATGGCCTACTCCTGCTCCTATCGTCTATGATCTGGTCATTATTGCATTGCTGTTTGTGGGAGCTTGCTGTGCGCATATTGGCTGCCGCGTTTCCTACATTACAACAGTGACAACACTTCAAAAAGTGCTTCATTGGCTGTAAAGCGCTTCGAGATGTCTGAGAGTGTGAAAGGCGCTATAGAAATGCATTTCTGTCTTTTATATGGTGAACTTGATGCAAATGCAAGCTATTGTTGAGTGACATGACTGTGGTGGGTGGGGGGGAGGCGCGGGGAGGAGAATTCCCACCGCACGCCAGCAGGGATCTCACATTTATAATAAAACTAGCAAGCGCCGGTCAATCAATGAAAACTGGGTTATCCTGCAGCAAGCTGCTCTGCCACATAAACTCTTAACTCCTGCACTGCCTTCTGGGAGTTGTAGTGTTTGGCCTCCAACACAAGGGGAAGTGACAGAAGCAACTTGCAAACTACAGCTCCCAGCGAGCAGCAGTATGACACCAGGGTTACCATGCAGTTCTCCGACAGTAGCTTACGTAATCATTTCGAGCCCACACCTTATTTGACACTGTCTGCCTTTTAAAGGGCCAATGCCACCGTGATTCCTGCCATTACAAAGCAAACGTGGCTGCAGTTCAGTTGAAATACTGTGTCTAAAATGGCAGCAAAGCCACTCTCTCTCATAAATACACACACACATACACAAGGGGGCTTGCAATCTTTGCAATGGAATTTTTTTCTGTCCCTCGTTGACCTTTGTATCTTCATCAGTTCTCTCTCCTGAAGGTGCCGACACTTGCTCGCATGCAGTTCTCCAGCCCCCTGTTAATACCGTCGACTGTACCCCTTTGCTCCGAAGCGTCTTCCTACACAGGGGAGAAAAAAAAATACATTTTGCCTAATTCATCGTTCAACAACTTGCGTTGACAGAGTGCTCGAGTGCGAGAAGGTGTCTCACAATCCTTTATAATGAGGATTCTTTGTGTGTCAGCCAGTGGCTCAGTGGGCGGCACCCTCGCCTCTGAGTCAGAAGATCGTGGGTTCAAGCCCCACTCCAGAGACTTGAGCACAAAAATCTAGGCTGACGCTCCCAGGGCAGTGCTGAGGGAGTGCCGCACTGTCGGAGGTGCCGTCTATCGGATGAGACGTTAAACAGAGGCCCCGTCTGCTCTCTCAGGTGGATGTAAAAGATCCCATGGCACTATTTCGAAGAAGAGCAGGGGAGTTATCCCCGGTGTCCTGGGGCCAATATTTATCCCTCAATCAATGTAACAAAAGCAGTTTATCTGGTCATTATCACCTGGCTGTTTGTGGGATCTGGCTGTGAAAGGCACTATATAAATGCAAGTCTTTCTTTTTAAAAGAGATTTTTTAAATGCTTGAAGTTTCCATTTCAAACACTCCCAAGTCAGGTGCATCTAAATCCAGAGTAAAGCTCCCTCTACCAACCTCATACCAGTGTGACATTTTACCTACACCCGTCATCCTGTGGTATCTCCGAGTGAGATTTCCAATTTAATTGGGGCAATTTTGCACTGTCAGCCCTTACCCACTTAAACTCAATTCAATCTCTCCTTCGCACAGACCTTCCCGTTTGTTCTTTCCTCCCACTTTCCCTGCCTCTGTACTTGCTTAAAACCGGTTATATCTCCAACATTTTCCAGTTCTGACGAAAGGTCATTGACCTAAAGTTAACTCTGTTTCTCTCTCCACAGATGACGCATGACTGGCTGAGTATTTCCAGCATTTTCTGTTTTTGAAACTGAACTGAGGCTGCATGAATCTATTTCATGCAAGACACAGATTTAAGGCAATTGGCAAAATAGCTGGAAGAGAGATGAGGAGATTTATTTTTGACGCCGAGGGTTATGATCTGGAACGCGCTGCCTGAAAGGGCGGTGGAAGCAGATTCAATGGTAACTTTCAAAAGGGAATTGGATAAATACTTGAAGGGATAAATTTTGCAGGGCTGTGGAGAAAGAGCAGGGGGAGCGGGAATAATTGGACAGCTCTTTCGAAGAGCCGGCACAGGCACGATGGGCTGAAAGACTCTTACAACACAGAAGGATGCCAATGAAAGCCGCACAGCCTGCAGTTAGAGTAGACTGGGCTGGATGTGAACCGAGGTCTCAATGGCAAAGCCAACTCCACCACCATTCTTCACGTGTTAATCTATATTGAGCAGTAGAGGGCTCTTTGGTTATGGAAGGCATCACATCTGAGCCAGTCCTACCCTCATCTGAAGTCCGCACGTGCGCTTTTTTTTAAAATTTATTCACGGGATGTGGGCGTCGCTGGCAAGGCCAGCATTTATTGCCCATCCCTAATTGCCCTCGAGAAGGTGGTGGTGAGCCGCCTTCTTGAACCGCTGCAGTCCATGCGGTGAAGTTACGCCCACAGTGCTGTTAGGGAGGGAGTTCCAGGATTTTTGACTCAGCGACGATGAAGGAACAGCCGATATATTTCCAAGTCAGGATGGTGTGTGACTTGGAGGGGAATTTGGAGGTGGTGGTGTTCCCATGCGCCTGCTCCCCTTGTCCTTCTAGGGGGTAGAGGTCTCGGGTTTGGGAGGTGCTGCCGAAGGAGCCTTGGCGAGTTGCTGCAGTGCATCTTGTAGATGGTACACACTGCACACTTTCCAGCATTGTTCATTGAATGGAAACCTGGAGCAGGAACCTTGGTGAATTTGGCTCTCTCTGGCCCAGAGGCACTGTGGCACTCCTATTGCCATCAAAGCCAGGAACCGAACTGAGCCATTCAGTCCGGAACTCGTGCACCATGTTAGCGGACATCAGTGTGGTGGTATTAGAGGGGTCACGATTGATTTAGCACCTCGGGCTTGGGAGGTGCAATAAAGTGGTCACTACCTCATCTTACTCTTCAGTCACTCCAATTGGAAAATGCAAGGTTCTGGACGTTGGGTGAAGACCGGATCAGCCTCGGCCACAATGCCCACGGTAGTTGAATAGGCTGCTGATGCTCGGATATGAAGGACGGGCACTTGGGCGAGATGCCAGCACCTACGGAACCATACCCTAGAAGTCTGTCTTCGGGAGAGGAGAGAAAATTGAACAAGAAAATTCACCTTTCCGTCCTGTTCAAATCGTAGAAACTTACAGCACTGAAGGAGGCCATTCAGCCCGTCGTGCCTGTACCGGCTCTTTGAAAGAGCAGTGGTGCTCAGTCCCACACCCCCCGCTTCTTGTCCGTAACCCTGTGAGTTCCTCATCCTCAAGAACCCGTCCAACTCCCTTTTAAAATTATTGATGGAAGCAGCTTCCACCACCTTTTCAGGTCGAGCGTTCCCGATCCCCACGACTCCCGACAGTTTTGGGAGTGGGGGGGGGGGGGGGGGGAAGAAATTCGACTTCAGGTGTCTCCTGCCCTCGTATAAGGAAACATTTCACAACTGTGTGTGTGTGGCACATCTTTCGAATGCCATGGATACCGCCTTTGGAAATACTTACGTGCTTGCCTTGTTGTACCTAGATGAATAGACTGGCCCCGACGCGATTTTCAGCATCGCTGTGCTTTCTTGAAGGATCCCACCTTTTGTCCACAATCCCCGTTTGTAATAAGTCACCCAAGTGCAGAGAACATTGCTAGCCTCACAGCTGTGCGAGTGGGTGCCTGTATTAGGTGCAGAGTCTGAAGTCCCTATGTTACTATAATATTCTTTCTTTTACCTTTTAATCAATACAAAAAGTGTTCAAGTAAATTTTTTTTTTTTTTTTTTTTTTTTTTATAAAAAGACTTGCATTTCTATAGCACCTTTTGGAACCTCATGACGTCCCAAAACACTTTACTGCCAATTAAACACTTTTTGAAGTGTTGTCACTGCTGTAATGTAGGAAACGCAGCAGCCAATTTATGCACAGCAAGTTCCCACACACAGCAATGTGATAATGACCAGATAATGTTTGTAGTGATGTGACAAGATAATCTGTAGTGATGCGTACGAGAGCATGGGCCTTACACTAAATATCCGTAAGACAAAGGTCCTCTACCAACCTGCCCCCGCCACACAGTACTGCACCCCCCCACCCCCCCCCCGATTATCAAAATTCACGACAAGGCCTTGGACAACGTGGACCACTTTCCATACCTCGGGAGCCTGTCAACAAGGGCAGACGTCGATGACGAAGTCCAACACCGCCTTCAGTGCGCCAGTGCAGCCTTCGGTCGCCTGAGGAAGAGAGTGTTTGAAGACCAGGACCACAAACCCGGCACTAAGCTCATGGTCTACAGAGCAGCAGTGATACCCACCCTGCTGTATTCCTCAGAGACATGGACCATGTACAGCAGGCACCTCAAAGCACTGGAGAGGTACCACCAACGCTGCCTCCGTAAGATCCTGCAAATCCATTGGCAGGATAGGCACACCAACGTCAGTGTTCTCGCTCAGGCCAACATCCCAAGCTTTGACCACGCTCAATCAGCTCCGATGGACGGGTCACATTGTCCGCATGCCCGATACGAGACTCCCAAAACAAGCGCTCTACTCGGAGCTCCGACACGGCAAGAGAGCCCCAGGTGGGCAGAGGAAACACTTCAAGGACACCCTCAAAGCCTCCTTGAAAAAGTGTAACATCCCCATCGACACCTGGGAATCCCTGGCCCAAGACCGCACAAAGTGGAGGAGAAGCATCCGGGAAGGCGCCGGACACCTCGAGTCTCTTCGCCGGGAGCAAGCGGAAGCCAAGCGCAGGCAGCGCAAGTCAACCCAAGCACCCCACCCACCCACCCGCCCCTTCAACCACTGTCTGCCCCACCCGTGACAGAGACTGTAGGTCCCGCATTGGACTCATCAGTCACCTGCGAACTCATTTTTAATGTGGAAGCAAGTCATCCTCGGTTCCGAGGGACTGCCTAAGGAGGCAGAGTGATGTTGTTTGAGGGATAAATATTGGCCCCAGGACACCGGGTACAACTCCCCAGCTCCTCTTCGAAATAGTGCCATGGGATCTTTCACATCCACTTGAGAGCGCAGACATCTCATTAAAAAGACGGCACCTCCGACAGTGCAGCACTTCCGCAGCACCACACTGGGAGTGTCAGCTTAGACCTATTGTGCTCAAGTCTCTGGCATAGCGAGACAGGAATGACGGCACCTTCATAAGAAACAAGTCTTGAGCAAACAGCACATGGAATTAACGAGGGCAAAGGTAAATAAGGAGGTTTACCTTTACATTCTACTGATGATCGTGACCAGGGCCACTGGCTTGTGATGACTGAATAAATCAAATTCAGGTTTTCTTACATGGGATTCCAGCATTTTTCCCAGTATTGTCGGGGTCACATTCCGGGATTCTTCGTTGAAAAACTGCAAACCTGTGGCCTTGATCACGAGCTACATCATGTCTACAGCACAGAAACAGGCCGTTCGGCCCAACTGGTCTATGCCACCGTTGATGCTCCACTCTAGCCTCCTCCCACCCTACTTCATCTCACCCGATCTGCATATCCTTCTATTCCCTTCTCCCTCATGTGTTTATCTAGGTTCCCCTTGAATCCATCTACACGACAGGAAACTCTCGTTTAAACAGCACCTAAACATCCGGAATGCTCTATTAACCGGCAAAATGCATAATCCGAAAACAACACCTCAATAACCGGCAATGTTGCCGAGTCCGAGTCTCCCGCGGTGGCCGAGTTAGTCAGTGGGGGTAGTTCTCCAAACTGCCGCTACTTGGCTTCTTGGCGCTGTCGGAAGTCATTAGAGAGTTATGGATTACCCTCAACTGGCAGTACTGTACTTAATCAAGCATCTTCCACCATCCATTTAACACAACATTCTGTAGGCGAGTACCCAATTATTGTATACTGCACATTTCTTGATTTTTTTAAATTTTTGTTTGTTAAAAATAGCCTCGGTAGATAACCCTCTCCGTCATCCGGAATTTTTAATCAACCGGCAACATCCCGGTCCCGTCGGTGCCGGATACCGAAGAGTTTCCTGTATTTGGCTCAACCACTCCCTGTGGTAGCGAGTTCCACATTCTAAACACTCTCTGGGTAAAGAAGTTTCTCCTGAATTCTCTATTGGATTTATTAGTGACCCTTCGTTTTAGTTGGCCCCCATAAAAGTGGAAACATTTTCTATACGTCTACCCTATCAAACCCTTTTATAATCTTAAAACCTCTCTGGCAGGTCGCCCCCTCAGAGTACACAGAACAGCAGCAACACCAATCCCCTGTGCAAGGGAGAGGACGCAAAGTTGGCAACACTCAAAGCTGTACAGCAGGTGTGGCCAATCTTTCAAAATGCAAGAGCCAGAAAAAGACATTCTATACCCACAAAAAGTCACAAGTTTTAAATATAGTATTAGTAGGCACACCGATAGTCTCAGTGCAACCACAAGTAATTCGGAAACCTGGCTGTGGATGTGACTCGTAACGGGCTTTGTTCCCAGTCATTTACTTGAAATCTGGATTGTACTCCCATTCCTTCCTGCTCTGACTTACTTCCCGTCATTCACTCTCTCATTCTCGCTCCCTATTTCTTCTGGCAAGAGTCCAACATGAAAGTGGGTAAATGGACACAGAGCTAGAATGCGAAGTAACTAATGATATGACACACACACACGCACACGCACACGCACCGTGGCTGCAGTGTGTACCCGCTACAAGATGCACTGCAGCAACTCGCCAAGGCTTCTTTGGCAGCACCTCCCAAGCCTGCGACCTTTACCACCTAGAAGTCAAAAGGCAGCAGGTGCATGGGAACACCACCACCTCCAAGTTCCCCTCCAAGTCACACACCATCCTGACTTGGAAATATATCGGCCGTTCCTTCATCGTCGCTGGGTCAAAATCCTGGAACTCCCTCCCTAACAGCACTGTGGGAGCACCTTCACCACACGGACTGCAGCGGTTCAAGGCGGAGGCTCACCACCACCTTCTCAAGGGGCAATTAGGGATGGGCAATAAATGCTGGCCTTGCCAGCGACGCCCACAAATCAGGAACAAATTTTTAAAAAATGTTCCAAAGCACTTCACACACGTAATCCGTCAAAGCGGACGTCGAGCCAGATAAGGAGGGTGACCAAAGGTTTGGTCAAAGAAATGGATTTTTTTTAAAGGAAGATCTTAAAGGAGCAGAGGGGAGGTAGAGGGGTTTGCAGCAGGAATTCCAGAGCCTTGAGCCCAGACTGGTAATGACGGAGCGATGGGAAGAGCAGGGTGTACAAGAGACCAGAATGGAGAGTTCTTGGGGGAGTTGGGGGGGCGGGGGGAAGGGAGGCTGGATGGATTCTGTGACGGAGGAGATTACAGAATTAGAAGGAGCAAGGCTATGAATGGATTTAACCTCAAGAATGGGAACTTTAAATTGGAGGTGTTGGAAGACGGGAGCCAATGTAGGTCAGCAACGGCAGGAGTGATGGGCGAGTGGGACTTAGTGCGGGATGGGTTAAGGGAAAAGTGAGTTTCCAGCAAGGCCAGGAATGATGGGTGAGCAGGAGTTGGTGTGTAATGGAATACGGGCAGCCGAGTTTTGGTGCAGTTGGAGATTGAAGACACTGAGCCACAGAAGGATACGTTAGGGCAGATGACCAAAAGCTTGGTCAAAGAGGTAAGTTTTAAGGAGTGTCTTAAAAGGCAGTGAGAGAGTTGGAGCAGTTTAGGGAAGTAATTGCAGAGCTTTGGGCCTAGGCAGCTGAAGGCACGGCCGCCAATGGTGGAGCAATTAAAATCAGGGATATGCAAGAGGCCAGGATTGGAGAAGCGCAGAGATCTTGGGAGGGTTGTGGGGCAGCAAGGCTACAGGTGCATCTCTCACCTCTGTACAGTTGAGTTTATTCGTTTCCCTAGTACCATCGCGACACACCTTCTGCCAGTGTCGCCACATTCAGCCATTTTAGGAGCAGAATAGAAGGCTACCGAGAACATGACTTGCCTCGTAATTCCTGCAGAACAGAGAACAAGCACCCCATTGCTCCCTGCCCCACCCAGCAACACAAAGGCTGGCACAACTGCCATACTAGGCTGAGGAAGGGCGGGGGGGGGGGGGGGGGGGTGAAGCAACCCGCACAGAAGTAAAGCAAAATAAGCTCCGAGGGATTAGAAATGATCCCGATGGCAAACCGCCCTCTGATTGACTGGTATTTACCAGAATGAGGAACAGGCAACAATTCAGAGGTGGTGTTTTTATTAAATTAAACTTATTGAGAATCCCTATTTTTTTTTCCCAGCTTAATTATTCCAAACAGCTTTACATAAATAAGACGAAAAACCACAAATTTAAGAGCAATTATGACAGTTGCCACAGCAGGGAGCAGAGCAAATTATATTAAAAATAAATTATTTTCTGCAGATTAAAAAAAAAGTAATACGAAGCTTCAGCAAGTTTTCTAATCTACAATATTCTACTTTTAAAATTTATATACATATATTTATATAAAATCAAGTCACTTATTTTGATGCACAAATTCTATTGCGGTCCCCACAAGGTTAAAAGGGTCAACATGTGAGGTAAGCCCAGGCTGGTATAATGATCTGTTTGTGCTGCTTGCTTTAGCCACTGCAATGAGCATCGAAAACTTTCTCTGCGGAGCTGCTTATTAAGCTCCAGTTAAATTCAATTCACCACGCTTCCACTTTTCCATAATGGCCTGAAATATCGCAGGATCCGGCAAAAGAATCATTACTTAACACAAAAATCGCTGGGAGTCTGAACTTGTGACGTGACCTGGAGGGACCAGTTGCGACCCACCTCCCCTTCACTGTTGGCAAAGTTGCCTGTCACAGGCCCAGCTGTGGGTTGCTGACTGAGCTGAGATTCGGTGCTGTCCCCCCCTCTCTCTCTCTCCAGCAAAGGGCATGAGGATGCTACTGGGAAGACAGCTTATCCTGGCTTTCATACAGCCACGGAGAGCGGCCCCGGTTACAATATAACACCGGGTCCTATAGTTATTTATCACCTTCTGGTGAGGAGGTGACCAGTCTGCGAGTGGAAGAGGCCCACAGCGGCACATTTGAAACCAGGAGCTGTGTGTGTGCGTGCGTGTGGCATTCGCAGCTGCAGACCCATGTCCGACCACTCCCTGGAGCAGCAGGCCTCAGGTACTGCTTGGGATAGTGGCCTTTAGCAGAAAGTTACCGAGTGGCAGTAGTTGTCTTAAATTATCACAAAATAAAACATTACATGAACAAAGCAGTTAAAAACAATTAAAGGAGGAAGTGCCAATTAAAACGAGGGGAAACATACTGTCCAGTGGGGAAAAAACTGACGGGAGCTGGGTAATCACAACGACTGGGGCTGGATTCCAAGCCACGCTTGGCTGTCGGGGAATGTGGTGACGGACCCTTAGTGGGATTATGCCGAGTGCCAATTCCAGTGGGCCGGAGAGTCGGAAGAGAAAAAAAAAAGTCTATCCCAGCACAGCACCTGCACACATCTCAGCTGATCATTCCCTCCCTCACCGCTTCAGTCACTCCCCGAGTCCTCATAGCCTGTCTGCAGCTCTTCTTGCTCCTCTCCCCGCTCAGGGTAGTTGAGAATCCGGCGGTTTGCTTGGATGAGATATTGCTGTTGTCTGAAGTAAACCTTTAAGGCCCCTTTGATAGCAACAAAGGCAATCCCGCCCTACAAAAAAGAGACACATTAAAACCGAGACTCCGGACAATGCACAGCAGGTCAATAATACATTGAAGAGTGAAATGTACCACAGTCAATGTCCCATCCGAAGAGGTTCACCCTGATATTCCTTCTTTAATAATCCCAGATGAGCTCCTTAGATACACTGGCAACCCTACAATTTCTCAACCAAACATCCATTAGAATTGTAGGGTTTCACAGCACAGAAGGCAGCCATTCTGCCCCCTCACGTCTGTGCCAACTCTCTGAAAGAGCTCTCCACAGTCCCATTCTGCTTGCTCGCCCCATAGTGTCAGCCGTGGCTCAGTGGGCGGCACCCTCGCCTCTGAGTCAGAAGTTTGTGGGTTCAAGTCCCCACTCCAGAGATTTGAGCACAAAAATCTAGGCTGACACCCCAGTGCACTACTGAGGGAGTGCTGCACTGTCAGAGGCGCCGTCTTTCGGATGAGACGTAAAACCCGAGGCCCCTGTTCTCTCGGGTGGACGGAAAAGATCCTATGACACTATATCGAAGAGCAGCAGGGGAGTTATCCCCAGTGTCCTGGACAATATATATCCCTCAATCAACATCACTAAAAAAAAACAGATTATCTGGTCATTATCACATTGCTGTTTGTGGGAGCTTGCTGTGCGCAAATTGACTGCTGCATTTCCTACATTACAACAGTGACTACACTTCAAAAAGTACTTCATTGGCTGACAAGCGCTTTGGGACGTTCTGAGGTTGTGAAAGGCGCTATATAAATGCAAGTCTTTCTTTTATCATTTTTATTTTTCTAATATTTCTCCCCATCCCTTTTAAAAGCTATATTATGGATACTGCTTCCCCTGCTATCACTGGTCAGGCATGTTCGATCAAATTTCTCCCTACCCCGCCCTTCATCTTCCCTGCCGAGGGCCTCCTAGTAACCAACTCACCAATCAGTGGAAAGTTTCCGACCCCATTTACCTCATCAAAAGCCCTCAGAATTTTGAATTACTAAACATTTAATTTCGCCCTGGGTTAATATTCTGTGGTTGAAGCAGTCCCTGATCTTTGAGACACTTTTTAAACTGATGTAACATTAGGTTTTGTTTCACCACTATTGACCCAGGGTTACGGAGGTCCCTGGGAGCTGTTGGCCAGTTTAACTGAGTTCACTGCAGCCCGTCTTCAGTTTATACTTGGGTGAAGCTTTAAAGATTTAGGCTCGGCACGTCCACTGTCAGTCAGAACGCATTCAAAAAGGAAGAAAAAAAACTTTGCTTTTCCTCATTCGTCGACTCTGAATGGGGTAGGGGGTTCCACAGGCACCAGCCGCCCTCTGGTACCTCGCCCCGTAGCCATTCCTCACACAGGGCTAGACGCCAAGCATCAGCAGGATACAGGAAGCTTTCTGGTATCCGGCACCGACGGGACCGAGCTGGTGCTGTTACATAGAAACATAGAAGATAGGAGCAGGAGTAGGCCATTCGGCCCCTCGAGCCTGCTCCGCCATTCAATGAGATCATGGCTGATCATCCAAATTCAGTACCCTGTCCCTGCCTTCTCGCCATATCCCTTGATCCCTTTAGCCTCAAGAAATATATCCAACTCTTTCTTGAATATATTTAATGTATTGGCCTCCACCGCCCTCTGTGGCAGAGAATTCCACAGGTACACCACTCTCTGGGTGAAGAAATTCCTCCTCATTTCAGTCCTAAATGGCTTACCCCTTATCCTTAAGACTATGACCCCTGGTTCTGGACTCCCCGGCCATCAGAAACATCCTTTCTGCATCTAGCCTGTCCAGACCTGACAGAATTTTATAGGTTTCGATGAGATCCCCTCTCAATCTTCTAAACTCCAGTGAGTATAAGCCCAATTGACACAATCTCTCCTCGTACGTCATTCCTGCCATCCCAGGTATCAGCCTGGTGAATCTTCGCTGCACTCCCTCCATGGCAAGAACGTCCTTCCTCAGGTAAGGTGACCAAAACTGCACACAATACTCAAGGTGCGGTCTCACCAAGGCCCTGTAAAACTGTAGCAAGACATCCTTGCTCCTGTACTTGAACCCTCTTGCTACGAAGGCCAACATACCATTTGCCTTCTTAACCGCCTGCTGCACCTGCATGCTTACCTTCAGCGACTGGTGCACAAGGACACCCAGGTCTCTTTGCACTTCCCCTTCTCCCAATCTATTGCCATTCAAATAATAATCTGCCTTCCTGTTTTTGCCACCAAAGTGGATAACCTCACATTTATCCACATCATAGTGCATTTGCCATGTTTCTGCCCAAATCGTACTGGAGTTTCAAGACATCCTCCTCACAGCATACCCTCCCACCCAGCTTTGTGTCGTCTGCAAATTTGGAGATATTACATCCAATTCCCTCGTCCAGATCATTAATATATATTGTGAACAGCTGGGGTCCTAGGACCGATCCTTGCGGTACCCCACTAGTCACTGCCTGCCACTTGGAAAACGACCCGTTTATTCCAACTCTTTGCTTTCTGTCCGCCAACCAGTTCTCTATCCAAGTCAATACCTTGCCCCCAATCCCATGTGCCTTAATTTTGCACGCTAACCTCTTATGCGGGACCTTATCGAAAGCCTTCTGAAAGTCCAAATACACCACATCCACTGGTTCTCCCTTATCTATTTTACCAGTTACATCCTCAAAAAATTCCAGTAGATTAGTCAAGCATGATTTACCTTTTGTAAATCCATGTTGACTTTGTCCGATCCTGTCACTGCTTTCCAAGTGCTCTGCTATTAGATCAAAACTGCCGTAGAAACCAGCGCTAATGTTAAAACATACGGAGCTTCTCAGCTCCGTGTGAAGTAACAAACCCTGTTGCTTAGCAACAGCTTCAAAACAGTCGGCGCAGCTTGCAAGTGTCTAGCTGAAGCTGTTGCTTAGCTACAGAGACGCTTGCAGAGCCAGGACTGGAGAAAAGAAGCAACGAAAAGAAAAAAAATGATCTGAACCGACGCCTGAATTTTGCCGGTAGATAGAGCTTTCCGGACATTTAACCTCCGGATAAACGAAAGTTTCCTGTATTTGACTGTGGGACATCACAACCGAGCCCGAGCCCCTCCTCACCCGACCCTCGTTCCAGCAGGAGTCACCTTTATTGCAAAGGGGGTTGGAGTGGAAGAGTAAAGAAGTCTTGCTACAATTATATAGGGCTTTGGTGAGACCACACCTGGAGTACTGACACACTTGACTCGGAGGCGGTGCAACCAAACTTCACTAGATTGATTCCTGGCATGAGAGGACTGTCCTCTGTGGAGCGACTGAGTAGAATGAGCCTATATTCTTTGGAGTGTAGAAGAATGAGAGGTGATCTCACTGAACCGTATAAAATTCTTAGCGGGCTTGACAGGGTAAATGCTGAGAGATTGTTTCCCCTGGCTGGAGAGTCTAGAACCAGGGGGCATAGTCTCGGGATTATGGGTTTAGGACTGAGATGAGGAGAAATTTCTTCACTCAGAGGGTGGTGAATCTTTGGAATTCTCTACCCCAGAGGGCTGTGGAGGCTCAGTCGTTGAAAATATATCTAAGACAGGGATTGATAGAGTTTTGGACACTAAAAGAATCAAGGGATATGGGGATTGGGCAGGAAAGTGGAGTTGAGGTCGAAGATCAGACATGATCTTGAATGGCGGAGCAGGCTCGAGGGGCTGAATGGACGACTCCTGCTCCTATTTCTTATGTTCTTATAGAAAATCAGAGAAAAATTACGACACAGGAGGCCATTCGGCCCATCGTGTCCATGCCGGTCGGAAAAGAGCTATCCAGCCTAATCCCACTTTCCAGCACTAGGTCCGTAGCCCTGTAGGTTACAGCTCTTCAAGTGCATATCCAAGTACTTTTTAAATGTGATGAGGGTCTCTGCCTCTACCACCCTTTCAGGCAGTGAGTTCCAGACCCCCACCACCCTCTGGGTGAAAAATGTTTTCCTCATCTCATAGAAACATAGAAGATAGGAGCAGGAGGAGGTCATTCGGCCCTTCGAGCCTGCTCCGCCATTCAATGAGATCATGGCTGATCATCCAAATTCAGTACCCTGTCCCTGCCTTCTCCCCATATCCCTTGATCCCTTTAGCCTTAAGAAATATATCCAACTCTTTCCTTCTAATCCTTCTACCAACTACTTTAAATCTACGCCCCCTGGTTCTCGACCCCTCTGCGAAAGGAAATAGGTCCTTCCTATCCACTCTATCTAGGCCCCTCAGAATTTTATACATCTCAATTAAATCTCCCCTCAGCCTCCTCTGTTCCAAGGAAAATAACACCAGCCTATCCAATCTTTCCTCATAGCTAAAGTTTTCCAGTCCTGGCAATATCCTCATTATGTACTAATGCTTGAGAGAGATCCTGTGCTCCATCCCTCACCCCAAACCTCACCTCCCCTTTGTTACTCACAGGCTGAGGGAGACTGGATAAGCCAATAAAATACAGACTCTCTCTCTCTCTCTCTCTGTCTGTTCGAGGCGACTGCTTGAGGAGGACTCGAGGTGCTGAAGCGGTGTCCGTTAACCCTCCCAGTGCGAGTCAGGAGGCGAGCTAGGGGTGTTTGAGGTACTAGCTTGTTCTCTGCAACAAACTCCAGCGTTGGAGCCGTGCAGCCAGCTCCAGTGACCACTCGCACTTGACCACCAAAACGTCAGGCGTAAAGCCCAGATGGGGAGCATGGATAGGGATGCAAGCATGGTGCCCATTACAGTCAAATGTTTACATCTATGGCGCTTTTCAGCAAAGGGTTACTGGAGAGTGATCAGGAGCAGGTTGCTGGATTGAACGGTGCTGTTTTTTGATGCCAGGCAATTTCCCCAAGCACATGACTGTCGCAACCCAAAAAAAATCATTAAGTTTGGATTCATGCAATGTTTGCAGCTCTGTTGTTGGGCCTGATGGGTTTTCCTCCTAAAACTTGCAATGTTTGAATCATACAGTACAGAAGGAGGCCATTCGGCCCACCATGACTGTGGCAGTTTTTTGAAAGAGCTATCCAATTAGTCACACTCCCCCAGTGTCTCTAGTCTGTACACATACAGGAAACTTTCTGATATCCGGCACTGACGGGACCGAGCTGGTGCCGTACCATCAAAAGTGCCGGACATACCAGCGTTAATGTTGAGATACGGAACTGAAAAGCTCTGTGAATCAACAAACCCTGTAGCTTCAAAACAGTTGGCTGCAGCTGCAAGCATCTCTAGCTGAAGCTGTTGCTATAGCTACAGACCTTGCAGTGCCTGACTGGGAAAAAAAAGCAACGAGAACTAAAAAAAACGGCTCCTGAATTTTGCCGTTAGATCGAGTATTCCGGACATATAACCTCCGGATAAACCAAAGTCTCCTGTAACTGAAGTCTTTCATCTCTGGTACCATTCTAGTAAACCTCCTCTGCGCCCGCTCCAAGGCCTTGATATCCTTCCTAAAGTGTGGTGCCCAGAATTGTCCAGCTGGGCCCTAACCAGTGTTTTATAAAGGTTTAGCATAACTTCCTGGCTTTTGTACTCTATGCCTCTATTAATAAAGCCAAGAATCCCGTATGCCTTTAACAGCCTGCTCAACTTCTCCTGTTACCCTCAAAGACTTGGTGTACGACGTGTTTAAAAAAAAAGTGCAATGCCGGTTCCAAAATACTTGCATTTATATAGCGCCCAATCACATTCTTCAGGAAAAGCTCAAGAGCGCTTCACAGGGACTGAATTGCTTTGCGAGCGAACACAAGCAGCAGTGAGATGAAGGACCAGCGAATCTATTTCTGGCGGTGTCGGTTGAGGAAGGAATGTTGGACAGCACCCGAGAGAACCATCTGCTCTCCTTCCAGTGGCACCACGAGGTCATTGAACTGGAAAATGCAGATGGGCCGTGTTTTACTGTCAGGAACACCAAAACTGCCCTACCCGCTCAGCATCAGCTTAGATCATGTGCTCAAGTTGCAAAGTTGGGCTTGGATGACACACCAGCGACAAGAGTACTAACCATTGAGCTCATAGTGTCAGCTGTGACTGAGTTGCTAGCACCCTCGCCTGGGTCAGAAGGTTGTGGGTTCAAGTCCCACTCCAGGGACTTCAGCACATAAATCTAGGCTGACACTCCAGTGCAGTGCTGAGGGAGCGCTGCACTGTCGGAGGTGCCGGCTTTTGGATGAGACATTAAACCGAGGCCCCGTCTGCTCTCTCAGGTGGACATAAAAGATCCCGCGGCACTATTTCAAAGAAGAGCAGGGGGAGTTATCCCTGGTGTCCTGGCCAATATTTATCCCTCAATCAACATCACTCAATCAAAAACAGATTATCTGATCATTATCACATTGTTTTTTTGTGGAAGCTTGCTGTGCGCAATTTGGCTGCCACGTTTCCCACATTACAACAGTGACGACACTTCAAAAGTACATCATTGGCTGTAAAGCGCTTTGGGACATCCGGTGGTCGTGAAAGGCGCTATGTAAGAATATAAAGAATAAATGCAAGTCATTCTTTCTTTCTTCCTTCTCCAATTGCACAGAAGAAATGCAAAGCCTTAAAGCCAACCTCATGAGGTCACTGCTCAAGAGCAATCAAAGAACACTGATGCAGGTGAAACTGTGCCCCAGCACTTTCAGGAGGGACGGAGAGATAGATGGAGGGGAACAGCCCGCACACTCACCAAGATAGTCCGCTGCAGGTTGGAGCTCACACTGCTGAATATGAGTTTGCCCACCATGCTGGAGATGGTGGGAAAGATGAGCGCACCGCACAGGATGCGAGAGACGGACATGTGGTCGCTCTGATAGCTGGTCTCAGCTGGCACACGAGGAATGGGGCATCCGAAACCTACACAACGCAGAAACATCAGCATCAGCACAATGTGAACGGCCCACAAGTCAGATAAAGATAGGGAGACAGTGAGAGAAAAAGGACAAACTCAGGGGGTAGGGGTGCACTTGTGTGGACATCAGGATAGGACAGGAGCAAACGTACAGAAAAGGCCAGAGGAAAGTGTGAAAGAGCCATACCGAGAAGTTTTTTTTGGACCATAAACAGCACCACACGAGATCAACTACTTCCCAAAAGTTATATAGGTGGCAGAGAAAAATAAACCTACAAAGTTAATATATTAATTAGTACAGGAAACTTTGTGCTATCCGGCACCGACCTGTTGCCGTCCCATCAAAACTGCCGGACAAACCAGCGCTAATGTTGAAACATACGGAGATTTTGAGCTCCGTATCTGGCAACAAACCCTGTTGCTTAGCAACAGCTTCTAAACAGTCGGCCGTACCTTGCAAACGTCTCTGTAGCTTAGCAACAGCTTCAGCGAGACCTTGCAGAGCCTGACTGGTGAAAAAAAAGCAACGAAAAGAAAAAAAAACTAACGAAACGGCTCCTGATTTTTGCCGGTGGCTCGAGCATTCCGGACAGTTAACCTCCGGATAAACCAAAGTTTCCTGTAATGAGAACAGAGGGACTGAAAAGGATCATCTCAAATCTCTCGGCCTCCAGTCTGTGGTGAGCGCCCTCCGACAGCCCTGCCATAGGGACACGTTCTGGGAAGTGTTACCTGGGAAGAGGCTGGGGTCTCACCTGGGAAAATGTTGCTTAGAACCTGCAGCTTGCTGGAGTACTTGCGCCACATGCGAAGCACAAAGTCCTCCCAGCGGATCATCTTGGCCAAGATAAGCATCACTGGAATGGTGGGCAGCCCCATGAGCAGGAAGAGCGGGTCTGCCCGCTCCATCAGGTCCAGGCCTTTCTTGTGTCCAACAACCTGCAGAGAGATCAAAGGCAGACCGAGTTACTGAGCTGTGCTCTTCGCGAGCCGTTTGTTGATGATCGCAGAGATCAGGGAGGCCGTTCGGCCCCTCCAGCTCATCCTTCCCTAGAAGCCTTCAGTCCTCCATTGCACTATCCAACTGCCTCTTAAATGGTTGCAGAGTTTTTGACTCCACTACTCTCCATTCCACCCAATGTTGACATAGAACACAGAAAAATAAGAGCAGGATTCAGCCATTCGACCCTTCGAGCCTGCGCCGCCATTCAATATGATCATGGCTGATCCTCTATCTCAATACCATATTCCCGCTCTCTCCCCATACCCCTTGATGCCTTTTGTGTCTAGAAACCTATCTATCTCCTTCTTAAATATATTGCCCTAGTATCTCTTCCATAGCCTTGTATCTCCCAAAGTCCCCTGCCCATACTCTGTATCTTCTAATGCCCTCTGCCCATAGCCCTGTATCTCCCATTGCCCCTCTCCTCTATAGCCCTGTATCTCCCATTGCCCCTCTCCTCCACACCCTGTATCTCCCATTGCCCCTCTCCTCCACACCCTGTATCTCCCATTGCCCCTCTCCTCCACACCCTGTATCTCCCATTGCCCCTCTTCTCCACACCCTGTATCTCCCATTGCCCCTCTCCTCCACACCCTGTATCTCCCATTGCCCCTCTCCTCCACACCCTGTATCTCCCATTGCCCCTCTCCTCCACACCCTGTATCTCCAATTGCCGCTCTCCTCCATAGCCCTGTATCTTCCAAAGCTCCTCTCCTCCATATATCCCATTGAAACAGAAAAATAGGAGTCGGCCATTCGGCCCTTCGAGCCTGCTCCACCATTCAATATGATCATGACTGATCTTCTATCTCAATACCATATTCCCGCTCTCTCCCCATACCCCTTGATGCTTTTTGTGTCTAGAAATCTATCTATCTCCTTCTTAAATATATTCAGTGACTTGGCCTCCACAGCCTTCTGTGGTAGAGAATTCCACAGGTTCACCACCCTCTGAGTGAAGAAATTTCTCCTCATCTCAGTCTTAAATGTCCTACCCCATATCCTGAGACTGTGACCCCTCGTTCTAGGCCCCGCCCCCAACCAGGGGAAACATCCTCCCTGCATCCAATCTGTCTAACCCTGTTAGAATTTTATACGTTTCAATGAGATCCCCTCTCATTCTTCTAAACTCTAGTGAATACAGGCCTAGTCGACCCTATCTCTCCTCATAAGACAGTCCTGCCATCCCAGGAATCAGTCTGGTGAACCTTCGCTGCACTCCCTCTACGGCAAGTATATCCTTTCTTCACAAGACTGCCCGGCTATCATCCTTCTCCTCCCATTGCTCAACCTGTGGTGCAAACAAGATATATCTCACAAGTTAAACCCAATTAACTATTTTTTATTTACAGAAAAGAACATTTCCAAATAAATTAAGTTCTTGTTTCTCTTAGCCGCAATATTACAGCACTTTTTTCATTTGAGATTTGGGAGTTGCGTTATCGATGTCTGACTTGAAGGAGTGATTGTCACTCACATACATGCAAAGCCTTAATGCCCACAAATGCTTAGAATGAACCAGCCTGAAGAATTGTTTGTGATGTATCTGGTTGGCACAAGTCAATCAAGAACATAAGAAATAGGAGCAGGAGTAGGCCATTCGGCCCCTCGAGCCTGCTCCGCCATTCAATGAGATCATGGCTGATCATCCAAATTCAGTACCCTGTCCCTGCCTTCTCCCCATATCCCTTGATCCCCTTAGCCTTAAGAAATATATCTAACTCCTTCTTGAATATATTTAATGAATTGGCCTCAACTGCCTTCTGTGGTAGAGAATTCCACAGGTTCACCTCTCTCTGGGTGAAGAAAATCCTCCTCATCTCAGTCCTAAATGGCTTACCCCTTATCCTTAGACTGTGACCCCTGGTTCTGGACTCCCCCGCCATCGGGAACACCCTTCCTGCATCTAGTCTGTCCAGTCCTGTTAGAATTTAATAAGTTTCAATGAGATCCCCTCATTCTTCTAAACTCCAGTGAGTATAAGCCCAATCGACCCAATCTCTCCTCATACGTCATTCCTGCCACCCCAAGTATCAGTCTGATGAATCTTCGCTGCACTCCCTCCATGGCAAGAACATCCTTCCTCAGATAAGGCAACCAAAACTGCACACAATACTCAAGGTGTGGTCTCACCAAGGCCCTGTACAACTGCAGCAAGACATCCTTGTTCCTGTACTCGAACCCTCTCGCTACGAAGGCCAACATACCATTTGCCTTCTTAACCGCCTGCTGCACCTGCATGCTTACCTTCAGCGACTGGTGCACAAGGACGCCCAGGTCTCACTGCACTTCCCCTTCTCCCAATCTATTGCCGTTCAGATAATAATCTGCCTTCCTGTTTTTGCCACCAAAGTGGATAACCTCGCATTTATCCACATTATACTGCATCTGCCATATCACCCAACCTGTCCAAATCATACTGGAGTTTCTCGGCATCCTCCTCACAGCACACACGCCCACCCAGCTTTGTGTCGTCTGCAAACATCTAGTTCCCTTGTCTAGATCATAGTTCCCTCGTCTACCTCATCTCCACTTTCCCGCACTATCCCCATATCCCTCGATTCCCTTAATATCCAAAAATCTATCGCTCTCTGTCTTGATATACTCAATGACTGAGCCTCCACAGCCCTCTGGGGTAGAGAATTCCAAAGATTCACCACCCTCTGAGTGAAGACATTTCTCCTCATCTCAGTCCTAAATGGCCGACCCCTTATTCTGAGACTGTGACCCCTGGTTCTAGACTCTCCAGCCAGGGGAAACATCCTCCCTGCATCTACCCTGTCAAGCCCTGTAAGAATTTTGTATGTTTCAATGAGATCACCTCTCATTCTTCTAAACGCTAGAGAATATAGGCCTAGTCTACTCAATCTCTCCTCATAGGACAATCCCCCCATCCCAGGAACCAGTCTGGTGAACCTTCGTTGTACTCCCTCTATGGTAAGTATATCCTTCCTTAGGTAAGGAGACCAAAACTGTACACAATACTCCAGGTGTGGTCTCACCAGGGCCCTATATAATTGCAGTAAGACGTCTTTACTCTTATACTCAAATCCTCTTGTAATAAATTTTGTAAATCTTGTAATAAACAAACATACCATTTACTTTCCTAATTGCTTGCTGTACCTGCATGTTAACTTTCAGTGATTCGTGTACAAGGACACCCAGGTCCCTCTGAACACCAACATTTCCCAATCTCTCACCATTTAAAAAATACTCTGCTTTTCTATTTTTCCTACCAAAGTGGATAACTTCACATTTCTCCACATTATATTCCATTTGCCATGTTCTTGCCCACTCACTAGATATCTATTTAGCAAACCCAACAATGTAACCCATATCCTATCCCTCACCAAGTCCCACTCACCTACATTGACTCCCGGTCCCCCAATTTAAAATTTCTCATCCATATATTTAACTCCCTTCGTGGCCTTGACCCTTCCCCATCTCTCTAACCTCCTCTAACCCTACAACTCTCCGTTCCTCCGACTCTGACCTATTGCGTATCCCCATCTCCCTTCACCCCACCATTGGCGGCCATGCCAATCAGCTGTCCAGGACCCACACCTAGGAATTCCGCCTCTCTCCCTCCCTCCCCTCCTTTTAAGAGCAGCCTTAAAACCCACCCCTATGATCAAGCGTTCGGCCGCCTTTCCTAATATCTCCTCCTTTGCCTCAGCGTCTGACGTAAGAAAACTACTAGGCACTTGGTCAGAGTATTAAACAAGGCTTTAATCGACTGTTTCACAACATGGAAGTCTAGTTGTGTCCTTCACTAGTTCCTGTTTACAAAATGTCCTGAGCAAGCTGGGCCCGTGCCCGAGTATTTATACTCTCCCTGGGCAGCGCCACCAGCAGGCCGCCCGGTATATTTCACAAATCATTTCCATATGAATGGCACGATTCATGTCAGCGTCCATGTTTGTCTGATGACAAACGCCATACAAAATGAAAGTTGTTGTTGTGCTAGCTAGACAAGACATTTAACAAACCCAATAACTCCACCCACATCCCCAAGACAGTCAAGGCTGCTGTTGCATACTAGTCTCTTCTTCTTAGGCAATCCCTCGGAACCGAGGATGACTTGCTTCCACATTAAAAATGAGTTCTCAGGTGACTGATGAGTCCAATGCGGGACCTACAGTCTCTGTCACAGGTGGGGCAGACGGTGGTTGAAGGGGCAGGCGGGCGGGTGGGTGGGGTGCTTGGGTTGACGTTGGGGTTGTCCATGAGGGTCCTGACGTTCCAGGTCCCGAACTTCATTTTAAAGGGTGGAAGATGCCTGTGTGTGAATTCTTTTTACGTGGGGTGGCCGTTGCACACCAGCTACCACACGGGCTTGACAGAGCAAGGTCTTGGTCCAATGGCAAGGGGATCCA
This sequence comes from Somniosus microcephalus, assembly GCF_052327205.1. NCBI lineage: Eukaryota > Metazoa > Chordata > Chondrichthyes > Squaliformes > Somniosidae > Somniosus > Somniosus microcephalus. The sequence goes on from NC_141016.1 coordinate 10,834,480, forward strand.
AGATGATTGGAGACCAGGCTCTGCTACATCGGCCTAGCACACACACACACAAACATACTGCTACTGTCCTCCTCCCTCCTTCCCGCAGGTCCTCTCTGCCTGGGTTTCAGCAGATTCCAGTAACCTCCCCGAAACTGATTTAAAACTAAAAGTAGTTTCTTGGTTTATTCTTCCCTCCCTTCTTGAGTAATGGAGATAATTTGCAATTTCCTCACTTATTTATTTTAATACTCTTGGGTGCCGTACCATCAAGTCCTGGAGATTTGCTCCCATCCTGTACTCCAATACCATGTTTAAAAACTTATATTAAAGGCACAAAGTTCTTCCCATGGACTTATTTTTAGGCTCCCTTCACCACTACTTTTTTCTCCTCTTCCTCTACTGTGAAAATTATTCATTTATCAAGTCTGCCATTTCCTTATTGTCCATTATAGTCTCGCCTACATCTGTCTTTAATGGGCCTGCATTTCACTCTTACCATTCTTTCTCTTGACATACTAGTCTACAGCATTTTGACCTGCTCAATGCAGCTCACAGGCTATGCAATGACCCATAGCTGATTAATGAATTTTCTTTGGTGAATTTTATGCTCACGGCTAAGGAATGCCTGTGCTGGGGAAAGAAGCTTTCCTACTTCAGTTAACCAGTGTGGTAGCCCAGTGCTCCCAGGCCAGGAACCGCACGGTTAGATGCACAGTCAAGCTCCCTCTACATTGCCCCAACTTCAGATGACCAACTATCCCGTGTCCTAGCTGAGCCAAATTGACAATTTAGTGCAAATTTTCTGCTGCGAGCCCTGCCCACGAGGAGCCGGGCTGGCACTACCCATACCCATGTCGTGCAGCACTCATAGTCAAATGACAGTGGAGATTTTCATCCCGTCAGTCTGGGCGAGATTCAAACTTAGGTCCCAGAGAGTCTTACCGACTGCACCAGCTAGCCCTCCTCGAGTGTCAGCCGTGGCTCAGTGGGCGGCATCCTCGCCTCTGACTCGGAAGGCTGTGGGTTCAAGTCCCACTCCAGAGACTTGAGCACAAAAATCTAGGCCGACACTCCAGTGCAGTGCTGAGGGAGTGCTGCACTGTCGGAGGTGCCGTCACACCGAGGCCCCGTCTGCTCTCTCAGGTGGATCCTATGGCACTTTTCGAAGAAGAGCAGGGGAGTTATCCCCGGTGTCCTGGGCCGGTGGTCATGATAGGCACCGTAGAAATGCAAGTCTTTCTTTTTCATTATTAAATAGACATTCACGTTCAGAAACATTATTTTTCCTCCCTGTTTCTGTAGCTGAGCATTAGTGAATTCTGCAAGAATTTGTTCAGCGTCTCGAACTTTCATCCAGTAGAAAGTTTCGATCTCAGCGAGTCATCGCTGTGGGTGGAATGGAAGTAATTGTTTGCCTGCTTAAGAACCTTTACCAACTGAGCGATTAGGAGTACAGCTATTTGAGGGTTTCCCTGTGGGGCGGGGGGGGGGTTCTTATGTGCAACGATTACTCATATGAAGTGGGCGGTAATGTAACAATTCTCGGCTCCGTGGAACGACGATTGGTACATTTGACGGTGCGTGGGCCAACCTGCATTACAGTCACGGCTCCGTAAGTCACTGCCGACCAGTACACGGTCCCCACCACGATGCTGGCTGCTGCAAACGGGCTGGCTTTGGACAAAATGCGATCAACTTGGTGCAAGGCGTACACAACTGGACCTGAAGGACAGAGTCAGAGAACCAACATCAGGAAAAATCTTCAAAAAACACCCGCATGCAAAAATACACCATACGACAAGCTTCTCTTCCTACATATATCCTTATTATTATTGCTTTGAAATCCAGGCTGGTTACACTGGCTCCTGTTTGGAAAGCTTCTCCTGTACTTGGGAGGCTTAAACCTCTACTGGAGCTTTGGACAGTATAGAAGAGCGTTCTCTCTCCTAGCTCTCTCTTTCCATCTCTAACTTATTGGTACTATACTGTGGTCAGTGCTTTTCTGGACTTTCCGAGCTTCAATTCTGCAAGCCTAAATGCTTCCTTTTTTCCCCCGGCGACTTCACTCTGTGAAATCAAGACTCAGCATTGCAGAGTCTCCAACTCTAACTCATTCATTCCCACCCTGAAATTCCTCCCTAAACCACTTTGCCTCTCCACCACCCTCTCGGACTTTAAGACCCAGCTCTTTGACCGAGCTCACCCCCCGGCTAATAGCTCCTCCTCTGGCTCGGTGTCCCTTTTTTTCCTTGCACCTTGGAAGTGTTTCGGGACATTTTTCTACATTAAAGGCGCCGTGTAAATGCAAGTTGCTGTCGAACCATCAAAAGAGGCAGTCAGCGCCTGCTTAACGTTGCCGCTTGATGGTCGACACCTTCAGCACTGCACCAGCGTGTTAATTTAGATTATACATTCAAACCCCGACATGGAACATAAACATCCTGCAGTATGCAGGTCTTTAACACCCAAGCTTGATGTCACCCAATCACTCCTTGATTTACCTCATCTCACTCTTTTCATAAGAACAGAAGAAGGAAGAGCAGGAGTAGAACGTACAGTCCTTCGAGCCTGCTCCGCCATTCAATAAGATCATGGCTGATCTTCCACTTCAACTCCAGATTCCTGCACTATCCCACATCCCTTGATTCCCTTACCTATCCAAAAATCTGCTGATCTCGGTCGAGAATATACTCAACGACTGAGCATCCACACTGAGGATTTAAGACACGTTATTGGAGAGACCCACTGCCTTAAGCGCACACAGGAAGCATAGTCTCTCAGGCATGGCACCCACAGAACCTAGACAGGAGGGGTGAAAACGAGTAGAACTGCAAAACGCTGGAGAAGTAACAGATCTTTAAGCAAGTGTGGGGCAGGGAAAGGGGGGAGGTTTGGAAAGAACAAAGGTCTGTGATAGGATGCAAGGCAGGAAAGATTAAAAGACAAAAGGGATGATGGTGCAAGGCAAAAGGAGATGGTAACAGGACAGGTTAAAAAACAAAAGATGGCTCTAGATGAAGTGTAAATGGCAGAATGATCAACAGCTGCCATGTGAGAGAGAGAGAAAAAATGTTCGGGGCCGAGGTTATAGTCTGAAATTGTTGAACTCGATGTTGTTGAATCCAGAAGGCTGTAAAGTGCCTAATCGAAAGATGAGGTGCTGTTCCTCGAGCTTATGTTGAGCTTCGTTGGAACAGTGTAAGAGGCTGAGGACCAAGAGATCAGAGTGGGAGTGGAGCGGAGAATGAATACATCATGAATGGAAGGAATTTTTTTTTTTTTTTTTTTTTTTTTTAAACTTTGTAGCCTTTCGGGGAAAAAACAAAAGTCTTGTTACGTACCCAACTTTGGGAAGACTATCAAGTACTCTGTGTTGCACTGTGGGCATGCCACCCGGCCTGTGCTGTTCCCCTTCTGTTTCTCATCGAGCCATCGCTGTAGGCATGCCTGGTGGATCCATTTGGTGGATCCTTTACAGCGACACGGGCTTACCCATTCTGCGGAACGATCATCAAGGTCGGTGGCAAAGCACACCCAGCAATTCCTGAGGAAAACAATCCAGGACAGTCCCCGTCAAACACCAGAAGATAAGTTACGGCGGTATCTCACCAACAGAAGCAGAACCCAGAATAACTTTTAAGGAGATGAAGAAAATTTTTAAAAGGAATGGGGTCGGGTTGCCAACTCTGGGTGGAGGTATTCTTGGGGGTTTCACCATAACACCTTGAAGTGACATCGCTGGCAGTTTCACTGAAGGTGTAAGGAAGACAGGGACTACCATGAAAGACCACATCCATAAAGATGCGGTCAAAGATAGCTGACCTTTGGAGAGATATAAAACAATTAAATGGAGACAGGATGTCCAGCATTTCAACTGCCCGTAAGAACTTTATTACCTAGGTTACATTCCGAGGTATCTTTTAATTAGCATTCAGCAGTTTGAGTGATTGATTAAAGAGGCAGCTTACACATGTTTATATTGGCCCAGAAATTCCAGAACGGGGCGTGCAGCGCGTGCAAGCCACGTATTTACACTTACCCCGCGCTACTGACGATCAGCTCCAGGGACGCCTGGACTTGGTGAATGAAAAAGAAGAATCCCGGGCAGCGTATGACGTCACGCCGCCCAGGAGTGCAGCCAGCGCGAAGCCAGGAGCGTGCAGTGTAAGTGAGACACGCCCCTTGAGGTCTCAGTTTCACTGGACACGCCCCCAATGTTTCTGTCAAGCTGCTAAGGATTTTTACATGCAAAGCAGCAGTTTAAATAGGTTTTTGGAAGTTTTTTGAAGATTTTGGTAACTTTTATAAACTTTTTAAAATGTTTACATTATTTTGAGTAATCTGAAGTAGTTTTAAAGAGAATTAAAGCAATTTAAAGACTTTTAAAAGCCCTAAAAGAATTTTTTTAATTCCATTTATTTATTTAGCAATGTCGTCGTCATACGTGTCTTCACACTGTTCCCTTTGGGGAACTGTATGAAGTGGTGGAAGGATTTATGGCCATGATTAACGCTCATTCCGTGACCGTAACCATCTTTGAACCAGCCATTAGGGCGGTTAGTCCTATGGCGGGAGGGTTTTACGGGCTCCCACAAGCTATACAAGGAGGGGGGGCCACCCACACCCACGGACGCAAATATCCCACTGGATGTCAACCCAGAATTTAGAGCCGGAGCTCCGACTCCACTTGCCGGGACTGTCTGGAGCGGGGTTCGAAACCCTATCCTGATCTGGCCCAGCGGCGGGGATCCTACCGCTATGACAAAGGCCCAATCCGATTAGCAACGTGAAATGGCAGCATAGGGCTCCAGTCACGGGGAGGGAAAAGGCGCAGGAAACGTATGGGCGTCACCTTTTGTGCGGAGTGGGCCTTTTGCGTAGCAGTAAGCATCCCCGCCGCTGGGCCAGAAGGAGTACGGTTTTGAACCCCACTCCAGACAGTCCCGGCAAGTGGAGTCGGAGTTCCAACTTTAAATTCTGGGTGGACATCCAGCGGGATACTTGCGTCCGTGGGTGTTGGTGGCCCCCCCCCCCCCTCAGATGGGTTGTGGGAGCCCGTAAAACCCTCCCGCCATAGGACTAACCACCCTAATGGCTGGTGCAAAGATGGTTACGGTCACGGAATGAGCGTTAATCACGGCTATAAATCCTTCCACCACTTCATACAGTTCCCCAAAGGGAACAGTGTGAGGATACGTACGATGATGACCTCTTGCGCAATGCACCTCCTTGGACCCTCAGTCGCAGATGCGAGGGGGCAAGTCGTGCAATTGTTAAAGTTTTCATTTTATTGACATGTAAAATGTTGGCCCAGTAATTCCCTTCCAACTGCGCGAGTACGGTCGGGGTACTTACGCATCTGGCCGGATGAAATGCCGGTTTTCAGCATGCACAGTGCTTTTGGGGAAAACCGGCATTTCCTGTCCTCTGAACGAAGGGGTTCAGAGGCAGAATGCGTGCGACTGCACAGGCAGCGCGTGCGCAGTATAATTCGCCGCTTTCATTACTGCTTTCAGTGAGGTCAAGTCCTTACAACTTACACATGAAAAAAGCACGGGTACAGTTGCTCCAGAGGCTGCGGAGGAAGATATTTCGTATCGTGGAGCTTCTGAAAGTATGTATGTCTGTATATATTCCTTTGCGTGTTATGTATATATTCCTTTACTTATGTGTATGAATGTATTATTTAATTATGACTTTCAGAGAAAGTAACTTATTTGAAAATCGTAATTAAAAACATACATTCATACACATTAGTAAAGGAATATAAAACATACATACATATACGTAAAGGAATATATGTGGACATGCATACATAACTCATTCTCACATTCCATTCACACAGCCACAATTGCTCCTTCTACCTACCGTTCTGAAAACCCTTTTTAAAAAAAAAAAAAAAAATTTTAACTTTAAAACTTACTTAAAATTTCTTAAAATAACTTCCCTCCCTTTCCCAAACAAAAATATTGCATTTCAGAAGCTCCACGATAAAATGTTTCTTCCTCCGCAGCCAATGAACCACTTTACACTTGCTTTTTTCAAGTGTAACTTCTGAGGACTTACCCTCACGGATTTCATGAATGAAATCTACGAAGTTCACTGCACAAGCGCTGTCTGTGCAGTCGCACGCGCTCGAGGCCTGGAAATGCCGGCGTTCCCCGCATGCGCTGTTCATGCTGAACGCCGGCATTTCCAACGGCCAGATGCGTGAGTACCCCGAGCGCACTCACGCCTTTGGCCGCGAATTTCTGGCCCATTAAGATTCATAACCAATCCGTGAAGGTGCATGCGGGCCAAGATCCAATCGGGTGGCAGGAATGAATTGTGCATGAGGTGGCCATGTGTATTGTAATGTATAAAAATGTAGTGTTTGCTGTGGAGGAAACTTTGTGCTATCCGGCACCGACGGGACCGAGCTGTTGCCGTCCCATCAAAACTGCCGGACAAACCAGCGCTAATGTTGAAACATACGGAGATTTTGAGCTCCGTATCTGGCAACAAACCCTACAGCTTCTAAACAGTCGGCCGTACCTTGCAAGCGTCTCTGTAGCTTAGCAACAGCTTCAGCGAGACCTTGCAGAGCCTGACTGGTGAAAAAAAAGCAACGAAAAGAAAAAAAAATGAACGAAACAGCTCCTGATTTTTGCCAGTGGCTCGAGCATTCCGGACAGTTAACCTCCAGATATACCAAAGTTTCCTGTAACAATTTGGAAAAGTCTGGCTAAAGACAGAGCAGACTGTCTCCCCACCGGTGCAATAAAGACAACTTGACTTATCGATCTAAAACCTTGTGTCGAGTGCTGGTTTAAAATACTCCACGACAACCTCCTGCCTCCAACCGCGCCCAGGATTGGCTGCCTGGCGTAACCATCGATGCGGCGCTCTGCCAACCCGTGCCAACTCGAGAGCGAACAGAGTCTTTGTGACCCCATTGGATTTTGCTTGACTGTCAGTCAAACTTTTTATCCCATCTCCACTATTTTTGTAACTAATACAGGTTCAAAGGAAATGAAAATAAAAACCTTGCAATTTCTTTTTAACGCCCCTAAGCTGTTTCCCCTGGGTCTGCTCGTAACAGTGCCCGGGAGATTATCTATAATTCCTGGAAACTCCAGGACAATCCTGGAGGTTTGGCAACCCTAAAATGGGAAAGAGGGCAAGAAAAGGACTTGCATTTCTATAGTGCCTATCACAACCACCGGATATCCCAAAGTGCTTTGCAGCCAATGAAGCACTTTTTGAACTGCAGTAGCTGTTGTAATGTGGGAAATGCGGCAGCCAATTTGTGCACAGCAAGCTCCCACAGACAGCAATGCGATAATGACCGGATAATCTGTTTCTTAGTGATGTTGATTGAGGGATAAATATTGGCCAGGATGCTGGGGAGAACTCCCCTGCTCTTCTTCGAAATAGTGCCGTGGGATCTTTTATGTCCACCTGAGAGGGCAGACTGTTTAACGTCTCATCTGAACGACGGCAGCCCCGACAGTGCAGCACTCCCTCAGTTCTGCACTGGAGTGTCAGCCCAGATATTTGTGCTCAGGTCTTGCGAACAAGGCCCTTGCCATCCATGAGCTTATCGTGGATGATTGCATCGACATCATGGCCCTGACGGAAACTTGGCTGATGAATGACGACACCTTACCCTTAAATGAAGCCTCCCCGCACTGTCTCCTCCTTTGAGTATCTCACCTTATTCTGCCCCCTTTACCTCTCATTTAAAATTTTCGTTCTCTACCCTAGTACAATAAAAATGTTATTATTGAGATATCTTCACTGCTTTCCTCCCTCAGCCTCTGCATTGAGCGACTTCTCATCCTCGGTGATTTCAACCTCCATCTCTCTCCTCTGAGTTCACTAGCCTCCTATCCTCCCTTAATCTCTCCCTCCATGTAAACTCCCCAACCCATATTCACGGCCACCCCCTCGACCTTGTGGCCTCGCTACTCCCATCATGTCAATCGCAGGTAAGGCCATCGCTGACCACTTCCTCGTATCGTTCTCCAGCCACATCCTCCTTACCCTTACCCCCACCCACTTCCTTCTGTGTCCGCCCCTGGAAAAAAAACTCGCTCCCAACTCTCTTACAACTGCGCTTACGAAATCCCAACTGTCCAGCCTTTGGCCCACCATTCACCATAACATTTCTGTAGCTCAACCACACCCTCACCACCACCTTTGATGCCCTAGTCTCTATTAAAACAATTACTCTTGCTCACCCTGGCCCGGATCTTCGCTCCCTTAAGTCCAAGGGACGCAGACTTGAACAGATATGACGGACAACTGGTTTAGCCATTCACCGCCAGATCTGCCTGGACCACATAAAGCACTATCGGGCCCTGCTCTCGTCTGCCAAAATTGCTCACTATTCCAGAATCATTCTGCAATGCAAAGATAAACCCCGGCTTCTATTCTCCACTACGGGAAAGGTAGCATAGTGGTAATGTTACTGGGCTAGCAATCCAGAGACGCGAGTTCAAATCCCACCACGGCAGCTGTGGAATTTAAATTCAGTGAATTAAATAAATCTGGAATAAAAAGCTAGCATCAGTAATGGTGACCATGAAAACCCATCTGGTCCTTTACCGAAGGAAATCTCCCGTCTTTATCTGGTCTGGCCTATATGTGACTCCAGACTCTTAATCGATCTTGGCACCAGCTACGGACTTGGCAACGGCACACCCAGCCCTGCAAAGTCCTCCTCACTAGCATCTGGTGCCAAAATTGGGAGAGCTGTCCCACAGACTAGTCAAGCAATAGCCTGACATTGTCATACTCACAGAATCGTACCTATCAGCCAATGTCCCGAAGTCCTCCATCACCATCCTGGGTATGTCCTATCCCACCGGCAGGACAGGTCCACCAGGGGTGGCGGCACAGTGGTATACAGTTGGGAAGGATGGCGGAGTGGCCCTAGGAGTCCTCAACATTGACTCCGGACCCAATGAAGTCTCATGGCTTCAGGTCAAGCATGGGCAAGGAAACCTACCGCGCTCCCTCAGCTGATGAATCAGTACTCCTCCATGTTGAACACCACAGAAGCACTGAGAGTAGCAAGGGCACAGAATGGGTGGGGGGCTTCAATGTCCATCACCAAGAGTGGCTCGGTAGCACCACTACTGGCTGAGCTGCCCGAGTCCCGAAGGACATAGCTGCCAGTCTGGGCCTGCGACAGGTGGTGAGAGAACCAACACGAGGGAAAAACCTACTTGACCTCGTCCTCGCCAATCTATCTGTCACAGATGCATCTGTCCAAGACAGTATTGGTAGCAGTGACCACCGCACAGTCATTATGAAATCCCACCTTCACACTGTGGATACTCTCCATCATGTTGTGTGGCACTACCACCGTGCTAAATGGGATAGATTCAGAACAGATCTAGCAGCTCAAAACAGGGCAGTCATGAGGCGCTGTGGGCCATCAGCAGCAGAATTATTTTCCACCACCATCTGTAACCTCATGGACCGGCATATCCCTCACTCTACCATTACCATCAAGCCAGGGGACCAACCCTGGTTCAATAAGGAGTGTAGCATGCAGGTACAGCAAGCAATTAGGAAGGCAAATGGAATGTCAGCCCTTATTGCAAGGGGGATGGAGTATAAAAGTAGGGAAGGCTTGCTACAACTGTACAGGGCTGTTGCCGAGACCACACCTGGAGTACTGCAATGCAGTTTTGGCCTCCTTATCTAAAAAAAAGACTTGCATTTATATAGCACCTTTAGGACAAATGGCCTACTCCTACTCCTATTTCTTATATGTTCTTTCACAACCACCGGACATCTCAAAGCACTTTACAGCCAATGAAGTACCTTTGAAATGCAGTCACTGTTGTAAGGAGGGATATACTTGCATTGGAGGCAGTGCAGAGAAGGTTCACGAGGTTGATTCCGGAGATGAAGGGGTTGACTTATGAAGAAAGGTTGAGCAGCTTGGGCCTATACTCATTGAAGTTTAGGAGAATGAGAGGGGATCTTTTTTGAAACGTATAAGATCCTGAGGGGGCTTGGACAGGGTAGATGCAGAGAGGATGTTTCCCCTCGTGGGGGAATCTAGAACTCGGGGGCAGTCTCAGAATAAAGGGTCGCCCTTTTAAACATAGAAACATAGAAGATAGGAGCAGGAGTAGGCCATTCAGCCTCTCGAGCCTGCTCCGCCATTCAATGAGATCATGGCTGATCATCCAAATTCAGTACCCTGTCCCTGCCTTCTCCCCATATCCCTTGATCACTTTAGCCTCAAGAAATATATCTAACTCCTTCTTGAATATATTTAATGAATTGGCCTCAACTGCCTTCTGTGGTAGAGAATTCCACAGGTTCACCACTCTCTGGGTGAAGAAATTCCTCCTCATCTCTGTCCTAAATGGCTTACCCCTTATCCTTAGACTGTGACCCCTGGTTCTGGACTCCCCGGCCATCGGGAACATCCTTCCTGCATCTAGTCTGTCTAGTCCTGTTAGAATTTTATAAGTTTCAATTAGATCCCCTCTCATTCTCCTAAACTCCAGCGAGTATAAGCCTAATTGACCCAATCTCTCCTCATACGTCATTCCTGCCATCTCAGGTATCAGTCTGGTGAATCTTCGCTGCACTCCCTGCATAGCAAGAACATCCTTCCTCAGATAAGGCGACCAAAACAGCACACAATACTCAAGATGTGGTCTCACCAATGCCCTGTACAACTGCAGCAAGACATCCTTGTACCTGTACTCAAACCCTCTCGCTACGAAGGCCAACATACCATTTGCCTTCTTAACCGCCTGCTGCACCTGCATGCTTACCTTCAGCGACTGGTGCACAAGGACGCCCAGGTCTCGTTGCACTTCCCCTTTTCCCAATCTATTGCCGTTCAGATAATAACCTGCCTTCCTGTTTTTGCCACCAAAGTGGATAACCTCGCATTTATCCACATTATACTGCATCTGCCATGCATCTGCCCAATCACCCAACCTGTCCAAATCATACTGGAGTTTCTCTGCATCCTCCTCACAGCACACACACCCACCCACCCAGCTTTGTGTCGTCTGCAAACTTGGAGATATTACATCTAGTTCCCTTGTCTAGATCATTAATATATATAGTGAACAGCTGGGGTCCCAGGACCGATCCCTGCGGTACCCCACTATACAAATCGCTTTATTGGCATGATAAGGTACATCTTATGTTGCCAAAGCATCAAAATACATTTATGGTTGAACACATAAACGCGGTTCCATTCATACAGTGTATAAACAGGTATATCCCTGAGTTTATAAATATATTTTCGCCTTGTTTATATATACTCTTGTCTTAGTTTACTGGTTGTCCCTCTGTTCATGGCAAGCTGTAACATAGTGTGCCGCCAGTGTAGTCACTGCCTGCCACTCGGAAAACGACCCGCTTATTCCAACTCTTTGCTTTCTGTCTGCCAACCAGTTCTCTAGCCAAGTCAATACCTTACCCCCAATCCCATGTGCCTTAACTTTACACGCTAATCCCTTATGCGGGACCTTATCGAAAGCCTTCTGAAAGTCCAAATACACCATATCCACTGGTTCTCCTTTATCTATTTTACCAGTTACATCCTCAAAAAATTCCAGTAGATTAGTCAAGCACGGTTTAAGGTGGAGAGAGACAGATTTTTGAACGACAAGGGAGTCAAGGGTTATGGGGAGCGGGTAGTTGAGGCCAAGATCAGATCAGCCATGATCTCATTGAATGGCGGGGCAGGCTGGAGGGGCCGAATGGCCGACTCCTAATTCTTGTGTACAAAAGCAGCACCTTAAAACATTGAGGTGCCTTAACCTGGAGGACGGCCCCGAGGTGAGGGCGCTACCCCCTCATTCCCGGGAAGATTCCCTCCCTACTCACCGCTCCAGGCCAGAGAAGCCCTCCCCCGCCGCCATGATCCCAAGTCAGGAGCCGCCCGCCCGCAAACTCCAGGCCCAGGCTTCAAGGCCTCGACTCCGCCAACCAGCGCCGCCCGAGCCCCGGCCCGCCGATTGGCTCTCAAGGAGAAGCGCCCAATCCAATCACACTCCGTGGGTTAATTCTTCTACCAATCAGGAGGCAGTTGGTCCAGCCCTCTCTCTCCATCTACTGGTTAACTCCTCTGCCAATCATGTGGCGGTTTCGCCCATCGGGCCTCTCCCTCCATTGGTTAAATCTTCTGCCAATCACCAGGGTGGACGTCACATCTGCCCTCTTCCTCCATTGGCTGAATTCCTCTGCCAATCACTTAAGCCGACTCCCCCCCACGCACAGGAAGGCACGGCCAATCGGGTCTCAGACCGGGCGCAGGCGTAGTGAGCCAGGCTGGCGGGCGGGTTCTCCGCCGATGTGCGCAGGCGCCTACTGAGCTTTCAGTCTCCAGGTTGCGGCTGGAAGGAGGGGGGGGAAGAAAAAAAATAATAAAAATAAAAGCCGCTTTCTCTTTTTGCTATGGAGACTTACGATATAATCGCGAACCAGCCGGTGGTCATCGACAATGTGAGTACCAGGCTGCCCCTTGCTTCGCTCCCCGAGGCTGCCAGCGCTTAAAGGGATTTAAATTTGGCCGATTTTTTTTTAACGGGGGGAGCAGCCAGTTAAAGGCAAGGTGCTGCCATCTAAAGAAAGACAGACTTGCATTTCTATAGCGCCTTTCACATCCTCAGGACGTCCCAAAGCGCTTTGCAGCCAATGAAGTACATTTTTTTTGAAGTGGAGTCACTGTTGTAATGTAGGAAATGCGGCAGCCAATTTGCACACAGCAAGCTCCCACAAACAGCAATGAGATAAATGACCAGATAATCTGTTTTTTTAGTGAAATAAAAACCAGGAAATGCTGGAAATACTCAGCAGGACAGGCAGCATCTGTGGAGAGAGAAATAACGTTTCAGGTCGATGACTCTTCGTCAGAGGTAGGAAGCTCAAAAACCCTGGATTTTAGTGATGTTGATTGCGGGATAAATATTGGCCCAGGACACTGGGGATAACTCCCCTGCTCCTCTTCAAAATAGTGCCGTGGGATCTTTTACATCCACCTGAGAGAGCAGATGGGGCCTCGGTTCAACGTTTCATCCAAAAGATGGCACCCCCGAGGGTCCAGCGCTCCCTCAGCACTCTTCTTCTTAGGCAGTCCCTCGGAACCGAGGCTGATTTGCTTCCACATTAAAAATGAGTTCTCAGGTGACTGATGAGTCCAATGAGGGAACTACAGTCTCTGTCACAGGTGGGGCAGACGGTGGTTGAAGGGGCAGCTGGGTGGGGTGCTTGGGTTGACGTGCGCTCCTTGCGCTGCCTGTGCTTGGCTTCCGCTTGCTCCCGGCGAAGAGACTCCCGGCACTGTATTGGGAGTGTCAACCTAGATTTTTGTGCTCAAGTCTCTGGAGTGGGACTTGAACCCACAACTTTCTGATTCAGAGGCAAGGGGGCTACCCACTGAGCCGCTGGCTGACACTGACTACACCCCACCCCCCAAATTGCTCTGCATTGGGGGATTTCATTGGAATTCTTTTTATTGCGCGGCCTCTTTAAAGGTACCTCTTACCTTTTCAGCAGTTACTGAGAGGTTCAGCTGGGTTAGGATTCCTGGAAGTGCTCAGCAGGTCAGGCAGCGTGTGGGCAGGGAGAAACAGTGTTAACGTTTCTGGTCTGAGACCCTTTCGTCAGAACTGGAAGAAGCTAGAGCTGTGTTGGAATAGTCAAGTCTGGAGCTGATAAAGGCGTGGATGAGGGTTTCAGCAGCAGATAAGTTGAGGTAAGGACGGAGACGGGCGACGTTACGAAGGCGGAAAAGGGCAGCTTTAGTGACGTGAGGCAAGACTTGCTCAATTCGTGATCAGATACGACACCAAGGTTGCGAACAGACTTGGTCATCCTTGGACAGTTGCCAGGGAGAGAGATCGAATCGGTGCAAAGGGAGCGGAGTTTGTGGCGTGAACCGAAGACACTGGCTTCGGTCTTCCCGATTATTTATTTGAAGGAAATTTCTACACATCCAGTGCTGGATGTCGGACAAGCAGTCGAATAATATAGAGACGGTGGAGGGTTCGGGAGAGGTAGTGCTGGGAATGGGTCAGGGGAGGGGAAAAGAAGGGAAGAGAGAAAGATTAGGCAGCGTCTCAACTCCTGAGCAACCAAGAACAGCAACTCCTGTTCCATTCCCACCGTGGCACGTTATGAGATTTAAATGAATAAATCTGGTCATTTGTGGGCTGGCAACTGGGGGAAAAAAAAACCCCTCAAAATCCTCTAGATTGTTGTTAAAAACCCACCAGGTTCTTAAATGTTCTCCGAGACAGCCTAGCAAGCCACTCGGTTGTTCAGGGCAACCAAGGATGGGCAATGAGAGAAAAAATAGAGGGTTCTGATGAAAGTGTCAGTGTCACATCAGTGGCAGCCGTGGCTCAGCTGGTAGCACTCTCGCCTCTGAGTCAGAAGGTCATGGGTTCAAGTCCCCACTCCAGAGACCCGAGCACAAAAATCTAGGCTGACGCTCCCCGTACAGTGCTGAGGGAGTGCCACACTGTCGGAGGTGAGACGTTCAAGCGAGGCCCCGTCTGCTCGCTCAGGTGGACGTAAAAGATCCAATGGCACTATTTCGAGGAAGAGCAGGGGAGTTATCCCAATATTTATCCCTCAATCAACATCACTAAAACAGATTATCTGGTCATTGTCACATTGCTGTTTCTGGGAGCTTGCTGTGCGCAAATTGGCTGCCGCGTTTCCTACATTACAACAGCGACTACACTTCAAAAGTACCTCATTGGCTGTAAAGCGCTTTGGAACATCTGGTGGTCGTGAAAGGCGCTATGTAAGAATATCTATCTATCTATCTATCTTCTTCTATCTATCTATCTATCTATATCTATAAAGCAGTATGTCTGTCTGTCTGTCTGTCCGCTATACACTCAAAAGTTAGAGCGTACCTACACATGTTATATCAACAGAAAGCTGATGATCAGGGGCGTGTCATAGGCGTATTTACTTTTTGGTCAGACAAAAATTGTTCGGACAGTATGCAAAAAACCTTCAAAAATCCGCTCATTAGCGGTTGACCAATCCTACCGCTCATTAGCGTTGAGTGACGTGATGGTTGACCAATCCTACAGTTCAGTGACCTGATGGTTCACCAATCGGTGCGTCACGGGTGGGACCTAATCCTGCAGCCTCCCGAAACTTCGCCGCCATTTTTTCCCCTGCTTTTCCTCAACAGTGAGCGGGGCAGTTGCGTCGGCCTGCCGGAGCGGGAGGTGAGTTGGGGTCACTCGGGCCAGGCCTCGCAACCGCTCAGCCCGAGACACAGAGCGGGGGAGTGGCAGCGGCCGGCCGTCAACCGCGCCGCCATCTAAACTGCCCTGGCAACGCCGGGCCCCCCCTGCTAGTAAAGAATAAATGCAAGTCATTCTTTCTTCCTTCGTGAAAGGCGCTATATAAATGCAAGTTTTTTTCTCTTTAAATGTTATCGACCTGAAACATTGACGCTGTTTCTCTCTCTACAGTTGCTGCCTGACCTGCATTTTTTATTTTGCTTTCGGATTCCCAGTATCCGGGCAGTATTTTGCTTTTGTACAGAAGCTGGCAGTTTTTAAGTACACGAATTCTCGGCACCAAATAATTTTTAGATGAAGTGTTTTCAGATGAGGCTTATTGGTGCCAAATGTCAACGCAGCTAGCTATATTTGGTACTGCCACTAATTATACAGTGCTTGTCATAGAAGAATTTAATGGCAATAAGGATTGAATAAGGGAAATTTAGAGCTCCACTTCATGCTAAACTAAGATGATAGGATAAGAAGGCATGGGTTCAAACTGGCAAGGGGGAAATTTAAGACTAGTGTCTGGGTGATGATGTGGATCGCAATTTGGGTTTTATAAATAGCGGCCGAGAGCACAAAAGCAAAGAGGTAATGATAAGTTTGTAGAAGGCAATGGCTAGGCCACAGTTACAGTAGCAATTTGGTTGCCCCGTTATACATTAAAGGATGTTAAACCCATAGAGAGCGTACAACGCAACGCATGTTTGCACTGTAGCATAGTGATTAGGTTTCTGGACTGATAATCCCGAGGCCTGGACTAATGATCCGGAGACTCGAGTTCAAATACCACCACGGCAGCTGGGGAATTTAAATTCAGTTTATTAAATAAATCTGGAAGAAAAATAATAATAATCAACTTTATTGTCATTGTTAGTGCACAAGTGCAGTACAACGAAATGTAGGCTTGCGGCTCCCGAGAGTGTACATTTAGATTAAGACATTTAGACATTCAACATACATTTGGCTTGTAATACATTAACATAAACATAACCATAATAAAGTGCACTGGCAGATGTGCAGGCTTTAGAGTTTATTTGTGGAGTTCAGTAGGATGACAGCCCTGGGAAAGAAGCTGTTCCTAAATCTGGTCGTACGGGTGCGAATGCATCTGTAGCGTCTCCCAGATGGCAGGGGGGCGAACAGACTGTGGCTGGGGTGGGTAGGGTCTTTGATGATGGACCGTGACCTCCGTAAACAGCGTTTCTGGTATATGTGCTCTATGGTCGGTAGCCGGGTGCCGGTAATGCGTTGGGCAGTTTTGACTACCCGCTGCAGGGCTTTCCGGTCATAGGAGCTACAGCTGCCATACCATACTGTGATACAGTTCGTCAGGATGCTCTCTATTGTGCAGCGGTAAAAGTTAGAGAGGATCAGGGGTGACAGGTTACATCCCTTCAGCCTCCTTAGGCAATATAGGCGCTGCTGGGCCTTCTTCACCAGAGAGGAGGTATTGAGGGACCAGGAGAGGTCTTCCGTGATGTGGACTCTGAGGAACTTAAAGCTGTCCGCCCTTTCCACCACAGCCCCATTGATGTGGATGGGGGTGTGACTTCCGCCTTTAGACTTCCTGAAGTCCACAATGATTTCTTTGGTTTTCTTGATGTTAAGGGCCAGGTTGTTATCGGCGCACCACTTCACGAGTTGCTGGACCTCCTCCCTGTAGGCTGACTCATCGTTGTTGGTGATCTGGCCTACTACCGTGGTGTCATCCGCAAACTTGATGATGGTGTTGGAACCATGAACAGCCACACAGTCGTGGGTGAAGAGGGAGTAGAGGAGGGGGCTCAGCACACATCCTTGTGGGGCCCCTGTGTTCAGGGTCAGGGGGGGGAGGTGTGGTTACCTAATTTGACAGACTGGGGTCTGTTTGTTAGGAAGTCCAGGGTCCAGTTGCAGAGGGAAGTGTTCAGGCCAAGAGTGTGGAGTTTGGTGGCCAGCTTGTTGTGGACGATAGTGTTGAATGCTGAGCTGTAGTCTATGAACAGCATTCTGATGTAGGTCTCTTTACCATCTAAGTGATTCAGTGCCGAGTGTAGAGCAGTTGTGATTGCATCCTCCGTTGATCTGTTTGCACGATAGGCAAACTGGTGTTGGTCAAGAGAGGCGGGAACACTGGCTTTGATGTGAGCCAGGACCAGTCTCTCAAAACACTTCATTATGATGGGTGTGAGTGCGACTGGTCGATAGTCGTTCAGGCACGTCACAGCCGTTTGTTTTGGCACAGGAATAATGGTAGCGGTCTTGAAGCATGTAGGGACTACTGCCTGGGCCAATGACATGTTGAAGATGGCGGTGAAGACATCAGCCAGCTGATCAGCACATTCCTTGAGTACCCGTCCAGGGATGCTATCCGGTCCAGCAGCCTTTCGTGTGTTCACTCCACGTAGAACACCCCTTACGTCGGAGGTCGACAGAGTGAGCACCTGGTCTTCCGGGGGTGGCAAGGCTTTGGTAGCCGGCTCCCTGTTGTCCCTGTCGAAGCGAGCGTAGAAGTTGTTAAGCTCCTCCGGAAGTGAAGCTAGTGTCAGTAATGGTGACCATGAAACTACCGGATTGTCGTAAAAACCCATCTGGTTCACTAATGTTCTTTAGGGAAGGACCTTACCCGGTCTGGCCTACTCCACGTTTCTCCAGACCCACAACAACGTGGTTGATTCTTAACTGCCCTGTGCCACTCAGTTGTATTCAAGAAGGCAGCTCACCACCACCTCAAGGACAATTAGGGCTGGGCAGTAAATGCTGGCAACGCCCACATCCTGCGAATAATTTAATAAAAAGTTTTGTCTTTCAAATCGCGTAATTCCATGGATTCTTCCGCCACGACCTGACCCAGAAGTCTATTGTGTTAATTGCTCTAGCCGCGAAGAGATTCCAGGTTTCGGTTCTAAGCTGGTCTTTTGCCAGTTTGAACCCGTGTCTCTGTCCCACTGTCACAGTTGATGTGTAGTGTTGCAAATTAATCTCCTGTGCCATTTATGTAGGAATTACTAGACAATTAAAAAAGGCCAAGGTCCATCTGGCTCGTCTTCTACCATCCTGGTAGCCGCATGCTACAGGAAACTCTTTATTATCCGGCACCGACGGGACCAGCGTGGTGCCGATTTATCAGTAAGTCCGGATTACAGAGAGGTATAGTTAAAAGGTACGAGAGCTCCGTACACAGCAACAAATCCAGGCTTCCCTGTTGCTTAGCAACATGTGCAGGAACCCCGGCCACAGACCAAGCGTCCCTGTTGCTTAGCAACAGGTGCAGGAACCCCGGTTACACGGCCACAGATCGAGGAACGGCCACTAATATGAAGTAAAACTTACCTGAACCTACTCCTGAATTTTGCCGGTTAACCGAGATTTCCGGTTATTTAGGTGCCAGTAAATCGAGAGTTTCCTGTACTATAATAATGGCATTGTTGATAATGGTGTATATGAACTAAACTATCGTTTGTGTGTCTTTCTGAGAAGGGACCTCATGGAGATGTATAAGGTAGTAGTATAGATCAGTGGTTCTCACACTTATTTAGTTGTAGGACCCCTTTTCAAATGGATTAATAATCACGGCTCCCCACCCCCAATCTAAATCATAATACTCATAATATGAAAGTGCTGCATATAAAAGAGTGTTTTAATAATGCTTTTAAGAAATCAGGTATTTACTTACAGATATCAGTGAGATGGGCATGTCTGCCTCTCGCGCCAATTCTGGGTATTCCGCAGCAACGGATGGCCACTAACCTTCCCTTTAAGCTGCGCGGCCGCACGGTGTTCTCGAGGTCCCGCGCAGCTGGTGAGCCGGCTTTTAAATGCAAGAACCACGCATGCGCAGATTTTTGAATGGGCCGCGCAACCCCCCCCCTTCCCCCCAAAAAAGTTTGAGTGAACATTGATGGCCACTATTAGCCGCTTAATGCTGGCCAATTTTTAAAGGTGTCAGTAGGCCGGCCAAGGTGAGTGAGAGCACGAGCACCCGCGCACATGCTGGGATGCTGCTGGAAGCACGGCTCACCGCCATACGGTCCTGCTGGCACGGTCTGTTACAGCTGCACGGTGGGATCGCGTGTGTGTGCGTGAACACGTTCGGGGGTGTGTTTGAAGGGCCCCGCAGGCGCTCTGATCACGTGTCGGGAGGACGGCGCAGGGTTGCGGCGCCGGGGGGGTGGGGGCGGGAGGACCGGCGGGGAGCGCTCGTTGCAAAGTGAGTGCGAGCCATGGGGCCTCTGTGAGGAGTCGGGCCCAGCCGTTGAGAATAATTCGCAAGAACTGAATCGGTGTCGGTTTTTGTAAAGAGGAGCAGGCTTGAAATTATCTCCAGTCTGACCGCCTCCAGCCGTGGACCGCTTGGAAAGTCTCCACGGACCCCAGTTTGAAAAACACTGGTATTGAAAAGGTGTTTGTGCCTCTCCAGTTATGGGAGCAGTTGGATTGAATTCGGCTTGATCAAAATAATGCATAAAATTGCTCACGGGTTTTCTCCTACAGCTGTTCTAGGGTGCGGCTGTTGTGTGTAAGAGGGCTCAGGCCCTCGTCCCTGCTGAGTTAATTCACCTCAGCCAGGATAAGCAGTGAAGTGACTGCAGTTGCCCTCAGTACCTTGGGTTAGGGAAGAGAGAAAGGGGTGGGGGCCATCAACCAGGGTTCCTGCTTCTGATCACTCGCCGTTGGCTCAGGCTGGAAAGTGCCCACGTGGGTAAGAACTGGATAAGGGTCAGTTGTGATGCACTCTGTGGTGGAACAGCCTGCCAACACCTGCTGACCATTTTCACCAATGATGAATGGTCACTTGGGTAAGTTGCTGGACAGTGGCAAGTGTTGGAAAGTTGAAAGGCTGCCTGTGTACTGTTAGCGTGGTGCACTGTGTAACGTTTACTATTTTCTCTATTTTTACTTTCCCAGGGTTCTGGGGTGGTCAAAGCTGGATTTGCTGGCGATCAGATACCCAAGTACTGTTTTCCCAATTAGTAAGTATGTGCATATACACATGTCCTGTTCATGGTATGACGTGACCATTTAGAAGGGTTGTCCCTGCACAACTCTATATTTTGTTTAGGATGAATGTTTATGTTCAGCAAGGTGAGGGGTGTTAGTGCAGGGGACTGTCTGCATCAAGCATTCCTGGATCAGATGCAGCATGATGTAAGAACATAAAAAAATAGGAGCAGGAGTAGGCCATATGGCTCCTCGAGCCTGATCTTCAATCTCAACTCCACCTTCCTGCCCGATTCCCATATCCCTTGAGTCCAAAAATCTAACTATCTCAGCCTTGAATATACAATGACGGAGCATCCACAGCCCTTTCAGGCCGAGAATTCCAACGATTCACATCCCCCTGAGTGAAGAAATTCCTCCTCATCTCAGTCTTAAATGGCTGACCCCTTATCCTGAGACTAATACTCCTAGTTCTAGACTCTCCAGCCAGGGGAAACAGCCTCTCGGCATCTACCCCGTCAATCCCCCTCAGAATCTTATATGTTTCAATGAGATCACCTCTCATTCTTCTGAACTCCAGAGTATCGGCCCATTCTACTCAATCTCTCCTCATAGGACAGCACCTCTCATCCCAGGAATCAATCTAGTGAACCTTCATTGCACTCCTTCCAAGGCAAGTATATCCTTCCTTAGGTAAGGAGACCAAAACTGTACACAGTACTCCAGGTGTGGTCTCACCAAACCCCTATATAATTGCAGTAAGACTTCTTTACTGTTACACTCCAATCCTTTTGTAATAAAGGCTAACATACCATTTGCTTTCCTAATTGCTTGCTTTACCTGCATGTTAACTTTCTGAGATTTGTATACAAAGACACCCAGGTCCCTCTGAACACCAACATTTCCCAATCTCTCACCATTTAAAAAAGACTCTGCTTTTCTATTTTTCCCTACCAAAGTGGTTAACTTCACATTTCTCCACATTATATTCCATCTGCCATGTTCTTGCCCACTCACTTAACCTGTCTATATCCCCTTGCAGCCTCTTTGCATCCTCCTCACAACTTACTTTCCCACCTGGCTTTGTATCGTCGGCAAACTTGGATACATTACCCTCGGTCCCCTCGTCCAAGTCATTGATATACAGGAAACTCTTTTTTTTATCCGGGACCGGCGTGGTGCCGGGATATCAAAAAGCCCGGATTACAGAGAGTTATAGTTAAAAGGTACGAGAGCCCCGTACACAGCAACAAATCCAGGCTTTCCTGTTGCTTAGCAACAGGTGCAAGAAGCCCGGCCACAGACCAAGCGTCCCTGTTGCTTAGCAACAAGTGCAGGAACCCCCGATTACACAGCCAAGAATCAAGAAACAGCCACTAATATGAAGAAAAACTTAACTGAACCTACTCCTGAATTTTGCCGGTTAACCGAGATTTCCGGTTGTTTGGTGCCGGTAAATCGAGAGTTTCCCGTAGATTGTAAATAGCTGAGGCACAAACCCAGGTTGATATCCAGTGGCTCCTTCTGGAAAGTGTGTGTGGGTGAGTATCAGTGGAGGACAGGCTTGGACTCATGCAGGGTCCACACATGAAAAATGGCCATTTGGGTAAGTTACCAAAGGGCACCTGTGGAATTGTGTGCAGCAGAAGTTAGTGCCTCCAGGAGATACTTGGAGGGAAATGGCCATTAAATGCAGGTACAGGAAACTCTTGTTTAAACGGCACCTAAATATCCGGAATTCTCTATTAACCGGCAAAATTCATACTCCGAAAACAACACCTCAATAACCGGCAATGTTGCCGAGTCTGAGTCTCCCGCGGTGGCCGAGTTAGTCAGTGGGGGGTAGTTCTCCAAACTGCCACTACTCGGCTTCTTGGCGCTGTCGGAAGTCGGAACACCTCAATAACAGGAGTCGGACTCTCCCGCGTTGCCAGTAGTCTCTTCCGATCCGCCATTTTTCTGTGTGTCTCTCCATCTTTATCGTGAATTATCTCCCCCATCTTGCATTATGGAATTCCCAAAAGTTGGTCCAAGCAAATGGACTTGGAATAAGTGTACTGTATACAGTTGTTTACTGTATAAGTTTTGTTTTACTGTTAAATAATTAAAGAGTTATGGATTACCCTCAACTGGCAGTACTGTACTTAATCAAGCATCTTCCACCATCCATTTAACACAACATTCTGTAGGTGAGTACCCAATTACTGTACACTGCACATTTCTTGATTTTTAAATTTTTGTTTGTTAAAAATAGCCTCGGTAGATAACCCTCTCCGTCATCCGGAATTTTTAATCAACCGGCACCATCCCAGTCCCGTTGGTGCCGGATACCAAAGAGTTTCCTGTACATTGTGTCGAGATTAGTGTGCATACGGGTAAATTCGAAAAGGCAATGTAGAAGGTATTCAGTATTGTACAACATGGAGTATCACATAGTGACACCAAATGGGACGTAGCCATCAATGATCAAGTCTCATTGACTGTCAGTACCATCACTTTCTGTCATTTTACCAGTACAGTATATGAAAATATATTTTCTTAAGCCAATTACAATTTCATATACGATGCAGTTAAAATGATAGAATCGTACAGCACAGAAAGAGGCCAATCAGGCCTGTGCCGCCTCGTTGAAAGAGTTAACCAATTAGTCCCGCTTCCCTACACTTTCCCCATAGCCCTGCAAATGTCTCCCTTTTCAAGAACATATCCAATTCCCTTTTCAAAGTTACTATCAAAGCTGCTTCTACCACCCTTTTCAGGCAGCGCATTCCAGATCACAACTGCTGTGTTTATAAAAAAAAAAAAAAAAACAACTCCTAATTTTCCCCCCTGGTACTTTGGCCAATTATCTTAAATCTGTGTTCTCTGGTTACTGACCCTCCTGCCAGTGGAAGAAACCCCTCATAATTTTAAACACCCCGATTAAATCTCTCCTTAATCTTCTCTGCTGTAAGGAGAACAATCCCAGCTGCTCCAGTCTCTCCACATAACTGAAGTCCCTCATCCCCGGTACCATTCTGGTAAATCTCCTCTGCACCCTCTCCAAGGCCTTGACAGCTGTCCTAAAGTGCAGTGCCCAGAATTGGACACAATACTGTAGCTGGGGCCTAACCAGTGATTTATAAAGGTTTACCATAACTTCCTTGCTTTTGTACTCTATGCCTCTTGTGTGATTCTCTCCATTTTTCATATTGCTTCCACCACTTACGCCAACCGTGATGGATCTTTACCCACCAGTCCTTCAAAAAATATTCGCTCCATCACACAACACAAGGTTAGACGGGCAAGTTTTATAATTGTACTGCTGTGTGCTTTTCACAGTGACAATAGACACAAGATGAACAATTACTATAAGCCTTGCTCTGCTGGGCTGCACACAGGACTAATTCTGCAGCAGGACATTACAATGTACGTTATTTAAATTTTAAAAGATCCTAATTTTTCTCCCCATATCTTTTGAAAGTGTTGTCTCGTGCTGGGAGAGCACTAGCTGCTCTCTGGTATCCCACTCACTCTCCGAGTGTCGGCCGAGACAGGGAGTATTGGTTGGCCCTTGCACCCCAGAGTGACACTGTTGCATGTAAGGTCAGGGCTGAGAGTTGCCATCTGGAATGCCTGACTCCAGGGAAGCATGCTATCAGTTGGAAAATTTGCGTTTTCCCCCTCCCCTCCCCGGGCCCGCAGCACTATTTCCTGTGGCCAGCCAGCTCGGCTGTGAAGTTGTACCTGTGCTATTTGTAATGCAGGTGGGTGATCCCAACGATAGGGACACTGAGCGGCTTTAGGATCAGCAGTAGAAATGACACTTTTCAAAAGGGAGGTCAAATATGTTTGGAATGAGCATACCTTGTGAATAAGTAAAACAGCCCCCGCCCCAGGATTTTCCCTCCCCTTTAACATTTTTAAATTCTTCCATTCTGACCTAGTGTGGGACGTCCAAAGCACATTCGAGTGATGGCGGGAGCGTTGGCGGGCGATCTGTTCATTGGACCTAAAGCTGAGGTATTGTGTTGGCTCCAAATGTTAACTTTTTGTTGATTGAAATAGTGTTCCTTGTCGAGCGTGGCCAGCTGAAGGTAATGGGGCTTAAGATCTTTGTCTGCCCTGAAACTTTATTTTTTTTTGCAGGCGCGCACACAGTCCTCGGCAGTGACTTGCTGTAGTTCCACTCCCAGCAACTCCACCTGCTTGTATCATGTTTTTTCAGCTGTGTTAAAGTTCTTGTCCTTTTTCTCTCTCCTGAATACCAGTTGGTGAGCTGTGGATTAAAGCCCAAAGCCTCATGAAGCAGCAGTTCTGCTGAGGGACATGGCAACAGCAGTAGGCCATTCAGCCCCTCGAGCCTGTTCGGCCATTCAATTAGATCATGGCTGATCTGTATCTTAACTCCATCTACCTGCTTTGTTTTTTTTTTAAATTCGTTTATGGGATGTGGCAAGGCCAGCATTTATTGCCCATCCCTAGTTGCCCTTAAGAAGGTGGTGGTGAGCTGCCTTCTTGAACCGCTGCAGTCCCGTGTGGTGAGGGTACTCCCACAGTACTGTTGGGGAGGGAGTTCCAGGATTTTGACCCAGCGACAATGAAGGAATGGCCGATATACAGGAAACGTTGTTATCCGGCATGGACGGGACCGACGTGGTGCCGGTTCATCAACAATTCCGGATAACCGAATGCTATAGTAAAAGATACGGAGCTCAGAGCTCCGTATAAAGCAACAAACCCCGTTGCTTAGCAACAGCTTCAGAACAATCGGCACAAGTTGCAAGCGTCTCTGTAGCTTAGCAGGAGCAGGCTCGAGGGGCCGATTGGCCTACTCCTGCTCCTATTTCTTATGTTAGCAACAGCTGCAGCTACATCCTTGCACAGCAACAAATGGAGTAAAAAAAAGTAATAAAAGTTACCTGAACCTACTCCTGAATTTTGCCGGTTAACTGACATTTCCGGTTATTTAGGGGCCGGTTAATCGAAAGTTTCCTGTACTTCCAAGTTAGGATGGTGTGTGACTTGGAGGGGAACTTAACCCTTAGTACCCTTGCCTACCAGCAATCTATCAATCTCCGTTTTGAAATTTGTAATTGACCCCCCTTCCAGCCTCAACAGCTTTTTGGGGGAGAGTTCCAGATTTCCACCCCCTTGTGTGAAGAAGTGCTTCCTGACATTACCCCTGACCGGCCTAGCTCTAATTTTGGGGTTAACCCCACCTTGTTCTGGACTGCCCCCCCCCCCCCCCACCACAGGAAATAGTTTCTCTCTCTACCCTATCAATTCCTTTGATCATCTTAAAACCCCTCAATTAGCAAAGGAGACCTGGGTAGCAGTTGGTCCCTGGGCAGTGTTAGGAGTAATGCAGCTTTCCAAGAATACGGGAAATTACTTATAAAAATGTTACCTAATTCTTTGCTATTTCAGCAAGTTTTTAAATTAAATTTTCACTGAGGTTAAGTGGCCTTGGTAAGCGGAAGGAGCCAAGACAGCGCTGCATTCAGATCTCCCCCGCTCTGCGAAGGGGTCCCCAGCACCCATTCTGTGCCAGTTCCCTGGCTGCATGGGCAAGATCAATGGCTCACTGTGTGCAGGTTCAAACCGATGTTTCAGAGCCCTGCGACATTGTGTATATAGAAACATAGAAGATAGGAGCAGGAGTAGGCCATTCGGCCCCTCGAGCCTGTTCCGCCATTTAATGAGATCATGGCTGATCATCCAAATTCAGTACCCTGTCCCTGCTTTCTCCCCATATCCCTTGATCCCTTTAGCCTTAAGAAATATATCTCACTCCTTCTTGAATATATTTAATGAATTGGCCTCAACTGCCTTCTGTGGTAGAGAATTCCACAGGTTCACCACTCTGGGTGAAGAAATTCCTCCTCATCTCTGTCCTAAATGGCTTACCCCTTATCCTTAGACTGTGACCCCTGGTTCTGGACTCCCCCGCCATCGGGAACATCCTTCCTGCACCTAGTCTGTCTGGTCCTGTTAGAATTTTATAAGTTTCAATGAGATCCCCTCTCATTCTTCTAAACTCTAGCGAATATAAGCCCAATGGACCCAATCTCTCCTCATACATCATTCCTGCCATCCCATCTCAGTCTGTGCAGTTATTGGTGCCCTATCGTGGTCATTACTGTGCCACTTGCACTGTTGCAGTTACAGTAATTGCTGCTTGTTTCTGGACCTCGGCTCTATAAGTGCTATACTGGAAACTGCATAATGATCCTCTGTGTGTTCTGCTGATAGCTCACACTAGGCGGTATGGTCCTGGACGACACAGACCCGGAAAGTCCCGTGTTTTATCGCTGGCCCTTGCTGAGTTAGCACAGCAGTGCGAATGTTGCAGTCAGTGACGGTGCCCCTTCCTGATCCAGTGACTCCCTTCAGGGAAAGCATGTTGATGTGAGGACAGTTTTGGACTCTGCCATGTCCTTGATTGAATGACCCACCAACTCTCGCACGCGAACGACCACTTGGGCAAGGTACCTGAAGGCGGCTGGCACCCAGCAAGATTCGGTGCCTTGGGAAGAGTCGTGGGGTGGTGGGAAGCAAGGTGATAATGTTTCAGTAGCGTGTTTATTTGTGTGTAATAATTTTATCCGTCTCGTCCTCTTCTCCCCGACCCCCTCCCACCTTAGGAGCACCGAGGCTTGCTCTCGATTCGGTATCCCATGGAACACGGCATTGTGCGAGACTGGAACGACATGGAGAGAATCTGGCAGTATGTTTACGGCAAGGATCAACTGCAGACCTTCTCTGAGGAAGTGAGATCATTGTAGTCATTTTGTTTGTATTGCAGCAGGCAAATGTATTTTCATTCCCCCCCCCCCAAACGATTCTGATCCTATACGTCAAATCATCCAACAACAACAACTTGTATTTATATAGCGCCTTTAACATTGTAAAACATCCCAAGGCGCTTCACCGGAGCGTTATCAGACAAAACTTGATACCGAGCTGCATAAGGCGATATTAGGGCAGTTTGGTCAAAGAGGTAGGTTTTAAGGAGCATCTTAAAGGAGGAGAGAGAGGCGGAGAGGTTTAGGGAGGGAATTCCAGAGCTCCGGCCCTTGGCAGCCAATGGTGAAGCGATTAAAATCGGGATGCTCAAGAGGCCACAATTAGAGGAGCGCGGATAGCTCGGGAGGTCGGAAGGGGTGGTTGTGAGGCTGGAGGAGATTACAGAGACAGAGGAGTGCGGCCATGGAGGGATTTGAAACCAAGGATGATCATTTTAAAATCAAGGCGTTGCTTAACTGGGAGCCAATGTTGGGCAGCGAGCACAGGGGGTGATGGGTGAACGGGACTTGGTGCGAGTTAGGACACGGGCATCCAGAACTCCATCTCCTGCATAATATCTTCCACAAAAGTCCCACTCATCTATCACCCCTATCCTTCCTAATCCTTTCACGTTCTGGGCACTAAATTCAAAATCCTCATCCACTCATCCCCCCCTCCCCTGCCTTTGGACTCACCTCTCCCTCCTAAATCTCTGCTCACACCCTGTGCTTTTCCTAAGCTGGTCTGCTGTGCTCCCCTCTCCCTCCACTCTACCGTCAGTGACTGAGCTTTGAGCCAGCTTGTTGTCACTATGGAACTCGCTTTCCAAACCCCCTCCACCTTGTTACATCTTTTCCTCTTCCTTCAAAAGCCTCCTTAAAACCTATCTCTCTACCCTCCCTTCAGCCACCTCCCGTCGTGTCCCTCTTACTTCTGCTCTGGTCTGACCCCCACCCTCCACTGTGTAGCACTCTAAAGATGCTGTATAAATGCAAGTTAATTGCAGTGTTGGCATTGTTGCTTAATATGGTGAAGTGTATTGGAAGAGGCTGCGGGCTGGGCACCAGTCTAGGACCCCGGTTATCCTCTTGGCTCCACCTTGGCTCCTTGCCCAGGGACAGTTTAACTCTGCGCATGCGTTCGAGCCCCACACTCTGCTCCTCAACCTCTGAATGTATTTTAATGGAAGGACACAGTGCCGTCACCTCTCTGCTAACGAAAACTTTTTCAAATGACGTTTAAACAGTTTTAGGAATCGGCGCCCAACCACCAACTTTTTAAACTTGGTGCTGGTTGCAGTTACACTGGGGTGAGAAAACATAGAAACATAGAAGATAGGAGCAGGAGTAGGCCATTCAGCCCCTCGAGCCTGCTCCGCCATTTAATGAGATCGTGGCTGATCATCCAAATTCAGTACCCTGTCCCTACTTTCTCCCCATATCCCTTGATCCCTTTAGCCTCAAGAAATATATCTAACTCCTTCTTGAATATATTTAATGAATTGGCCTCCACAGCCTTCTGTGGTGGAGAATTCCACAGGTTCACCACTCTCTGGGTGAAGAAATTCCTCCTCATCTCTGTCCTAAATGGCTTACCCCTTATCCTTAGACTGTGACCCCTGGTTTTGGACTCCCCCGCCATCGGGAACATCCTTCCTGCATCTAGTCTGTCTAGTCCTGTTAGAATTTTATAAGTTTCAATGAGATCCCCTCTCATTCTTCTAACCTCCAGCGAATATAAGCCTAATCGACCCAATCTCTCCTCATACGTCATTCCTACCATCCCAGGTATCAGTCTGGTGAATCTTTGCTGCACTCCCTCCATGGCAAGAACATCCTTCCTCAGATAAGGGGAACATCCTTCCTCAGATAAGTGGTTCCGACTACCTCCTGCATGGGGTTCCACGTGTCTTGCCTAAGCACACTTTGGTGACTTACCGGCCCATCCACACTGCACGGTTTGTGTCTGTGTGAAGCCAGAGCCACTCTGCATTGAATCAAACAGTGCTGCACAACAGGGCTATGTGGTTCCAAATTATTCCTTTGAGGGACTGGCCTGTTGACTGCTGCCCGTCTTCTAACTCGCACCAAGTCCCGCTCACCCATCTCCCCTGTGCTCGCTGACCTAGATTGGCTCCCAGTTAAGCAACGCTTCGATTTTAAATTCTCATCCTTGTTTTCAGACCTCTCCATGGCCTCGCCCCCTCCCTATCTCTGTAATCTCCTCCAGCCCTATAATTCCCCTAGACTTCTGCGCTCCGCCTATTCTGGCCTTTTGAACATCCCCAATTTTAATCGCTCCACCATTGGCAGCCATGCCTTCAGCTGCCTCGGTCCTAAGCTCTGGAATTACCTCCCTAAAATATCTCCGCCTCTGCACTAATCTTTCCTCCTTTAAGACACTCTTTAAAACCTACCTCTTTGACCAAGCTTTTGGTCACCTGCCCTAATATATCTTTATGTGCCTCGGTGTCAAATTGTCTTTTTTTATAACACTCCTGTGAAGCACCTTGGGACATTTTATTACGTGAAAGGTGCTATATAAATATAAATTGTTGTTGTTGTCACGCAGGGCTGTGCGTTTTCCTGAAGTTCTGCTTTAAAGGCACATTCTACCCTTATTTCTCCAGTCGCCCATTAAGTACGTCACTTCCTAATCTTGGCTACAGCTGAGAAGTGAACATAACAGTGTTGTCATTCCTGGGCTGCTGCCTCATGGCAGCATTGACCGATAATCATAGCCACAGGTCCTCTGTGACTCGGGTGATGTGCTGACCCAAGGAGACCGGGCAGGGAGGAACGTGATGACCTCAGGAGCAAAAAATCAAGGTCGGAGAAGCAGTGTGACAATTTGAAAGTGACACAAACTTCCATTTGTACATGTTGGAACACTTTCCATTGTAGGTGGCAGGGCAGGTGGATCCGCTGTTAAAATAATATACGGGTTCTTGGGCTTTATAAATAGAGGCATTGAGTACAAAAACAAGGAAGTTATGCTAAACCCTTATAAATTACTGGTTAGTCCTCAGCCAGAGTATTGTGTCCAATTCTGGGCACCACACTTTAGGAAGGATGTCAAGACCTTAGAGGGTGCAGAGGAGATTGACTAGAATGGTACAGGAAACTTTGGTTTATCCGGAGGTTGTATGTCCGGAAACCTCGATCTACCGGCAGAAATCAGGAGCCGTTTTGTTAGGTTTTTTTTCTTCTCGTGGCTTTGTTTTCAACAGTCGGGCTCTGGAAAGACTCTCTGAAGCTGTTGCTAAGCTACAGAGACGCTTCCAAGGTACGGGCCGACTGTTTACAAGCTGTTGCTAAGCAACAGTGTTTGTTGTCAGATACGGAGATGAAAACCTCCGTATGCTTCAACGTTAACTTTGTATGTCCGGCAGTTTTGATAGATCGGCAACAGCTCGGTCCCGTCGGTGCCGGATATCACAAAGTTTCCTGTACCAGGGATGAGGGACTTCAGTTATGTGGCAGGACTAGAGAAGCTGGTATTGCTTTCCTTGGAGCAGAGAAGGTTATGGGGGAGATGTAATAGAGGTGTTCAAAATTATAAAGGGTTTGATAGAGTAAATAAGGAGAAACTGTTTCCAGAGGACACAGATTTATGGTAACTGGCAAACAAACCAGAGGGGAGATAAGAATTTTTTTTTACGCAGCGAGTTGTTGTGATCTGGAATTCTCTACCTGAAAGGGCGGTGGAAGCAGATTCAAGAGTAACCTTCAAAAGGGAATTGAATAAATACAAAGTATTTGACTTTGGAGGCAGTTCAGAGACGATTCACTCGGTTGATTCCGGAGATGAAGGGGTTGTCTTATGAAGAAAGGTTGAGCAGGTTGGGCCTATACTCATTGGAGTTTAGAAGAATGAGAGGGGATCTTATTGAAACATATAAGATTCTGAAGGGGCTTGACAGGGTAGATGCAGAGAGGATGTTTCCCCTCGTGGGGGAATCTAGAACTAGGGGGCATAGTTTCAGAATAAGGGGGCACCCTTTTAAATCGGAAATGAGGAGGAATTTCTTCTCTCAGAGGGTGGTGAACCTTTGGAATTCTCTGCCCCAGAGAGCTGTGGAGGCGGAGTCACTGAATATATTTACGGTGGAGATAGACAGATTTTTGAACGATAAGGGAGTCGAGGGTTATGGGAAGCGGGCAGGGAAGTGGAGTTGAGGCCAAGATCAGATCAGCCATGATCTTATTGAATGGCGGAGCAGGCTCGAGGGGCCGAATGACCGACTCCTGCTCCTACGTCTTATGTACTTGCAGCACAGCAACAGGCCATTCGGCCCAACAGGCCCATGCTGGTGTTTATGTTCCACACAGGCCTGAAAATGCTTAAAAGGGAAAAAATTGCAGGGCTATGGGGAAAAATTAGTGGAACGGGACTAATTGGATAGCTCTTTCGAAGAGCTGACACTGGCACGATGAGCCAAATGGCCTCCTGTGCTGTAGGATTTCAGACACCAATGTCAACATTAAGCATGTGCAGGTCAGGTACACCACAGCATTGATGCTCCCTCTACACTGCCCCCATCAAACACTGCCAGGTCGGGTCTAGTGCCGTGCAAAGCTCCCTCTACTCTTCCTCCCCCCAACAACAGAGATCAGCCCAACCTCCAGAGACGTAACCTAATGCATCTGTGTGTTATTTTTCTATTTCCCACGTGAGTGAGATTGCTGTGGGTTTGCCTGCTAGGAGCTGGATTGAGATTGTCCTAACCTCCTATCGCGTAGGACCCTTGCAGCAAAGATAAGTCTCTGAGCATTGCTACAATTCCACGAATGATGTAGATAACCCAGGACAAAGCTGATCTGTTTTTTATTGCAGCATCCAGTGCTCCTCACAGAAGCTCCACTAAATCCAAGCAAAAACCGGGAGCGGGCAGCGGAGGTGTTTTTTGAGTCGTTTAACGCCCCTGCACTTTTCATTTCGATGCAAGCTGTTCTGAGTCTGTAAGTTGCCGCAAATATTAGCTTCTTTCATCAATCATCTTCATATTTTCAAACGGTTTGGAGTTTTGAACTGGAGAAGCAACAGCTGCAATCTTTAAGGATCCACAAGTGAAGGAATTTGTTTTAAAAGTAAAAGCCTCAATGTCTTTGCTTTCTTGTTCCCAATTCTTTCTCCCACTTCTCAAGGCAAGGGAATCCTTTATTAGCCGAGGCATAGAATATAGGAGCAGGAAGGTTGTGCTGGAACTGTGCGAAGCACTAGTTAGGCCACAGCTCGAGTCACCACATTACAGTACATAGAAGATAGGAGCAGGAGTAGGCCATTCGGCCCCTCGAGCCTGCTCCGCCATTCAATGAGATCATGGCTGATCAGCCAAATTCAGTACCCTGTCCCTGCTTTCTCCCCATATCCCTTGATCCCTTTAGCCTTAAGAAATATATCTAACTCCTTGAATATATTTAATAAGTTGGCCTCAACTGCCTTCTGTGGTAGAGAATTCCACAGGTTCACCACTCTCTGGGTGAAGAAATTCCTCCTCATCTCTGTCCTAAATGGCTTTCCCCTTATCCTTAGACTGTGACCCCTGGTTCTGGACTCCCCGACCATCGGGAACATCCTTCCTGCATCTAGTCCGTCTAGTCCTGTTAGAATTTTATAAGTTTCAATGAGATCCCCTCTCATTCTTCTAAACTCTAGCGAATATAAGCCCAATCGACCCACTCTCTCCTCATAC
The DNA here is from genome assembly GCF_052327205.1 of Somniosus microcephalus. NCBI lineage: Eukaryota > Metazoa > Chordata > Chondrichthyes > Squaliformes > Somniosidae > Somniosus > Somniosus microcephalus. Next base: position 10,867,132 of record NC_141016.1, read on the forward strand.
GTCATTCCTGCCATCCCAGGTATCAGCCTGGTGAATCTTCGCTGCACTCCCTCCATGGCAAGAACATCCTTCCTCAGATTACAGGAAGGATGTGATTGTACCAGAGCGGGTACAGAGGAGATTTATGAGGATGTTGCCAGGACTGGAGAATTTTAGCTATGAGGAAAGATTGGATAGGCTGGGGTTGTTTTCCTTGGAACAGAGGAGGTTGAGGGGATATTTAGTTGAGGTGTATTAAATTGTGAGGGGCCTAGATAGAGTGGATGGGAAGAACCTGTTTCCCTTGGCGGAAAGGTCGCTAACCAGGGGGCATCGATTTAAAGTAATTAGTAGAAGGATTAGAGGGGAGTTAGGGAGACATTTTTTTCACCCAGAGGGTGGTGGGGGTCTGGAACTCACTGCCTGAAAGGGTGGGAGAGGCAGAAACCCTCATCACATGTATAAAGTACTTGGATATGCACTTGAAGTGCCGTAACCTACAAGGCTACGGACCAAGAGCGGGAAAGTTGGGATTGGACTGGATAGCTCTTTTTCGGCCGGCGAGGATACGATGGGCCGAATGGCCTCCTTCAGTGCTGTAAATTTCTCTGATTTCTCCTGAAGAGACTGACTTGCTGGGATGTATCTCCATGGGTACCAACAGCTCTCGAGCGCTTCACCAAGGTGCTCAATCTTTATCTTGGCAGGCTAGTCAATAGTGGACGGCGCTAAACCAAACCTGACCCTATCCTCACCGGATGCCCACATGCATGCACTCCCAGCAGGCGGTCACTGGATCAGGGCAGAAACACTGTCTGATGTCCCCACACCAGAGACCGTTGAGGCCAATTGTAGGGCTCCAACTGCTATCCTAGTTAAGAACAGAAGAGTGTAAGCTATAGGAGCGGGAGAAGGCCATTCGGCACCTCGAGCCTGCTCCGCCATTCAATAAGATCATGGCTGATCTGATCTTGGCCTCAACTCCACTTCCCTGCCCGCCCCCCATAACCCTTGACTCCCCGTAGCTCAAATATCTGTCTATCTCTGCCTTGAATATATTCACTGACTCCGCCTCCACAATTCCAAAGATTCACGACCCTCTGAGAGAAGAAATTCCTCCTCATCTCCGTCTTAAATGGGCGACCCCTTATCCTGAAACTATGCCCCCAAGTTCTAGATTCCCCCACGAGGGGAAACATCCTCTCAGCATTCACCCTGTCAATCCCCCTTAGAATCTTATATGTTTCAATAAGATCACCTCTCATTCTTCTAAACTCCAACGAGTATAGGCCCAACCTGCTCAACCTTTCCTCATAAGACAACCCCTTCAACCGAGGAATCAACCGAGTGAACCTTCTCTGAACTGTCTCCAATGCAAGTCTATCCCTCCTTAAATAAGGAGACCAAAACTGTACGCAGTACTCCAGGTGTACCGTTGTAGCAAGACTTCCCTACTCTTTTACTCCATACCCCTTGCAATAAGGGCCAACATTCCATTTGCCTTTCTAATTACTTGCTGTACCTGCATGCTAACTTTTTGTGTTTCATGTACGAGGACCCCCAGATCCCTTTGTACCGCACCATTCTGTAGCCTCTCTCCATTTAAATCATATTTTGCTTTTCTATTTTTCCTACCAAAGTGGACAACCTCACATTTTCCCACATTATACTCCATTTGCCAAATTTTTGCCCACTCCCTCAACCTATCTATATCCCTTTGCAGACTCTGTGTCCTCCTCACAATTTGCTTTCCCACCTCTCTTTGTATATATATATACACAGTACACTCGGTTCCTTCATCCAAGTCATTAATATAGATTTTAAATAGTTGAGCCCCCAGCACTGATCCCTGTGGCACCCCACTAGTTACAGTTTGCCGACCTGAAAGTGCAGTTTTGGTCGCCTTATCTGAGGAAGGATGTTCTTGCCATGGAGAGAGTGCAGCGAAGATTCACCAGACTGATACCTGGGATGGCAGGAATGACGTATGAGGAGAGATTGGGTCGATTAGGTTTATATTCGCTGGAGGTTAGAAGAATGAGAGGGGATCTCATTGAAACTTATAAAATTCTAACAGGACTAGACAGACTAGATGCAGGAAGGATGTTCCTGATGGTCGGGGAGTCCAGAACCAGGGGTCACAGTCTAAGGATAAGGGGTAAGCCATTTAGGACTGAGATGAGGAGGAATTTCTTCACCCAGAGAGTGGTGAACCTGTGGAATTCTCTGCCACACAGGGCAGTTAAATATATTCAAGAAGGAGTTGGATATATTTCTTGAGGCTAAAGGGATATGGGGAGAAAGCAGGGGACAGGCTACTGAATTTGGATGATCAGCCATGATCTCATTGAATGGCGGAGCGGGCTCGAGGAGCCGAATGGCCGACTCCTGCTCCTATCTTCTTTGTTTCTATGACCCATTTATCCCGACTCTCTGTCTTCTGTTAGTTAGTCAAGCCTCTATCCATGCTAATATATTACCCCCAACACCGTGAGCTCTTATCTTGTGCAGTTACCTCAGCACAGACCAGAGGTTGACTCTCGGGTCTTCCTAGTTTATATGGCTCCATATAAACCATGAAGTTACAGGTATCACCGAAGTCATCACGGAGCTGGATTGTCAAGCCGCTCTTTAAACTGCAGCAGCCTTTTCATTGCGGTAAAGTGTTCCTCTTGATGAACAGTGTGCCGTGATGATTCTGCAACGTTACTAAACCGTCTTCCGTCTTCGCTGCAGGTACGCCACAGGCCGCACCACAGGTGTCGTGCTCGATGCTGGCGATGGTGTCACTCACGCGGTCCCAATCTACGAGGGCTTTGCCATGCCACACTCCATCATGAGGGTGGATGTAGCTGGCAGGGACGTGTCCCGCTACCTGCGCCTGCTCCTCAGGAAAGAAGGGTACGACTTTCACACAACTGCAGAATTTGAGATTGTCAAAGCAATTAAAGAGGTGGGTGCACTTTTTTCTTTCTTCATTCATTCGTGCAGTGTGGGTGTTGCTGATAAGGCCAGCATTTATTGCCCGTCCCTAATTGCCCTTGAGAAGGTGGTTAGCTGCCACCTTGAACTGCTGCAGTCCGTGTGGTGAAGGTGCTGTTCGGGAGGGAGTTCCAGGACTTTGACCCAGTGACGATGAAGGAACGGCCGATATATTTCCAAGCCAGGATGGTGTGTGACTTGGAGAGGTGGTGGTGTTCCCATGCGCCTGCTGCCCTTGTCCTTCTGGGTGGTGGAGGCCGCGGGTTTGGGAGTTGGCAAAGAAAGGAATGGTAAAGATTGCAGGTCAACCGGTGAATGGGGGAAGGAAGAGGAGCGAGAGAATGTTGTCCGCGAGGAGAGAGATGTGAGGGTGAACGAATGTTTTAGCTGCCTTTGGGATTCAGGGAAGATTGATCCAAATCTTCCATTAGCAGGTTAAATGAATGGGCTAGACTCCATCATGGAATAGATTGTCTGTTTATAAGAGCAGAACTTGAGGGGCTGAATGGACTCTTGTCATTGTATCCTTCCTTTTGACCAAGCAAGATAATAATGTATAACATTAGGTATAAACCATTCAGTATTCGGAACAGGAGTAGGCCATTTAGCCCCTCGAGGCTGATCTGTATTTTAGCTCCATCCACCTGCCTTGGCTCCATATCCTTTTAGTGTCAGCCAGTGGCTCAGTGGGCAGCACTCTCGCCTCTGAGTCAGAACGTTGTGGGTTCAAGTCCCACTCCAGAGATCTGAGCGCACAAATCTAGGCTGACACTCCCAGTGCGGTGCTGAGGGAGCGCTGCGCTGTCGGAGGTGCCGTCTTTCGGATGAGACGTTTAACCGAGGCCCTGTCTGACCTCTCGGTTGGAAGTAAAAGATCCCACGGCCACTATTTCGAAGAAGAGCAGCGGGAGTTCTCCCTGGTGTCCTGGCCAATATTTATCCCTCACGCATCACGGGAACAGATTATCTGACGAAGGGTCACCGACCTAAAACGTTAACTCTGTTTCTCTCTCCACAGATACTGCCTGACCTGCTGAGTATTTCCAGCATTTTCTGTTCTTATTTCCGTTTTCCAGCATCTGCAGTATTTTGCTTTTGTTTCAGATTAGCTGGTCATTATCGTATTGCTGTTTGTGGGAGCTTGCTGTGCGCAAATTGGCTGCCGCGCTGCCTACATCACAACAGTGACTACACTTCAGAAAGTACTTTATTGGCTGTAAAGCGCTTTGGGATGTCCTGAGCTCCAGGAACCTATCGATCTCCGATTTAAAATGATGAATTGAGCTAGCATCTACTGCTCTTTGTGGAAGAGAGTTGTAACGAGCATTGAATTCTTTGTTCTGTGTGCTGCCTATCCCTCTCGTACCCTGTGAATTATGTAACAATATTACCCCATCCAGGCCCGTCACCGTCTTTCCAATTCAGTGGGAAGCATGCGGGAGATGCCAATCTCCCACCTCAGGATTGTAATCGGCGAAGTGTAAGGACAGTGCTGGCAATGTCTGGCCCTTCAGCGACTGAACGCGGAAAAAAATGCGATGGAGGTTGGGTTAGGCAGCACCCACCGCACTCGTGAAATCCCTCCATTGAAAGCTATCATCCCTATAGCTTTTTTTTTTTAAAAGGGCTGTCACTGGTGCAATGTATTCCGGGATAACCCTACTTCCATAAATGCATAGCACCCTGAAGAGAAATGCTGGCAAAGGGATAAAGAAGAAACTCAAGTTGAAAGAGGTTGGGAGAGAAGAAGAACGCATTAATACCGTGTGGCTGTCCGCTGGAGCTCATGTGACGGATGCCGATGGCCACTTTTTTTCCTTGCAAACTTTCTCTCCTGATCTCCGTCAGGCATCAGCTCCTTGGCTGGCTGCAGCTCTTGCCCCTTGGCCATTCTTTATTTTTGAGCCTAGAGAGTGAGTCGGTCGGCTGTTTTTGTCACGGGGGGTGGGGCGGGGGGTCAAAGCCCAGCTGACGCCTGCTTGCGGGCACGTCATTGGCTTGTGATTAAAAGTGGCGACCCCGGATGATTTTCCTCCCCATAACCCGGGGAGGACTGAGGGCAAATGTAGCGCCGCTCCCAGCACCAGCCTGAGGGCATCTATGTTGGCACAGATTGGCGACTGAACGTGGTGGGGGGGGGGGGACTAGGTTTTCCACTTGTGCGCTCACTGGCCTGTGATTTCCCCGTTTCCCCCCCCCACCCCCCACTCCCCAATTCAGAGGGCAAGGAAATCATGGACTGCCCACTACACTTTAGGAAGGACATGAAGGCTTTGGAGAGAGTACAGAAGAAATTTACCCGAATGGTTCCAGGGATGCAGGAATACAGTTCCGTGGATAGACTAGAGAAGCTGGGGTTGCTCTCCTTGGAGCAGAGAAGGCTAAGAGGAGATTTGATGGAGGTGTTTAAAATCATGAAGGGTTTGGATAGAGTAAATGAAGAGAAACTGTTTCCAATGGCTGAAGGGCCGATAACCAGAGGGTACAGATTTAAGGTGATTGCCAAAAGAACCAGGGGTAACAGGAGGAAAAACTTTTCTATGCAGCGAGTGGTTAGGATTTGGAATGCGCTGCCTGATAGGGCGGTGGATACAGATTCAATAGTAGCCTTCAAAAGGAAATTGGATAAATAGTTGAAGGAGAAAAAATTGCAGGGATATGGGGAAAGAGCGGGGGAGTGGGACTGACTGGATTGCTCTTCGAAAGAGCCGGTGCAGGCTCGATGGGCCGAACGGCCTCTTTCTGTGCTGTACTGTTCTATGATTCTACAAGAGTGCAAAACCCTGACCAGGATCTTCCTGGTCTGTGTGACTCAGCTACTCGCTGCGAAACCTGTTTAGCCTCCACAGGAGCCAAGCTCGCTGCTTTGAAGCATGTTTACATTGTGGGCCATGAGATGACTCCTCGGGTACACAGCTTGCAACTACAGAGCTCACACCTGGGATTTGTACGATGTTGTCAGTTCTTTTTATAGCTTTTGCTCGCTTGTCAGTCAATATAATTTCAGCACCGCTTCTGCCGCCCCTTGTACTGCACTGCAACGTCCGTCCACCGAGAAAGACCTCTACAAAACCGACACAAACCCCCCCACCACCGGGATTGTGCAATGGGTCTGTGAGCCAGTTGCAGCCGCAAGTTGTGTTTTGAATGCAGTCGATTCTAATTTTTCCGTGTTTTATTTGTAAACAGCAATTAGCCTCTGCTCTCGCACACAGATGGTGCCTCTAGGAGATCGAGGAGGTCTTTCAGACCAGGTGTCGGAACAAGGCCCGCTCCATCATCCAGGACCCCAATCACCCTGGGCACGAACTGTTCTCCCTCCTGCGGTCCAGCCGTCGGTACCGCAGCATCCGAACTAGGACCAGCAGGTTCAAGAACAGTTTCTACCCACAGGCAGTGCGCCTACTGAACTGCTAACCGCACTGCCCCACATATCATAGTCACATTCTCCCCCCCACCCTGGAACTGTATATCACATGAACCGTGAGCGCACAAGAACATTCTTGATCACTGGACTGTGTGCACATAGGACTCTTGTACCTCAACCCCTTAATTTATATAGCTTATATAACTTGTAACTCATTTGTACATTGCACACTGCATTTTAACTTATACTTTATATTATACTTATACTACAGGAAACTTTGTGCTATCCGGAGGTTGAATGTCCGGCAACTTCGAGCTAACGGCAGAAATCAGCAGCCGTTTTGGTTAGGTTTTTTTTCTTCTCCTAGCATTCTTTTCACAGGCAGGCTCTGGAAAGCGTCTTTGTAGCTTAGCAACAGCTTCAGAGACGCGTCCAAGCTACTGGGCTGAGTGTTTACAAGCTGTTGCTGAGCAACAGTGTTTGTGGTCAGATACGGTAGGCTCTAGAAAGCGTCTCTATCTTAGCAACAGCTTCAGAGACGCTTCCAAGCCACGGGCCGAGTGCTGACAAGCTGTTGCTAAGCAACAGTCTTTGTTGTCGGATACGGAGATGAAAAGCTCCTATCTGATAACATTGACGCTGGTCTATCCGGAAGTTTTGAGGCAACGGCAGTAGCTCGGTCCCATGGGTGCCGGATAGCACAAAGTTTCCTGTACCATATACTTATATCATATTACATTACTATTACTTCCAGTGGTAATGGAGGCTTTTTGCACTATTCATCATATTCTGCAACTTGGACTGTCATTGCTATACTTATTTGCTTATTGTTTCTATATTTATACTTGTTTTTATTTTTGCTTTTTATATTTTTATACTTATATTGTGGGAGTGAGTGGGGAGTAAGCATTCCATTGTACAGGAAACTGTTTTATATCCGGCACTGACTGGACCGAGCTGTTGCCATTCCATTGAAACTGCCGGACATACCAGCGTTCATGTTGAAGCATACGGAGGTTTTCATCTCCGTATCTGACAACAAACACTGTTGCTTAGCAACAGCTTCTAAACAGTCGGCCAGTGCCTTGGAAGCGTCTCTGAAGCTGTTGCTAAGCTACAGAGAGACTTTCCAGAGCCTGACTGTTGGGGGAAAAAAAAGCCACGAGAAGAAAAAAAACATTGAAGAAAAAAAACCTAACAAAATGGCTCCTGATTTCTGCCGGTAGATCGAGGTTTCCGGACATACAACCTCCAGATAAACCAAAGTCTCCTGTACCAGTTACATATGGCAATAAAATAATCTTGAATCTTGAATCTGTGTTTGGCACAAGTTGTGTTTCAGCAGGACCATATCGAGCACCGTGGTTTTTGGACAGAAATTGATGCCGTGTTTCTTGCTTTGCAGCGGGCCTGTTATCTATCTATAAACCCACAGAAAGATGAGACGCTGGAGACTGAGAAAGCACATTACACTCTACCTGATGGGAGCGCTTTAGAGGTATTGTAAGCTCCTGCACGATGGAGTTTTATTTTGGAAGAAAGCTACCACTAGCAGCCACACAATATTTGGAGACGTGTGATCCCTTGTACCATCTTTCCTCGCCAGTTGTCTCCACTCATCCCCTGTAGGTGTTGCCTTATAAGCTGAAATATCATGAACAAACAATAAAAAATAATTATTAATTTTAAAATATAATCATTTTTAACTTAAAGGAGAAATTTGACTCCACCAATATGAAGTTCCGCGCAATGTGAAATCTGTCCATTTCAATAAAAAATAAAACATTTTAAGAAACCCTTTTTTTTTTAAGTTTGCCCATCTCCATCCCAGGGCTGCCCGTTCCGCGCCCTCCAACATCTCCAGAAAGCTAGAATCCCAAGAGCCGATTCACCTTCCCCATCAGCAGGCTATTTGACAACGGGGGGGCATCACCGCCGACTCCTATCTTGGCCTCGCCTGACTTGAAGGCACGCGGTGGAGTCATAGGGTAGTGATCAGCAGGAACTCCGACTGATTAGTTTTTTCCCTTTCCACAGCCCAGGGTTGCTGGCCTGACTGAGATTGTCTAACTCCGCACAGAACAGGAATAGATCCTGGGACCTCTTGTGGTCTGAATGCCTCCGCACCGCACAGGATGACACGCCCTTTGGTTCATCTGATAAAAGCATTGCCTGCGGATGTTTGAATGCATGCGATTAAGAGCTGGTTTCAAGGGTTTCTCCCATGAGTAGTTATTTGCTGTTTGACGATACACAGATGTATCTGACTGTGGCGTTTAATCGCTACATCTGATTGGTTGTCCACAGGTGGGACCTGCTCGTTTCCGAGCCCCGGAGTTGCTTTTTAAGCCTGACCTGATTGGAGACGAGAGCGAGGGAATACACGAGGTGCTGGCCTTTGCTATCCAGAAGTCTGACATGGACCTGCGCAGGACGTTATTCTGCAATATTGTACTCTCCGGAGGTTCCACCCTGTTCAAAGGTGCCTGCAGGATGCATTCTGTCCATCAGCAAATGACTTGTCAGACTAGTGTTTAAGATTTCCTTCGAAGCGGTGTTGCTTAACATAGGGTGGTGGATACAGATTCAATAGTAGCCTTCAAAAGGGAATTGGACCAATACTTGAAGGAGAAAATAATTGCAGGGATATGAGAAAAGCTTTGATCAGTGACTCTGAAAGCCAGCAATCCCTTCATTTTGATATTCAGTGCTGCCTGAAATATTGAAATGAGTTCAGTTCTGTTGCTACTTCGGATGCTATGTCACTAAGCAACAAGTTATCAGCTAATTGGTAGCTATTCGCTCTGTCTATGGATTTTAGTATCCGTGAGTTTTTTTTTACCCTTCTGTGGAAACAAATAAGAATGTCGGTCAACTAAACGCCAATCACAGCTTATTCATTGAAATGAGTTAGAGAGCACGGAACAGTTTTTGCGATATGGTGGTTCCTGATTTATTTAATTGCATGGAAGGTAGCTAGTGGTGCCTTCTGCAAGCGGACAGGGATTGTTTTCATTCTTCTTGAACACTTGAAAGAGAAAAAATTGGGGAAAGAGCCAGGGAGTGGGACTAACTGGATTGCTCTTCGAAAGAGCCGGCGCAGACTCGATGGGCCGAATGGCTTCCTGTGCTGTACTATTCTATGATTCTATTCTATAACGGTTGAAGGCTGCAATCTTGCTGGAGGACTACTCTTAAGAATGCTGCAAAATGTTGCTCCTAATTGGGGAGTTACAGAGTAAGCATTCTCGGTTCAGGTACAGCAAGGGTTAGATGCAGTGTTAAGCAACCCCTCCCCACCCCGAACTCTCTGCTTCAGTTCCAACCTCGGAAGACCACCCGAATTTGTGCAGAAGTGGCACAGTTTTCTGCTGTGAACTCGTGCCCACTGGGAACTGAGCCCCAAAATGAAAGAGAGACTTGCATTTATATGGCGCCTTTCACAACCACTGGGCGTCACCAAGCGCTTCACAGCCGATTAAGCGTTGCAATGTAGGAAACGTGGCAGCCAATTTGCACACAGCAAGCTCCCACAGACAGCAATGCGAAAATGACCAGATGATCTGTTTTAGTGATACTGATTGAGGGAAACATATTGGCCAGGACACTGGGGAGAACTCCCCTGCTCTTCTTCGAAATAGTGCCGTGGGATTTTTTACGTCCACCTGAGAGAGGAGAAAGGGCCTCGGTTTAAGGTCACAGCCGAAAGATGGCACCTCCGGCAGTGCAGCACTCCCTCTGCACTGCACTGGGAGTGTCAGCCTAGATTTTTGTACTCAAGTGTCTGGAGTAAGACTTGAACCCACAACCTTCTGACTCTGAGGCGAGAGTGTTACCCACTGAGCCACAGCTAACGAGGTGAATTCAGCGGGGAACGTTTTAGCCAGCAGACCAAAGAAGCTGAAGCTAATAGGGTAAAAGCCGAATGCCACCTGGTATCAGTTAAAGAATACAAGAAGAATCTCCGTCATAACCGTAAAATCTGCAGCCGTGGGGTGATCCGATTGCCTGCAGTGTATGAGCTCGAGGGCTCCAAGCAGATACACGCGGCGATCGATCACAGACTCTGCACGTGTCTAATTCACTGAGGCAGATGGCGCCTGCTGTTCACCAATGATCCAGAAAAATCAACAAGGCCACCACTCTGGGAATTCAGAAAGATGTACTGAATTAGATCGGATCCTCTGAGGAGGTGCCACCCACCTGTGACACTCATAGGATCTGAGCGAGAGCTGGGCTGTCTTACTGATGGGAGCACACTGCCTCATAGGCTCTGAGACAGCAGCCTGCCTCCAGTCAGCAAGGATCAGAAACAAAAGCCCACCCACAAACCAATTCGAGGACAAAACTCTCCTTGAAGAACTTGGTTAGACTTGGTCAGCCGTGCTTCAGTGGGCAGCACACTCGCCGCGAAGTCAGAAGGTTGTGGGTTCAAGGCCCACTCCAGAGACTTGAGCACAAAAGTCTAGGCTGACACTCCAGTGCAGTGCTGAGGGAGTGCTGCACTGTCAGAGGTGCCGTCTTTCAGGTGAGATGTTAAACCGAGGCCCCGTCTGCTCTCTCGGGGACGTAAAAGATCCCACGGCACTATTTCGAAAAAGAGCTAGGGGGAGTTATCCCCAGTGTCCTGGCCAATATTTATCCCTCAATCAACATGACGAAAACAGATTATCTGTGCACAAATTGGCTGCTGCGTGTCCTACATTACAACAGTGACTACACTTCAAAAGTACTTCATTGGCTGTAAAGCGCTTTGGGACCGTGGAGTATAGCCTCTCTTGTGGTGGCCGTGAAAGTCGCTATATAAATTAATGCAAGTCTTTTTCTTTCTTTCACTTGGAGCACCGGGCACAGTTCTGGTCTCCATACTATAAAAAGGACGTAGAGGCACTGAAAAAGGTGCAAAAAAGATTTCCTAAAATTATACCAGAACTGAGCGGTTATACCTTTTAGGAAAGATTGAACAGGCTTGTGGCTCTTTTCTCTAGAAAAGAGAAGGCTGAGGAGAGACCTGATCGATTATGGAAGGGCTTGATAGGATGTTCCCGATGGCGGGGGAGTCCAGAACCAGGGGTCACAGTCTAAGGATAAGGGGTAAGCCATTTAGGACTGAGGTAAGGAATTTCTTCACCCAGAGAGTGGTGAACCTGTGGAATTCTCTACCACAGAAGGCAGTTGAGGCCAATTCATTAAATATATTCAAGAAGGAGTTAGATATATTTCTTAAGGCTAAAGGGATCAAGGGGTATGGGGAGAAAGCAGGGACAGGGTACTGAATTTGGATGATCAGCCATGATCTCATTGAATGGCGGAACAGGCTCGAGGGGCCGAATGGCCGACTCCTGCTCCTATCTTCTATGTTTCTATGCAGAGAAGATGTTTCCACTACTAGAGACCAGAAGTAGGGGTCATAAATATAAGATGGTCACTAATAAATCCCTGGTGTGGAGATGCCGGAGTTGGACTGGGGTGGACAAATGTAAGAAGTCACACAACACCAGGTTATAGTCCAACAGCTGTTGGACTATAACCTGGTGTTGTGTGACTTCTTACTAATAAATCCAACAGGGAATTTAGGAGAAACTTCTTTTTCCCCAGAGAGTGGATAGAATGTGGAACTCACGACCACAGGGAATAGTTGAGGCGGATAGCATTGATGCATTTAAGGGGAAGCTAGATAAACGCAGAAAGGAATCTAAGGATATGTTCATGGGGTTAGATGAGACAAGATGGGAGGAGGCTCGTGTGGAGCATAAATGCCAGCATGGATCTATTGGGCCCAATGGCCTTTTACTGTGCTGTAAATACTTCGTAACTTAAATGTGCGTTTCATTGCTTTTCAGGTTTTGGTGACCGGTTACTCAGTGAGGTTAAGAAACTGGCACCAAAAGACGTGAAAATAAAGGTATGAGCAGAGGTTTTAATTTCTGAATAGCCAGGTTCGAGAGTTGTAATAAGCACCAGTTGTTTACGTATTTTGTTCCTTCTGCAGATCTCTGCACCACAAGAGAGGCTATACTCCACGTGGATAGGGTAAGTCACTTCACCAGTTGGTATCCAGGCATTCGAAGAGGCGTTGCCGCCTTTTGTCTTTGATTTAGTTTCTGCATTTAAAAGGTTGAGGGGTGTTAGGGCCTTGGAATGTAAGATTGTTACATACTCTGTCAAGGCCAGTGCTGTACAGGTTAGATACAGGGTAAAGCTCCCTCTACTGTCCCATCACACATTCCCAAGGTAGGTGCAACCTGGGTTAAATGCAATGTTAAGCTCCCTTGACGCTAGCCCACCAAACATTCAAAGGTCAGGTTGAAGCACAGGTTGGATGCAGAGGAAAGCTCCCAGTATTCTGCCCCAATAAAAAACCTGGAGCCCAACTGCAGAAGAGTACCCCAGTGTGATGTTTTACCGTTTCCCGCGCAAGCCTTCCTGTGGCCTCTCTAAATGAGAGGATATGAGTACAGGAGCAAGGATGTCTTACTACAGTTATACAGGGCCTTGGTGAGACCACACCTGGAGTACTGTGTGCAGTTTTGGTCTCCTTACCTAAGAAAGGATATACTTGCCATAGAGGGAGTGCAGCGAAGGTTCACCAGACTGATTCCTGGGCTGTCTTATGAGCAGAGATTGGGTTGACTAGGCCTGTATTCACTCGAGTTTAGAAGAATGAGAGGGGATCTCATTGAAACGTATCAAATTCTGACAGGGTTAGACAGACTGGATGCAGGCAGGATGTTTCCACTGGCTGGGGGTGGGTGGGTGGTCTAGAACGAGGGGTCACAGTCTCAGGATACGGGGTAGGACATTTAGGACTGAGATGAGGAGAAATTTCTTCACTCAGAGGGTGGTGAACCTGTGGAATTCTCTACCACAGAAGGCTGTGGAGGCCAAGCCACTGAATATATTTAAGAAGGAGATGGATAGATTTCTAGACACAAAAGGCATCAAGGGGTATGGGGAGAGAGCGGGAATATGGTAGTGAGATAGAGGATCAGCCATGATCATATTGAATGGTGGAGCAGGCTCAAAGAGCCAAATGGCCTACTCCTGCTCCTATTTTTCTATGTTTAGTGCTGAATTAGGGGCTGCTTTATTCCTGTGAGGAACTTAATTAAAATGACCCAAACTCTCTTCTCTTGGGATTCTTGTAGCCATCAGAGAGGAGATGTGTGAGGCCAGCTGATGGGACATAGACTCTCACCTGGGGGTACAGGGTATAGGGGCACATGCCAGGGGCAGTGAATGAATTGAAACCTAGTGTGCTTGGATAAGGATTAGTCGTCCTTCTTTCAAAGTGTTTGAATATTATTTACTGTTCTATTTTAATCAAAATCTTGCCAGACAGTTAAAATTTAGTTATTCGCCCAAAGCTTGCATTGCTTAGAATTTTGTTTCGCTTTTTGTTGCTTCTCGAGTTTTTGTTTTGAAAGGAACCACATTTAAAAAGTACTTGGATGTACACTTGGGATGCTCTAACCTGCAGGGCTACGGACCAAGAGCTGGGAAGTGGGATTAGGCTGGATAGCTCTTTGTTGGCCGGCGCGGACACGATAGGCCGAAATGGCCTCCTATGATTCTAAAAAGGACGCTAGCTCTTCCCTTCCACCCCACTCTCCTCCGAATGCCTCAGTTGTTAAGCGCAGACCCCTCATGCCCAGACAGCAGGAAGATCCCAGGTTTGATTCTCGGTTGAATCTTTTCTCTCCCCTAGCCCAGGGGTGCTATGGCTCAGTAATATATAGCAACCTCCTGTTGCCGTGGCGGACCTCTACAAGCAGGGGGGATAGTTCCTGGGACATTTCTAGTCCGTAAGAAAGGACATACTTGCTCTCGAGTCAGTACAAAGAAGGTTTACTCGGTTAATCCCGGGGATGAGGGGATGGACATATGAGGAGAGGTTGAGTAGATTGGGACTCTACTCATTGGAGTTCAGAAGAATGAGAGGCGATCTTATTGAAACATATAAGATTGTGAAGGAGTTGGATCGGGTGGATGCGGGTAAGATGTTCCCGATGATGGGTGAAACTAGAACTAGGGGGCATAGTCTTAGAATAAGGGGCTGCTCTTTCAAAACTGAGATGAGGAGGAACTACTTCACTCAGAGGGTGGTAGGTCCATGGAATATGCTGCCCCAAAAAGCTGTAGAAGCTACATCATTACATAAATTTAAAACAGAAATAGACAGTTTCCTAGAAGTAAAGGGAATTAAGGGTTACGGGGAGCGGGCAGGAATTTGGACATGAGTCTAGGTTCGGATCGGTCATGGCCCTGTGGGTAGCGGAGTGGGCCCTGGGGCCGTGTAGCCTGATCCTGCTCCTATTTCGTGTGTCTAATTCTGTTAGATTCAGGAGATGGTCCTGTGATAGTGGATTGGCGGTTAGGATCAGATCAGCCATGATCTTATTGAATGGCGGAGCAGGCTCGAGGGGCCGATTGGCCTACTCCTGCTCCTATTTCTTATGTTCTTATGTATTTCTCCCAAATGTGCCTTTACCCACCCCCCCCCCCCCAAAAGGCGATCGCATTGAAACGCATAAGAAATTCTTACAGGGCTTGATAGAGTAGATGCTGGGTGGCTGTTTTCCCTGGTTGGGGAGTCTAGATCGAGGGGCCATAGTCTCAGGATAAAGGGTCAGCAATTTAGGACTGAGATGAGGAGGAATGTTTTCACTGGTGGTGAATCTTTGGAATGCTCGACCCCAGAGAGCTGTGGATGCTCCGATGTTGAGTGCAGGAAACTCTCGCTTTACCGGCACCTAAATAACCGGAAATCTCTGTTAACTGGCAAAATTTAGGAGTAGGTTCCGGTAAGTTTTACTTCATAATAGTGGCCGTTCCTGGATCTGTGGCCGTGTAACCAGGGTTCCTGCACCTGCTGCTAAGCAACAGGGACGCTTGGATCTGTGGCTGGGGTTCCTGCACCTGTTGCCATGCAACAGGGACGCCTGGATCTGTGGCCGGGGTTCCTGCACCTGTTGCCATGCAACAGGGACGCCTGGATCTGTGGCTGGAGTTCCTGCACCTGTTGCTATGCAACAGGGACGCCTGGATCTGTGGCCGGGGTTCCTGCACCTGTTGCTATGCAACAGGGACGCCTGGATCTGTGGCCGGGGTTCCTGCACCTGTTGCCATGCAACAGGGACAGCAGGATCTGTGGCTGGGGTTCCTGCACCTGTTGCCATGCAACAGGGACGCCTGGATCTGTGGCCGGGGTTCCTGCACCTGTTGCCATGCAACAGGGACGCCTGGATCTGTGGCCGGGGTTCCTGCACCTGTTGCCATGCAACAGGGACGCCTGGATCTGTGGCCGGGGTTCCTGCACCTGTTGCCATGCAACAGGGACGCCTGGATCTGTGGCCGGGGTTCCTGCACCTGTTGCTATGCAACAGGGACGCCTGGATCTGTGGCCGGGGTTCCTGCACCTGTTGCCATGCAACAGGGACAGCAGGATCTGTGGCCGGGGTTCCTGCACCTGTTGCCATGCAACAGGGACGCCTGGATCTGTGGCCGTGTACAGGGGCTCTCGTACCTTTTACTATACCTCTCTGTAATCCGGACTTTTTGATAAACTGACATCCCGTCGGTGCCAGATTTAAAAATAAAAATAAAAAATAAATAAAAAATTCCTGTATATTCAAGACAGAGATCGATAGATTTTTGGATACTAAGGGAATCAAGGGATTATGGGGATAGGGCAGGAAAGTGGAGTTGAGGTAGAAGATCAGCCATGATCTTATTGAATGGGCGGAGCAGGCTCGAAGGACCAAATGGCCGACTCCTGCTCCTATTTCTTATGTTATTCCCCATTGAGTCATCGGGAACCACTGTTTACCATTTGTTAAATCCGCTTTCTTTGAATTCTTGTCTTCCCGCAGCGGCTCTATCCTCGCTTCCTTAGACACGTTTAAGAAAATGTGGGTGTCGAAGAAAGAGTACGAGGAGGACGGACCGCGTGCAATCCACCGGAAGACATTTTAACGTTGCCGGTACCGTGTGAAGTCGGCGTGCTGCTGTGTAAGCCTCGTCTCCTGTCTGTACAACATAACCATGCTGAATGAATAATGGACAAGTAAAACTGACAATTTTTGATGTATAAAAAAAAGAGAGGGTTTGGACACCACTTAGCAAAACAAACTTGTTCTACCCCCTTCAGGATTTGTGAATATTGGATTATACATTTTGATTTCAGTGCTGTGTGGGGAGAACCTTAGACCAACGTCTGCTGTTGGTTTCAACATTGCCGTTTACAAAGCAAGTTATCTGCACTCGTTCAATGAAGGAAATGATGTAATTTAAGGTGTTTGACCTCCTAGCCCACTCCCCACTTTGTAAATTCACAGGGGTGGGGAGATCGGCGGGGGGGGGCGTGACGTGCGTAGTTTGCTGCAGAAAAGGTTTTATTATTAACAGCTGGGCTGGGAGTGCAAGCAGGAGAAGGAGAACTGCCGGAACCAGAGTTCTGTGTTGGTGAGACATTCGCAGTCACAGAGTGGGACTCGACGCTAAACGTTTTGCGATTCCTTACTCTTGCTTAATAAACAGCAAATGTTAACTGCTGTGACTGGCGAATGGTTAACGTGTTAAAACAGTGACTAGCACTTTATTTTACAGTGGTCGGGGATGGAAGAAGGCCAGCTGTCTGAGGCAATGTTCCCTCTGATTTTTTTCGGGGGGGCGGTGGGGTCCCGCGCGGCCCCTTTAACGGGCTGCCCTGCCCGTTCAAAGTACCGCGCATGCGCAGTTTTTCCCATTTAAAAGCCGGCTCACTGGCCGCGCGGGATTTCGAGAGCACTGCGCGGCCACGCAGCTTGAAGGGAACATTGGTATGAGGACCATTTGACTGTATTCACGGTGATTTAGTCTCGCACTGAATAAAATTATTGAAGGTATATGTAATAATTGGTGATCGTCCTTCCTATCACAGTGTAAATAACTAGTTGGCTCCCTGGCAAAAATAAGTTTTCAATCTTTCCTCTCTTCCTCCCCTCCCTGAAATGCTTAAGGAATTTATTCCTGATTATAACTAAGTGCTCTTCATTATGAAGATGAAAGCATTTTGTTTCCAATTGGGACATCTTAAAATTGAACCGACATATTCCACCTTGCCCACAAACCAGGCTACTTTTGAGTACAATATCAATGGCTAACTGCTCACAGCCAGTTCAATACTTAAATTTGGAAACTAGATTTGGTGGGAAAACTGGCTTCCAATAAAATGTTTTGTTAGAGATTTGTTAGAGATTAGTTCTGTAGAGGGAGCATTGGTTTGAAGTGCTTGTTTTATGCTGGACGTGTGGACTGCTTGTGAAGTGGCATTGCACTGGGGTCTGCTGGGGCTTGGGCTTAAATCTGCAACCATTGTAACGTGGTCCCGTCTCCCTTTCAATTGTTGCCCTTGACTGACTTGCTGCTCCAATGAAGCTCCCCATTCATGGCCTGCCAGCTCGAGGTTGTTGACTGAGATGGGATTCAGTGCATGAAAGTCTTGCTTTCCAATGAGAGAAGGCAAGGGCGCATGTTATTGGGAGGAATTGGTTACCTTCCGTGCAAGAGGGATGGGCCTTATTAAAATACCTACCACAAGCAGTTGGCTTTCAAAGTTTTTTTTTCTTCATGTGAAGAGATGAGTGATCTCCACTTGGCAGCTGCTCACAGTGGCATGATTGAAACGAGGTGATCACCGTGCGGCAAAGCACAGGCTCTGGGCCCACGTTCCATCACTCTGGTGCGGCATATTGTAGCATCCCCGAGAGGGGTTGTCCAGCAAGGTGTTGGTTGGGATTGTGGCTCTCTGTAAAAAGACACTGACTGGCCCTGTTGCAGGCAATACAGGAGAGACCTCGAAGCTACTTATTATCGATGTGGTTCAGTCAAAGTTTCATACAGAGTAAATCTCCAGGCAGTTTATAAACCCCAGGGTTCAGTTGCAGCCTTCTGCCCCCTCGTAACTAGGAGTGGGTTTATTTTTTTATTTTTTTTGAGTGTAAGTTTTGTCTTTTGAGGATAAATTGGGTTCTTCCTGTTGATTGAGCTGTCTCGTGTCGCCTACCATTCCTGTGTGGGCCACCTCTTCTCTGGAGCCCCTGCCGGATTCAGCTGACTCTTGAAGATATCAAAAGGACCCCCCCGCCGCCTGTGCCGGCCACTTGGTGCCTCGCTGTGGCTGAGTGGCCATCAGTGTGCTCGACAATCCCGAGGCTGCAGCACAGTGGGCCACAAGATGGGAGCTGAGAGCGGCAATGCGACATAAGGTGATCTTTGTCACGGGACCTGCTTGGCATATTATGCACCAATCTGATTGTAAAGATGAAGGCTCGGAACTGAAGAAATATTTGCAGGTTCTTCCTTATTGCAGTCAACGAGACGGTGCCCAGTGACTTTTTTTTCTCCCGAGAGGTTGAACAACGTGTCAGCTGTGGCTCAGTGGGTAGCACCCTCGCCTCTGAGTCTTGTGGGTTCAAGTCCCCACTCCAGAGACTTGAGCACAAAAATCTAGGCTGACACTCCAGTGCAGTACTGAGGGAGTGCTGCACTGTCGGAGGTGCCGTCTTTCAGATGAGACCTTAAACTGAGGCCCCATCTGCTCTTTCAGGTGGACATCAAAGACCCCACGGGCACTATTTCAAAGAAGAGCAGGGGAGTTATCCCCGGTGTCCCAGCCAACATTTATCCCTCAATCAACATCCCAAAAAACAGATTATCTGGTCATTATCACATTGCTGTTTGTGGGAGCTTGCTGTGCATAAATTGGCTGCTGTTTTTCCTACATTACAACAGTGACTACACTCCAAAAGTACTTCATTGGCTGTAAAGCGCTTTGGGATGTCTGGTGGTCGTGAAAGGTGCTACATAAATGCAAGTCTTTCTTTTACTTCACACTTAAATTGACAAGCTGGAGAGAGCTAAGGGTAATCACTTCCTTCCCTTCAGATCATTCGCCCTTCCCGATCTTAATCCAGTCTAACTTAGGCAACTTCCTGACGGTCTTGTCCTCAATAGCGGACCTCTGCTGATCTTCTCCTTTGGGCTTTAATCCACGAGAGATGTGGCAGATCTCTGCCGTAAACACCTTTTGCTGTCCACTGGCGGCAAGCATGAGAGGGTTGTCTGGCCAGATGGTTGGGTTCCACTCAACGACCCCTTTAATGGCTTGGCCAATATTGGGAACTTGGCTCATTGAATGGCAGGGGGTGGTACCCACTCTGTGTATTGCACAGTGCAACAGCTGGGATTCCTTGCACTGTGTGCCTGCCCCTGCACCTCACGTTTTACCTGGCTAATGCCAACTTGACAAATTGGAGTGAAAGCCAGGTCTCCAAACCAGCGTCGACCAGTGTGCCCCACAGACCAGAAGGTGTCAAGTTTGATACCTGATCTCACTCGGGTGGGGGTTTCAGAATGGGTTTACAATAAATAAGTCTCACCGGTCCTTGGGCTTGGGAGGGGAAAATTCAGGTAATGGGTCTCATTCCTGATCTGAACCGAATGAGCATCGGGCGCGAGAACAGAATTGGGCTTGGCTGTGATACCTGTTGAAGAACCTACCGTTACGGCCCATGCTCACAGATGGGCAGTGGCCACTTTGGCAAGGTGCCATAGGGCCCGTTGAAACCACGCTTCGGCGTGAATTGTCTCTTCAGGAGAATTGGGGAGAAAATTGTGGGAAGTGACGCTGAAAGCTGTTTTGATTTTTTTTTTGGATTAACTTGGAGAAGTTAACAGTCTATTGAAAAATTCTGGTTCCTGTACTTTTGCATTCCTGCAACAAGCCTTTCAATGTCGGTACTGCAGTGCCTTTAACCTTGTTCAAAGAGCTGTGGAAAATCTGGGAATAAAACTGGCACCAGTAAGGCTTACCTCACATGTATTTAGAAATAATATAAATAAAAAAGCATTTAAGTGAGACCAGCGTGGCTTTTTGCTCTCCTTCAGTGTCTTTTTCATGGAATTTTTTTTAATGAATACAATTGTTGTTCCTGACGACCCTGTCCCATCTGAATTAAAACAGTCGGTAACATTTTAGGAGCATGGCCTAAAGGTTTAACGCGTGACTACACCATGTGATGTGGTACTGAGCCATGCACGCCAGAAGGTCACAGTTCCAGCCCTGGGCTCCATTCGGTTTGTTCTGGGCTAGTTCCAGCATTGCAGTTTTTGCACTTGCACTTCACTCAGATGAGATGCAAATATGTAGAGAGGACCCCAGGTTAAGAAGGGAAATGACCCGACCACCGCTGATCGCTAACTTGTGTGCAGGTCAGGTGGGGGGGGGGGGGGGGACCTCTGTTTTGCCCACTGCGGTTGAATAATCGGCAGTACTTACTGTCTCGGCATGTGGGTGAGGCACGCTCACTGGGGCAGGGTACCAGAGAGAAACTGACTCCCCTGAAGCTGTCTCCCAACACACATCAGCACCTTCAGAACAGGAGGCATGAGAGTGGAGATGGGGGGAGAGCTTTATGCCAATTCAAATTAAAACAATGTGGGTTTGGGAGATTGGGAGCTGCCTGTGTGGCTTCTTTTAAAATTTGTTTACGGGATAGGGGCGTCACTGACGAGGCCGGCATTTATTGCCCATCCCTAGTTGCCCTCGCGAAGGTGGTGGTGAGCCGCCTTCTTGAACCGCTGCAGTCCGTGTGGTGAAGGTGCTCCCACAGTGCTGTTAGGGAGGGAGTTCCAGCATTTTGATCCAGCGACGATGAAGGAACGGCCGATATATTTCCAAGTCAGGATGGTGTGTGACTTGGAGGTGATGGTGTTCCCATGCGCCTGCTGCCCTTGTCCTTCTAGGTGGAAGAAGTTGCGGGTTTGGGAGGTGCTGCCGAAGAAGCCTTGGCGAGTTGCTACAGTGCATCTTGTCGATGGTACACACTGCAGCCACGGTGCGCCGGTGGTGGAGGGAGTGGATGTTTAAGGTATCTTGTTCATCTCAGCACTGTGCTGTTATGTCAATAGCTTAAAAACCTGTTTCGCAAATGTGATCACTAAATTTTATTGCCTCATTTATTTTAACCTGCACTTTGTTTTTTTAAAGCTGGGAGTCCGTGGCTTTAGAAGCTGAAATATTCCACTGTGTACTTAATTACAGCTCAGAATCCCAACCAATCTTTAATGCTTGTACAGGTGTGTGTGTGTGTGTTTTAGGCAGAGGAAAGGATTGTGCTTCTTTTCCCCCCTGCAGTGTTCTCCCTTCTCGTGAAGGTACCTTGGGTTACATTTCCATGATGGCTCTCCAGTACTTCACCCACACACAAGCCTGGGCAGTGCTGTCCGGTTATTCGACCGTGAAGGGCATTGCAGCTGAACGCAATCTCATCCTCGGCCGACGGACATGGGGACTTCATAGAATCATAGAAATTTATGGCGCGGAGGGAGGCCATTCGGCCCGTCGCGCCTGTGCAGGCTGAATAAGGGCTATCCAGCCTAATAGTGCTTCCTAGCAAGAGTCGCCGGAAATCGATCAGGAGCAGGGATCATGGTGATTTATTCCTCCCGCCCCGAGCTACTGAGGCTAATTTTAGCACCCCTTGCTGCCACAGTGGCCTAGATCAGCTAACTCTGTACAGGCCAGGCATTTGAACCTGGAATTTTCCTTTTCTGTTTAGCGCCACACCACCAGAAAGTATATCTCCCAACTGAGCCATCGTGGACCTCACATCCTGGTAATCCATTCAAAAAATGGTTTTAATTTTCTAACTTGATGGGTATCCTGCTCCTGCGTTGCTTTCTGAGCTCTTCAGCGGAGAACACCACGTTAAGACCATTTAATATTGCACCATCGCCTCTTCAGAAGGTTGTGGGTCCCACTCCAGAGACTTGAGCACAAAAATCTAGGCTGGCACTCCAGTGCAATGCTGAGGGAGTGCTGCACTGTCGGTGGTGCCGTCTTCACATGAGATGTTATGCCTTCCCTCCTAGGTGGAGGTAAAAGATGTCCTGGGCCAATATTTATCCCTCAATCAACATTACTAAAACAGATTATCTGGTCATTATCATGTTGCTGTTTGTGGGACCTTGCTGTGCGCAAATTGGCTGCTGCGTTTCCTACATTACAACAGTGACTACACTTCAAAAGTACATTTGAGGTGAGACATTTCTTCACTCAGAGGGTGGTGAACCAGTGGAATTCTCTACCACAGAAGGCTGTGGAGGCCAAGTCACTGAATATATTTAAGAAGGAGATAGATAGATTTCTAGACACAAAAGGCATCAAGGGGTTTGGGGAGAGCAGGAATATGGTATTGAGATAGAGGATCAGCCATGATCATATTGAATGGCGGAGCAGGCTCGAAGGGCCGAATGGTCTACTCCTATTTTTTTATGTACTTCATTGGCTATAAAGCACTTTGGGACATTGGGAAAGGTGCTATAGAAATGCGAGTTTCTTTTCTTCTCCTGGTTTTTTTATTGATAAACTCAGGCGAAGGGGTGGAGTCCACAGTGCCCAAAATTGAGAAGAAAGGCAAAATCAGGAATTAGTGTTTGGGCAATGCCACGTTTGATTTCAAAAGTCTGTAGATTGTACGAGGAAGAGAAGGCTTGAGGCAAGTGAGACATTCCACAGCTTGGAGCTCTTGGAAAGACGGAGTTTTTTTTAATTTGTTTTTATGGGATGTGGGCGTCGCTGGCAAGGCCAGCATTTATTGCCCATCCCTAATTGCCCTTGAGAAGGTGGTGGTGAGCTGCCGCCTTGAACCGCTGCAGTCCGTGTGGTGAAGGTGCTCCCATAGTGCTGTTAGGGAAGGAGTTCCAGGATTTTGACCCAGCGACGATGAAGGATCGGCCGATATACTTCTAAGTCAGGATAGTGTGTGACTTGGAGGTGATGTGTTCCCATGCGCCTGCTGCCCTTGTCCTTCTAGGTGGAAGAGGTGGCGGGTTTGGGAGGTGCTGCCGAAGAAGCCTTGGCGAGTTGCTGCAGTGTATCTTGTAGATGGTGCACACTGCAGCCATGGTACGCCGGTGGTGGAGGGAGTGAATGTTTAAGGTGGTGGATGGGGTGCCAATCAAGTGGGCTGTTTTGTCCTGGATGGTGTCGAGCTTCTTGAGTGTTGTTGGAGCTGCACTCATCCAGGCAAGTGGAGAGTATTCCATCACACTCCTTGTGCCTTGTAGATGGTGCAAAAGCTTTGGGGAGTCAGGAGGTGAGACACTCGCCACAGAATACCTAGCCTCTGACCTGCTCTTGTTGCCACAGTATTTATGTGGCTGGTCCAGTTAAGTTTCTGGTCAATGGTGACCCCCAGTGTGTTGATGGTGGGGGATTCGACGATGGTAATGCCGTTGAATGTCAAGAGGCGGTGGTTAGAATCTCGCTTGTAGGAGATAGTCATTGTCTGGCACTTCTGTAGCGCAAATGTTACCTGCCACTTATCAGCCCAGCCTGAACGTCGTCCAGGTCTTGTTGCACGCGGGTATGGATTGCTTCATTATCTGAGGAGTTGTGAATGGCGCTGAACACTGTGCAGTCATCAGCGAACATTCCCATTTCTGACCTTATGTTGGAGGGAAGGTCATTGATGAAGCAGCTGAAGATGGTTGGGCCGAGGACACTGCCCTGAGGAACTCCTGCAGCGATGTCCTGGGGCTGTGATGATTGACCTCCAACCACCACAACCATCTTCCTTTGTGCTAGGTATGACTCCAGCCAGTGGCGAGTTTCCCCACCCCCACCCCCCCCCCCCCCCCCCCCCCCGATTCCCATTGACTTCAGTTTTACTAGGGCTCCTTGATGCCACACTCAGTCAAATGCTGCCTTGGAAAGTCGGAGTTAGGGTAGGAGATAGTGTGAGTCGCTATTCAATGCAGGGAGGGTGAAAGGGGGTGTATTTGCAGTTTGGGAGGATCAACAAAGAAAAGATGGGAGGAACAATAAGCAGTGTGGTATCAATGTAACAGCGCCGCAGTGTGCCAGTCACTAAGCTGGGGAACTAGTTCCATGGACTGGACATTAACACAGTCAATGGAATCTAGTTCTCTCAGCCGAGCGCTCAACCTGTTACAAGTTCGGCAAGATGCAAGTTCTTCAGCTCTGGGGAAAAATGAAAAAGAGTTCTGTTAATAATTGTAATGTAGCCTTTTGTGTAATGCCTCCTTTTGTTTCCCAGCTTAAGGTGTCTGGTGTTGGTGCTGGGGCATGGAACGCACTGCTCCAGTAATGTGCCTCAGCCCTGACCGATGTTCCCTGTAAGCTGTGCTTTGTTCTGCGCAAGCACGGCAATCATTCCCCCCGAGTTTATTTTTGGGTGCGCGGTCCCTTTAACGGGCTGCGCGGCCCATTCAAAGTTTCGCGCGTACGGGAAAGTTCACATTTGAAAAGTCGGTCCCGGGCTGCGCGGGACGGACGGACAGACAGCTTGCACAACTTAGAGGGAACATTGATGCGCCGTATTTCCAATGTAAAAGCTGGTGAGCGGCCTGCGTGGGGCCTTGCTCAGATTACTGCTGGGCCGCGCACACGTGCAGCTTAGACCTACATTGGCCCTAACCGCACGACAGCACACCCTACTGCATCAGCGTGGCACTGTTTCCGTTTCTCACGCCAACCATCCTCGGCCCTGTCTGACATTGCCAATTCGTGCCAAATTAGGGGATCGAGACTGTCTGTCTAAAATTCGTCACGTGTTGAGTGAGCCCTTGCAGCCAACAGACACACAAGCTCATCATCCCATCAGTCTGGGCGAGATTTGAAGCCAGTTGCTTATAACTCCAGTGTAACAATCTTGCTTCTACCTAGTGATCGTTTGGAAAATTTCCCAGCTCCAGACTCGTGATGATTAACACATCAGAATTTAACACAAGCCTCTTATTACAGTACTCTTTTCATTCGCTACCACCCCCTCAAATTTTCTCAGACTAGGGTATAGTTCAATGACTACTGGGTTCCCTTCTGCACCTCACCCAAATGGTCAATCTACACTTACTTATTTATTCTTTTTAATTATTCTTCCCTATGTTTGTTTTTTCACTGCCGTATGCCAGTTTCCTGACCACTCGGCCTCTTCGCTCTCCCTGACCCAAGTCTCCTCTTTCCTTGAGTGCAGACACGTGGCAAGGTCCTGGTCTACTCAGCCTCCCTGTTCTGCCATTTCTGACCCAACCCGCATTTTACCTCCCCCGCCCACCCCCTCCTGAACCCTGTCCCAAAGCTAGGAGTGAAGTTAAACAGAAAAGTGGATTTACCGAAGGATACGGAGCGTCGAAGGAGGAAAAGATCAGGAGGGAACGAGCAGCACAAAAGATGAAAAAGAACACCGTGAGAGAGGGAAGTGTGTGACAGCCATACGGAATAAGTGAGTCATACAAACAGTAGCGAGAGAGACTCACTCAGTGGGAGACCTACAGGAGGAAGAGGGAAGGGCAGACTGACCGAAAGGAGACAGGAAAATTTGAGAGCGACAGACAGACACGGACGACGAGAGAAAGTGTGAGTCATATCGACGAAGAAAGAAAGAGACAGTGCAAGAACACAGAGACGTGCAAATTGTCAGTTACATAAAGAGAGACGCTTGTTTTATTTTTGCTCTTTGTCAGTGGACAACTAGTTCTCTATATAACCTATGTAAGCCCTCGATTGGATTCCAGACTGTACCTCACTAGAGGCGTTGGTTATTCTTGGTAATACAATATGTCTTTTACTCTGGACACGCTTGTGCATCTTCACAGGATATACGGCACAGAAACAGGCCATTCAGTCCATGCCGGTGTTTATGCTCCACTCGAGCCTCCTCCCGTCTTTCCTCATCTAAATCTATCCGCATAACCCTCTATTCCCTTCTCCCTCATGTGTTTATCCAGCCTCCCCTTAAATGCATCCATACTATTCGCTTCAACCACTCCCTGTGGTAGCGAGTTCCACATTCTCACCACTCTCTGGGTAAAGAAGTTTCTTCTGAATTCCCTATTGGATTTCTTGGTGACTATCTTATATTGATGGCCTCTAGTTATGCTCTTCCCCACAAGTGGAAACTTTCTCTGTGTGTCCACTCTATCAAAACCTTTCATAATTTTAAAGATCTCTATTAGGTCACCCCTCAGCCTTCTCTTTTTCAGGAGAAAATAGACCCAGTCTGTTCATCCTTTCCTGATAGGTATACCCTCGCATTGAATAAATTCTCCTTCGTACACAGGACGTGCCTCTGATTACGAGATGTTCTCCCACTGGGTTTAAAAGGGAGAACATTCCGAAAGCAGGAATTTCAGACCTTGTGTAGTTCAACAGCAAAGCTTCTTTCCCAACTGGCTGAAAGCGATGAGTGAAAGGTTACATTCAAATTGCCAGGCAATGGACCACAGCGAGGGGGAGAAGCAGAATGGAAGGGCCCTGAAGCAGAGAGGCTACTCCATAGAATTTCTTTTATCAGCAAGGAATAAACGCCCAGTGTTCAGTCACTAAAAATATCATCAATGTCTTTGTTCAGATTTTCAGGGAGGATTGAGCAGAATAAGTTGTCGCTGTATTTAAACAAAGTCTGTTTTTCCTCTTGTTCCTCTGTTTGATACTGCACTGCAGCTAATATCCAAGTTCCTATGTTTCAGTATTGAAACTCCCATACAGACCAGAAGATCCCTAGTTTGATTTCTGATCTATGCTGAATTAAATAGATGAACTAAGCCAGGACAGCAACAGGGATGTGACAACTAGCTTCCCTGCCCCTGGACTAGGGAGGGCGGAGTTCCCACTCCTGCTCACTATCTAGTGATCCCGTTATAAAAAGTGTGCGTGTGGACTGTGATGCCCTCCTTGGTCGAGCATCCATCTGACACTGGGCTCCAACTACAACAACATTGCATTTATATAGCTCCTTTAAAGTAGTAAAACGTCCCACGGTGCTTCACAGGAGCGTTATCAAACAAAATTTGACATCGAGCCACTTAATATAATAGGACAGATGACCAAAAGCTTGTTCAAAGAGCTAAGTTTTAAGGAATATTTTAAAGGAGGAGGAGGGAGGGAGAGAGAGAGAGAGAGAGGCGGAAAGGTTTAGGGAGGGAATTCCAGAGCTTGGGGCCCAGGCAACTGAAGGCACGGCCGCCGCTGGTGGAGCGATTAAAATCGGGGGATGCGCAAGAGGCCAGAATTGGAGGAGGGCAGAGATTTCAGAGGGTTGTGGGGCTGGAGGAGATTACCGAGATAGGGAGGAGCGAGGGCCATGGAGGGATTTGAAAAGAAGGATGAGAATTTTTAAATTGAGGCGTTGCCGGACAGGGAGCCATTGTAGGTCAGCGAGCACAGGGGTGATGACAGCACTACATAAAGAATAAGCACTCGGGCGAGGCAACAGTTGAGAGGAGATGGAAAGAAAACCAGGTGGTTAAAAAAAAAAGTATATTTTCACTGTTAAGAGGGAAGCTCTGTTCTGCTTATTTTAACAAGCTTTTTTTTGTCTATTCCCAAGTCGCAAGGAGAAAGATGAAGTAAAGAACTGAGAGTTCACCCACACTCTACAAAAAAAAAAGCCTGTGCTCTCTCTCCCTCGATCGCTGATCATTACGCCTGTTAAACAATAATATTTTAGCTTGAAAATGTTGATAGTAAGGAAGTGAATTATTAAAGCTGCCTACCTGGTGGAGGTACACTGGGGCTGCTTGGATCCTCCTAGAACCCTACGGAGGGGGAGACTGAGCAGTCCGAGCTGCGAGTTCATGCTGACTTTTCCAGGATGTGTATTTGCATGAGTCATGTTTTAATGAATAAGAAGGGTTTTTCCCCCACTCTTCCTTCCTCGTATTTAACTAGCTGGTCCCCGCATTGCCACCTGAGCAATGCTGAGTCACTGACATAACAGTTCTTGCCAGTCTGACATGTCTGAAATCTCTCTCTTCCCTGCTCGTCCCTAGTGACTTGTGCTGTGTGTCATCTTTCATCCCACTCCAGAGACTTGAGCACAAAAATCCAGGCTGACACTCCAATACCAGTGCTGAGGGAGTGCTGCACTCTCTGAGGTGCCGTCTTTCAAATGAGACATTAAACTCTCTCAGGTGGACGTAAAATATCCCGCGGCACTATTTTGAAGAGCAGAGGGGAGTTATCCCCGGTGTCCTGGGGCCAATATTTATCCCTCAATCAACATCACAAAAACAGATTATCTGGTCATTATCACATTGCTGTTTGCGGGAGCTTGCTGTGCGCAAATTGGCTGCCGCGTTTCCTACATTACAACAGTGACCACACTTCAAAAGTACTTCATTGGCTGTGAAGCGCTTTGGGACGTCCTGAGGATCTGAAAGGCGCTATATAAATGCAAGTCTTTTTTTTTCCGACTGCCAGCTCCACTCATTTGACTGCCCATTTTTCATGTACGCTCCCAGGAGTGGCCGGAGACTTTGTAAGGATAGGGTTTAGATGAAGTTGGTTGGGAGGGGTCTCGGGTTCCCTCTCTGATCAATTTTCTCCATTTGCCCGACCTTGGGTCTCCCCACATCATCTCCAACCAGGCAGCCTCGCCCCTCGCCTCTGCCCATGATGGTCTAAAAGTGGGGCAAGGGTGAGAGCAGCCCTTGGGTGGGGGTGGGGGGAATCTTGCCCTCCCCCCGCAATATTGCCCTCCCCCCCCCCCCCAAATCTTGCCCTCCCCCCCCCAATCTTGCCCCCCCAATCTTGCCCTCTCCCCCCCAATCTTGCCCTCTCCCCCCAATCTTGCCCTCTCCCCCCAATCTTGCCCTCTCCCCCCAATCTTGCCCTCTCCCCCCAATCTTGCCCTCTCCCCCCAATCTTGCCCTCTCCCCCCAATCTTGCCCTCTCCCCCCAATCTTGCCCTCTCCCCCCCAATCTTGCCCTCTCCCCCCAATCTTGCCCTCTCCCCCCAATCTTGCCCTCTCCCCCCAATCTTGCCCTCTCCCCCCAATCTTGCCCTCTCCCCCCAATCTTGCCCTCTCCCCCCAATCTTGCCCTCTCCCCCCAATCTTGCCCTCTCCCCCCAATCTTGCCCTCTCCCCCCAATCTTGCCCTCTCCCCCCAATCTTGCCCTCTCCCCCCAATCTTGCCCTCTCCCCCCAATCTTGCCCTCTCCCCCCAATCTTGCCCTCTCCCCCCAATCTTGCCCTCTCCCCCCAATCTTGCCCTCTCCCCCCAATCTTGCCCTCTCCCCCCAATCTTGCCCTCTCCCCCCAATCTTGCCCTCTCCCCCCAATCTTGCCCTCTCCCCCCAATCTTGCCCTCTCCCCCCAATCTTGCCCTCTCCCCCCAATCTTGCCCTCTCCCCCCAATCTTGCCCTCTCCCCCCAATCTTGCCCTCTCCCCCCAATCTTGCCCTCTCCCCCCAATCTTGCCCTCTCCCCCCAATCTTGCCCTCTCCCCCCAATCTTGCCCTCTCCCCCCAATCTTGCCCTCTCCCCCCAATCTTGCCCTCTCCCCCCAATCTTGCCCTCTCCCCCCAATCTTGCCCTCTCCCCCCAATCTTGCCCTCTCCCCCCAATCTTGCCCTCTCCCCCCAATCTTGCCCTCTCCCCCCAATCTTGCCCTCTCCCCCCAATCTTGCCCTCTCCCCCCAATCTTGCCCTCTCCCCCCAATCTTGCCCTCTCCCCCCAATCTTGCCCTCTCCCCCCAATCTTGCCCTCTCCCCCCAATCTTGCCCTCTCCCCCCAATCTTGCCCTCTCCCCCCAATCTTGCCCTCTCCCCCCAATCTTGCCCTCTCCCCCCAATCTTGCCCTCTCCCCCCAATCTTGCCCTCTCCCCCCAATCTTGCCCTCTCCCCCCAATCTTGCCCTCTCCCCCCAATCTTGCCCTCTCCCCCCAATCTTGCCCTCTCCCCCCAATCTTGCCCTCTCCCCCCAATCTTGCCCTCTCCCCCCAATCTTGCCCTCTCCCCCCAATCTTGCCCTCTCCCCCCAATCTTGCCCTCTCCCCCCAATCTTGCCCTCTCCCCCCAATCTTGCCCTCTCCCCCCAATCTTGCCCTCTCCCCCCAATCTTGCCCTCTCCCCCCAATCTTGCCCTCTCCCCCCAATCTTGCCCTCTCCCCCCAATCTTGCCCTCTCCCCCCAATCTTGCCCTCTCCCCCCAATCTTGCCCTCTCCCCCCAATCTTGCCCTCTCCCCCCAATCTTGCCCTCTCCCCCCAATCTTGCCCTCTCCCCCCAATCTTGCCCTCTCCCCCCCAATCTTGCCCTCTCCCCCCCCCAATCTTGCCCTCTCCCCCCCCCATCTTGCCCTCTCCCCCCCCCATCTTGCCCTCTCCCCCCCCATCTTGCCCTCTCCCCCCCCATCTTGCCCTCTCCCCCCCCATCTTGCCCTCTCCCCCCCCATCTTCCCCCTTCCCCTCCCCCCCCCAATCTTCCCCCTCTCCCCCCCCATCTTCCCCCTCTTCCCCCCCATCTTCCCCCTCTCCCCCCCATCTTCCCCCCTCTTCCCCCCCCCATCTTCCCCCTCTTCCCCCCCCATCTTCCCCTCTCCCCCCCCATCTTCCCCTCTCCCCCCCATCTTCCCCTCTCCCCCCCCATCTTCCCCTCTCCCCCCCCATCTTCCCCTCTCCCCCCCATCTTCCCCTCTCCCCCCCCATCTTCCCCTCTCCCCCCCCCCATCTTCCCCTCTCCCCCCCCCCATCTTCCCCTCTCCCCCCCCATCTTCCCCTCCCCCCCATCTTCCCCTCTCCCCCCCCATCTTCCCATCTTCCCCCCCCAATCTTCCCCCTCTCCCCCCCCATCTTCCCCCTCCCCCCCATCTTCCCCCTCTTCCCCCTCTTCCCCCCATCTTCCCCCTCTTCCCCCCCATCTTCCCCCTCTTCCCCCCATCTTCCCCCTCTTCCCCCCCATCTTCCCCTCTCCCCCCCCATCTTCCCCTCTCCCCCCCCCATCTTCCCCTCTCCCCCCCCCATCTTCCCCTCTCCCCCCCATCTTCCCCTCTCCCCCCCATCTTCCCATCTTCCCCCCCCAATCTTCCCCTCTCCCCCCCCCCAATCTTCCCCTCTCCCCCCCCAATCTTCCCCCTCTTCCCCCCATCTTCCCCTCTCCCCCCCATCTTCCCCTCTCCCCCCCATCTTCCCCTCTCCCCCCCATCTTCCCATCTTCCCCCCCCCCCAATCTTCCCCTCTCCCCCCCCCCCCCAATCTTCCCCTCTCCCCCCCCAATCTTCCCCTCTCCCCCCCATCTTCCCCTCTTCCCTCCCCCCCCCAATCTTCCCTCTCCCCCCAATCTTACCCTCCCCTTCCCACAGCTGGGATCAGGAGAGGGTGACAGCAGGCAATGTTTCCTTTAAGCTGCGACAGCGCTCAGTGCTCTGGAGGTCGCGTGCAGCCGGCTTTTAAATGGAAAAGCCACACGTGCGCTGAATTTTGAAGAATGTCTTTCCGTGTGCGCACATACAACTGGCCGTGCCAGTGCATTCAACAGCGGCAGCTTGCATTTATGTAGCGCCTTTTAACGTGGAAGAGGCGTAATCAGACTAAAAATAGATGCCAATCCCGAGGAGGAGATATTCGGAGTGGTAACCAAAAGCTTGGTCCAGGGGGTGGGTTTTAAGGAGGGTCTTATAGGTGGAGAGCTTCTGGGAGGGAATTCCAGAGCTTGTGGCTGGAGGCGTAGCCCCCAATGGTGGAGCGATGGAAGAGAGGAATGCCCAAAAGGCCAGAGTTGCAGGCAATGTTCCCTCTTTTTAAAAAAAAAAAAAAAAAAAAAAAATTTTTGGGTAGGCGGCCCATTCAAATTTCTGCGCACGCGCAGTTTTCCATTTGTGAGCCGGCTGCGCGGGACTGCCAGACCGCTGTGCGGCCGGGCAGCTTAACGGAAACATTGGTTATAGGAATGGAGAGGATGTGGGACTGGGGAGAGGGGTTATGGAGATGGTCCATGGGATTTAAACTCAAGGATGAGCATTTTAAATTGTAGGCGTTGGTGTTATAATAAGCCTAGGTACTTTACTTTCAAATAAACCATGCACAAGGTCACCACTCCATGTCTTGCAGCCAAAGATGCTCACCATTAATTATCTACTCATTAAATATACGTAGTTATTCCCCTTGCAGAAGAAAATGGCCTTCAATAAGAGACAGTGACTCAGGACAAGTAAGAACAGAAACCGCTTATCTGCTTTAAGGAGGCTTCAGTCGAGATAGTAAGGATTGGGAGATTGTAGAGGGTTTAGAAGCTGGTGGAAACGAGTGCATTCTTGTTGGTTGGTGTTATTATGGACCTCAACTCTGCCACTACTGTATATTTCAGCAGAGTTAAAGCAATAATCACCATAAGTACCATCTGAGCACCATCACCATGTGTGATTATAACTAGTTCAGCCTGAGGCAGTATCCTTCGCGTTTCAATGTTGGCTCTGACGTGAATTTCTGCCCACTAAAGGGCACAATGGACATATATATTATATATATAAATGACCTGGATATTGGAATTCTGAGTAGAATTTCTAAACTTGCCGATGACACCAAACTTAGGAGGGTGGCAAACAGTGAGGATGATACCAATCGACTGCAACAGGACATAGAAAGGCTAGCAGAATGGGCAGACAAGTGGCAGATGGAATTTAATACAGAGAAGTGTGAGGTGATGTATTTTGACAGAAGGAACAGGGCGAGGCAATATACACTTAATGGCACAGTTTTAAAGAGTGCAGGGACAGAGGGACCTGGGAATTAATGTGCATAGGTCCCTGAAGGTGGCGGGACATATTGAGAGAGTGGTTAACAAAGCATATGGGATCTTGGGCTTCATAAATAGAGGTATTGAGTACAAAAGTAGAGAAGTTATGCTGAACCTTTATAAAGCGCTGGAGTATTGCGTCCAGTTCTAGTCACCACACTTTAGGAAGGATGTGAAGGCCCTTGAGAGGGTGCAGAGGAGATTTACCAGAATGGTTTCCGGGGATGGGGGATCTTAGCTACAAGGACAGGTTGGAGAAGCTGGATTTGTTTTCATTAGAGCAAAGGAGGCTGAGGGGTGATTTGATAGAGGTGTACAAGATTATGGGGTTTGGATAGGCTAGACGGGGAAAGGCTGTTCCCACTAGTTGATGGTACAAGGACTAGGGGACACAGATTTAAGGTTTTGGGCAAGAGATACAGGGGGGATGTGAGGAAAAACCTTTTTACGCAGTGAGCGGTGAGGACCTGGAACTCTCTGCTGACGAAAGTGGTGGAAGCGGAGACACTCAATGTTTTCAAGGAGAGACTGGATAGACACTTGAGGGAAATAAACTTGCAGGGCTACGGGGATAAAGCGGGGGAATGGGACTGACTGGCTTGCTCTACAGAGAGCCGGCACGGACTCGATGGGCCGAATGGCCTCCTTCTGTGCCGTTATGATTCTATTACTATTCGCTTCAACCACTCCCTGTGGTAGTGAGTTCCACATTCTCACCACTCTCTGTGTAAAGAAGTTTCTTCTGAATTCCCTAGCTGAAATCTAGCGAACAGACGAGTGGTGGGAGAGGAAAAGTACATGCAAGTAAAAATTTTAATGGATAGGAGCAATTAAAGGGGAATGTCACAATAAGGGTGCGAAAACTTCGTAAAGCCTCATTTTCAAATACTTTTTAAGGCTCTCCAATTACCAACCTTTGCCCAAGTTGAAGGGGTCGGGGATTAGCAGGTGGTAGGCAAGCATGAAGGGCAGGCAAGATGAGGTGCACAGCCAAGTTTCAAGCATAGTTGAAACGCAACTGTCCATGCATGTGCCAACCCTGTAGTGCCTGGTCACTGCAGGCGTCC
Source organism: Somniosus microcephalus (assembly GCF_052327205.1). NCBI lineage: Eukaryota > Metazoa > Chordata > Chondrichthyes > Squaliformes > Somniosidae > Somniosus > Somniosus microcephalus. The sequence continues at coordinate 10,901,110 of NC_141016.1, forward strand.
TTGCAGCAGACGGCACAGTTCAAGCTCTGTTTCGCTGACCCAAGCCCTGAGAGGGGAGGTCCCCGTAGCCACCGGCACCCTGGTATTTCAGGGCCTGAGAAAATGGTTGCTGGCGTCTTGGCAGAAGCGGCCAAACGCTGGCCCCTGATCAGCCTGGCAGCCCTTCTGTCCTGTCGTGCACGGTGGAGCGTGACATGGTTTGATTGGAGTGCTTCTGAAGAGCCACCCAGCAGATTGGTGAGTTCGGGATTCACCTCTTTTACATAGAAACATAGAAGATAGGAGCAGGAGTAGACCATTCGGCCCCTCGAGCCTGCTCCGCCATTCAATGAGATCATGGCTGATCATCCAAATTCAGTACCCTGTCCCTGCTTTCTCCCCATATCCCTTGATCCCTTTAGCCTTAAGAAATATATCTAACTCCTTCTTGAATATATTTAATGAATTGGCCTCAACTGCCTTCTGTGGTAGAGAATTCCACAGGTTCACCACTCTCTGGGTGAAGAAATTCCTCCTCATCTCAGTCCTAGATGGCTTACCTCTTATCCTTAGACTGTGATCCCTGGTTCTGGACTCCCCGGCCATCGGGAACATTTGGGGGCAGAGGAGCCTCCACTAGCAGTGTGCCTGCCAAACTGAGGTAATTGCATCTCTCTCTGCAGATGTGAGTGTGTAGGTGCTGGTGGGAGGGCACGCTTCTGCAGGCCCTTCTCCTTTTCTAAGCACGCAAGCTCAGAAGATTACCAAGGGGAAACTCGTTTTAATGGAACCTGGAGCTCTCGGGTTCCACTCCTGCACAATGCTGAGTAAGCTGACCTGACGCACCAGCAGCCAGGCTGCTACAGTCGGCCTTTCTGCCTCCTCTTGAGGAGGAGAGAAAAAAAATGAATCGAGGTTTCTGCTCAGATTCCCTGTGAGCCCTTGCGGCAAAGTGTCTGGGATGTCGATGAGAACAGGATGAGGTTTGGCCATGATGCCCCTTCACAGTCAAGCTATTGTGAAAGGGTGATACAAAAGCAAAATACTGCAGATGCTGGAAATCTGAAATAAAAAAAGAAAATGCTGGAGATGCTCAGCGGGTCAGGCAGCGCATGCGGAGAGAGAAACAGAGTTAACGCTTCAGGTCGATGACCCTTCGTCAGAACTGGAAAAAGCTGGAGATGGAACAGGTTTATAAGCAAGTGTGGGGGCAGGGAAAGGGCGGGGGGGCAGGGAGGAAAGAACAAAAGGGGAAGGTCTGTGATAGGGTGGAAGGCAGGAGAGATTGAGAGACATTAAGAGATGGTGCAAGGCAAAATCCCTGCCCTGCACTTGCTTAAAAACCTGTTCGATCTCCAGCTTTTTCCAGTTCTGACGAAGGGTCATCGACCTGAAACGTTAACTCTGTTTCTCTCTCCACAGATGCTGCCTGACCTGCTGAGTATTTCCAGCATTTTCTTTTTTTATTGTGAAAGGGTAATTGGCTTTGTTAAAGGAATGGGCATGGGTATATATGAGGATGCATTTAAACGGTGTTCATTACTAGTATTATACAGAGTGATTCCAGTCCATCGGTATAGGCTTAAACCTGAAGAATTACCACTTGGATGAGGTATAGGAGGATTGCCAGTGCCCATGGACCTGCACCTCCACCATGAGCCCACACGCTCGCAAAAAAACCACAGATGGCGATCTCAGACAAAAATGTGTTTCTTTTTGAATCAGGTTGCAGAATCTACTGGGCAATACTTGAACAACATCGATTGTCTGCTCAGGGAAAGGGAAGAGCGTTTGAGGTAGGCTTCTCCATCACTACAGTGACTGTCTTGATATGCAGAGAAAATTCCACCTGCCCTGTATATTATAGGGAGTAGCACCTGTAGAGAGAATAGCAGCCCCATAAAAATTATAGAGGAATACCAGACCCTGGGATTAGAATACTCTTTAACACCTTCTTTACAATTTCACGAGCAATGCGGGAAAAAATCTCCACAAATTTATAAAACATAGAAACATAGAAAAATAGGAGCAGGAGTCGGCCATTCGGCCCTTCGAGCCTGCTCCGCCATTCAATGTGATCATGGCTGATCCTCTATCTCAATACCATATTCCCGCTCTCTCCCCATACCCCTTGATGCCTTTTGTGTCTATAAATCTATCTACTTCTTAAATCTATTCAGTGACTTGGCCTCCACAACCTTCTGTGGTAGAGAATTCCACAGGTTCACCCCCCTCTGAGTGAAGAAATTTCTCCTCATCTCAGTCCTAAATGTCCTACCCCGTATCCTGAGACTGTGACCCCTCGTTCTAGACCCCCCCAGCCAGGGGAAACATCCTCCCTGCATCCAGTCTGTCTAGCCCTGTCAGAATTTTATACATTTCCACGAGATCCCCTCTCATTCTTCTAAACTCTAGTGAATACAGGCCTAGTTGACCCAATCTCTCCTCATACGACAGCCCTGCCATCCCAGGAATCAGTCTGGTGAACCTTCGCTGCACTCCCTCTATGGCAAGTATATCCTTTCTTAGGTAAGGAGACCAAAACTGCACACAGTACTCCAGGTGTGGTCTCACCAAAGCCCTGTATAACTGTAGTAAGACATCCTTGCTCCTGTACTCAAATCCTCTTGCAATGAAGGCCAACATACCATTTGCCTTCCTAACTGCTTGCTGCACCTGCATGTTTGCTTTCAGTGACTGGTGTACAAGGACACCCAGGTCCCTTTGTACATCAACATTTCCCAATCTATCGCCATTTAAATGTAACCCCTTCACGGTTCTCTAGATAAATGTGAGATGTGGTCTCTGTTGTAGACAGTATTCTATAGTCCAGTAAGGAGATCACTACTACAATGGCTTAATTCTAATTATCTTACTTTATAGTTTTAACGTCAGACAGTATAAGAAGATTACGGGTCAATGACCTAAATTAGACATTTGCATACATTAGAATGAATCTAGACATAATAAACATACATTCTCCATTTACATGGATTCAAAGGAGAATCTGTCCCTGTGCCCAAATTCGAGTGCACTCTTTCGTTGGCGCGCTTAAGTTGGAGCTCATGGTATGTATAATGTCTGCAAGACTTACGATTCCGAACCCCTTCATTGAATTCTCTTCACGATCACTGAATCCCACTTTGAGTTCTGGATGCAGAGCTCACAGCAGCAGCTGGAGTTGGTGACTCTCTCTCTCTCTCTGCAGCTTTTCCAAGTAGCTCCCCATCAGCACGAGGCAAGCAGCTCTCCCCAGACCTCTGCCTTGCAGATCTGGGTTCAGATGACGATCCCCCGGTACTGGTGACTTGCAGCCAGCCAATTCAGGATGCAGTGCTACTAATACGAAGGGCGGCGGCCAATTTTGGAAGCCCGGGACGGGATGCGGCAGCCATTTGCCTCCTGAGCCCTCTTTTCAGAGCTCCTGCCCTCTTCTCTTCCAGTCGCTCCCTTTTTTCCCGCTCGAAAAACCCGACTCCCCCCCTTCCTCCTGGGGTTTCTGCCTGGAGACTGCCCAGCCTCACTGTCTGCAACAGTTGATACTGGTGCAGAATTATGGAAAGTATGCTCTTAGTCACATTGTGTCCTTAAAAGTTCTTGCCGTACCTTCACATGGGCAACTTTAACCCAGGGATTTATAACAATGATAATACAGTGTCTAAGTTAAAGATTGATAACCATACTTAGCGTACATAACATTTCCAGTGGGTATTACACTCCCCCCCTACCAAATATAGGCATGTCCCCATGACTAATGAACTTTACACATAAGTGGTTGCATGCTTCCCAACCATGTATAAAGGGAGGTAACATATCGAACCGTAGGGGCTATCATTACACTTGGCACTCCTAGTGTACTGTATGTCAATCTTTCAGGAACCTTCTTAACTCGCTGTGAGCTCCTTATTTCGGATACCCGGTCTTCAGTTCCTTCAGCTACGTTGGAGGCGTTGGTTCCTTTGTTATCATGCCTTTCAGTCCCTTTTATCTCCTTCTCGGAAGCATCTGGTTCTTCCCAGACCATGTCCAAGTCTGAGCTAAATGGTTCAGACAATTCATCCAGATTCTGTCTTATGCGTCTTTCTGGGAGGTCGTACCATAGATCCCATTCTTCATCTTCCGACTCATCAGGTTCCTCATGATCCACACACTGTGTCATGGGTTTTCTGTCTTCTGGAACAAAGTTTTCCTGGTTTCTCGTTTTTTTCTTCTTCTTCTCTGCAGGGTTCTCCTACTAGGTGTCGGCTCATTATCCGCTGGCGGATCCAGACGCACTTGCTGTTCCAATGGCAGGATATGATTCCGGTGCAGTATTTTTATGGGTCCATTCCCACCTGCAGGTTTTAGCCGAAACACAGGTAGTTGTGACATTTGACTTTCAACAATGTAAGGTGTAGAAGCCCAGCGGTCTGCTAACTTATGTTTCCCTTGAAGTCCTAGGTTCCGTATGAGAACTCGGTCACCAGGCATGAGTTGGGAAAAACGGATCTTCTGGTCATACCTCTGCTTATTTCCTTTATTCTGTTTGGCAGAAACAGACTCAGCAAGTTCATAAGCAGCTTGCAATTCCTTTCTCATGTCAGATACATACTTGAGGTAAGTTCTCTGTGATGTGCCATCACTGGATACTCCGAAACACAAATCCACCGGCATCCTCGCTTCACGTCCAAACATGAGGTAGTACGGTGAAAAACCAGTAGCGTCATTTCGGGTACAATTATAAGAATGAACAAGATGTCCAATGTGCCGACTCCACTTGTTCTTTCGCTTTGAATCCAGCGTTCCAAGCATGTCTAACAAAGTACGGTTAAACCGCTCAGGTTGAGGATCTCCCTGAGGATGGTATGGAGTTGTTCTTGACTTCTCAATCCCGAGCATGGACAACAACTCATGTATAAGTCTACTTTCAAAGTCTCTACCTTGATCACTGTGTATTCGCTTTGGCAGTCCATAGTGGATGAAGTATTTCTCCCACAACACTTTGGCAATGGTGGATGCTTTCTGATCCTTTGTGGGAAAAGCTTGGGCGTAGCGAGTATAATGATCTGTAATGACCAAGACATTTGCGGTATTGCTGGAATCGGGTTCGATGGACAGAAAATCCATACAGACAAGGTCTAGAGGTCCATCACTTTGCATGTGAAACAGAGGAGCAACTCTTTTAGGTAAAGTCTTTCTCTGGACACAACGTGCACAGGACTTGCAGAACTCCTCAACCGCAGACTTCATACGCGGCCAATAGAATCTGTCCTTGACCAACCCATAGGTCTTATCTACTCCCAGATGACCTGCGTCATCATGCAAAGACTTCATCACTATTTCCCTGTACTTTTCAGGCAGGACCAACTGTGAATGACATGGTTTAGTGGGTGGGTGAGTGATTCTACACAACACTCCCTCTTTAATTTCCAAGTGGTCCCATTCTCTTAGGAGCAGACGACAGTCAGGATGTTTTGATTTGTCGATCCGTGTAATATCACCCAGACGGAGAGCTGAAAACACCTCATGAATACAGGGATCCTCCTGTTGTGCTTTGGATATTTCAGATGAACACAACATGGGTAAGTTTTGTACATCCAAACTGGAAAGGTTGCAAAATGCCTGGGGAACAGCATGCATTGACGCTCCCAAGTGGTCGATCTCTCGGGCATGAAATGAATTCTTTGGTCCAGATACCACGGACATCTGACACATTACTTTCACATCCGCTGAAGCAACATCTTTCCACTCTGGTTTCTGGTAGTGTGGGCGACGAGACAGAGCATCTGCGTCAATGTTCCGGTTCCCAGGTCTGTACCTGAGACTAAAGTCGTAAGCAGATAGTGCAGCAAGCCAGCGGTGGCCGGTGGCATCAAGTTTTGCCGAAGTCAACACATAGGTTAATGGATTATTGTCTGTCCTCACTTCAAACTTCGCTCCATACAGATAATCCTGCAGCTTATCCACCACCCCCCACTTCAACGCCAAGAATTCTAGCTTATGAGCTGGGTAGTTATGCTCTGATGGCGTAAGACTGCGACTGATGAACGCTACGGGTCTCAGCCCTGCTCCTTGGTCCTGATACAACACACCACCCAACCCTTCTTGACTGGCATCCACGTGTAGCACATATGGCAGCTGTGGGTTTGCAAAAGCCAACACGGGGGCTTGAGTAAGACTTTGCTTTAAGGTGTGGAAGGCCTCTTCGCATTTCTCATCCCATCTAACACCAAAAGGCTCAGAGGGTTTGAAGTAGTCCTTGTTCTCTTTACTTTTTCTTCCTCTCGGCTGGTGGGAGGTAACCAGCCAGCAGCTGATTCAGAGGATGGGCCACTTTGGAGTAATCCTGCACAAAGCACCTGTAATATCCGCAGAACCCAAGAAATGACCACAAGACAGTCACTGTGTTCGGTTTGGGCCATGTGGTAACAGCTTCGATCTTGGATGGATCTGTGGCTACTCCATCCTGTGATACAATATGCCCCACATAGGACACGGATGTTTGGCAAAACTGACACTTGTCCAATGATAGCTTGAGACCTTCATCCTCCAGGTGACCAAGCACTTTCAGCAACCGAGCTTCGTGTTCTTCAAGGGTTGCCCCAAACACAATGATATCGTCCAAGTACACCAATACTTCGAGCAAGTTCATGTCCCCAACTGTTTGTTCCATTATTCTTTGAAAAGTTGCTGGAGCGCCTGAAACTCCCTGTGGCATCCTTTCAAATTGGTAGAACCCAACTGGACATATAAAGGCTGTCTTTTCTTTGTCCGATTCACTCATCGGTATTTGGTAGTATCCACTTCTGAGATCCAACACACTGAACCACTTGCTTCCATTAAGACAAGCCAGTGCATCCTCAATTCTTGGAACGGTGTATTGGTCGGGAATAGTACGTCTGTTAAGCGTCCTAAAGTCCACACACATCTGAATCTTTCCGTTCTTTTTCCTCACCACCACTATAGGATATGCATAAGGACTCCTGGACTCGGTAAGGATCTCAGCTTCTTTTAACTGCGACAGGTGCTGTCTCACTGCTTCGATGTCAGCTGGTGCCAGCCGTCGAGACCTCTCCCGAAAGGGTTTATCCTCGGTAATTCTGATAGAATGGTGAGTATTCTTACTACAACCAACATCAAACTCATGAGTAGAGAAAACTCCTCTCCGCTCCATCATCTTCCTGACTAATCGGTCCTTCCATTCTTTAGGAACGAATGAATCTCCAAAGTTGAAGGAGGAGGGTGTCAGATCTCCGGTTGAGTTAACTTTGGACTCTTCCTTCACATGTGACGACAGTACATTTACAGGAAACAGATGCGCAATCGGCATTCCTTTCCTTAATGTGATTCCTTTGCCTGACATATTCCTCACGGTCACTGTAACTCTCCTTGACATCACAGCTGTCGGGGTCTGCAACTCTGGCCTCACCAGAAGCTCATTTGGGAACCGTGACTCTTCTGCAGGATCATCAGGTGACTCTATCAGAATGGCTTCAGTACCTGGCGTTCCAGGGAATTTTGGTATCCCAGGGATTCTAGCCACTCCTCCAGGACGCAGGGTGATAGGTTTGGCTCGAACGTACCACACAGTTCCTCTTTTGCTATCATCTACGTCGGAAGAAAGTTCAGGCAGTTTCTCAAAAGCCTTTTTGAAAACAGGGTGAATGTGTCTGGTGCTCAAGAAGTTTTCACCTCCCTGCTCTTTGCAGCTTGTCAGGAGTCGTCTCACTATGGGTGTATTACTGCCAACCAGTATGGAAACCTCACCTTTCACCATGGGGTCAGGGCAAACCAACACAAGTGCATCAATGGTCTCAGTGGTCCCTACATCAGCTTCCAAGAACTCCAACCTCAGCGACAAATAGCCATCATATGGGTAATCAGCAGGACTAAGGCCCCAGATCTGCAGAAGACTGATTGGGGTTAACGGCAAATGCGTCAGGTATCGGTCATAGAAGGATCTGTACAGTATGGTAACCTGAGAACCCGTGTCGAGGATAGCTTTAGTATAAATGCCTTCAATCTGTATTGATACAGCAGAACTCGGCCCTACTAAACCTTCAGGTATGATGTCTTTCATATCCCCTCATCTATTATTGCACTTAGCGGAACGTGTCTTAACTACAGGGACAGCAGGCCGTTCCGTTACTGTGCCCCTTTGTAGTTTCCCGACTTCTTGGTAAGTTTTATGAGACGGTCATTTACTTTTTTTAGATTTTCCTCACCTCTACATTCTCGCTTGAAATGTCCATCCTTTCCACAGTTATAACAAAAGACTCCAGGTCTATCTCCTTCATGGGGATATCCTTTAGAGGAATCATTCATTTTGCCGTTAGACTTCGCAGGGTGTTCAACCTTTTGCACCCGTGCGTCATCCCTTTCTGTGTTGGGCTTAGACCGAAAATATGCCATCTCGGCTCTCATGACATTTATTTCCTTCTTCAGCTGTTCCATCTCAGGGTTGACATCACCCTTAGGAGTAGGAACTGTAACAGGAGTCACAAGCTTAGACATCACAGCACTCTTTGCTACATTCCGGGCCTGAAGCATATCCTCCTCCTCTCTGACTTCCCTTAGCAGCTCAGTGAAGGTAGGTGGATCTCGCAACTTATGGGTCATGCGTATGCGAAGAGCAGTCACGTCTTCGAGCAATGCACCTCGCACAACCTGTTCAATGCGGAACCGATTCATTTCAGGCAACTCAATCCCTCTTTTCCGTAACATACAATGCAGCAGTTTGTCTATTCTCAGCAGATAACTGGACAGCTTCTCTCCCTCACACTGGAATGTGCTTCTGAATCTGACCATCAAATCTGAAATGGTTTCAGTCGTTCCAAAGGCAGTTTCTAGAGCCTGCATGTAGTCAAAGGAAGTAGCAGAGGTGTTCTGCGCCTTTAAGAATCTTACAATGTCAGCAGCAGGACCTTTAAGGCTTTCTACTATTCTCTGCCTCTTCACATTGTCACTGCACTGCCATTCCTCTAGCAGAGGCAGGGTCTGCTCAGCCCAGGCGTCGTACTCCTCTTCCCCACTGGGAGTTGGTCTCACTCCTGAGAACATACGGAGCTTACGGTATCCCTGAGCCTCGAAGGGCAGATTGGTGCATTTATCCACCAGAGAACTAATGGCACTGACCAACTGAGTGTTCATATCCAGGGCCGAAGGACCTATCAGACCTTTGACATCAGCAACAGTCTTTCCTTCTTGTCTCAAGAATGACAACAACTTGGTCTGAAACCCTTCTTCTTCCTTAGTAGTAATAGGGACAAACTGAACTGGCCAGGGACCAGCCTCTTCAGAAAGCCCAACTGCCTCAGGTAAACCATGACCTCTCAGGTTCTCTGATGTCTGGATCAACACAAACTGCTTCTTGGTAGCTGTATCCAAGCAGCGCTCAACTATCCTAACCTTTCCAAAGGCTTTGACACAATTCAGAGCCCTTAGCAAGACATCATCAGTGTCATCGTTAGCAACACCATTCAGCACAATGGCATGGGTAGTAGCTATCTGCTTCTGTTTGCACCAAGCTTCAACCTCAATAACATCCATCTTTTATGCTCAAACAGCCCAGTAGAAACCACAAACCACTCTCTTAGCAATGAGCATTCAATACTGTTAGTTTACTGACATAAATAGACCACGATCCCGGACGAGCCCCCAAAATGTAACCCCTTCACGGTTCTCTAGATAAATGTGAGATGTGGTCTCTGTTGTAGACAGTATTCTATAGTCCAGTAAGGAGATCACTACTACAATGGCTTAATTCTAATTATCTTACTTTATAGTTTTAACGTCAGACAGTATAAGAAGATTACGGGTCAATGACCTAAATTAGACATTTGCATACATTAGAATGAATCTAGACATAATAAACATACATTCTCCATTTACATGGATTCAAAGGAGAATCTGTCCCTGTGTCCAAATTCGAGTGCACTCTTTCGTTGGCGCGCTTAAGTTGGAGCACATGGTATGTATAATGTCTGCAAGACTTACGACTCCGAACCCCTTCGTTGAATTCTCTTCACGATCACTGAATCCCACTGAATCCCACTTCGAGTTCTGGATGCAGAGCACACAGCAGCCGCTGGAGTTGGTGACTCTCTCTCTCTCTCTCTCTGCAGCTTTTCCAAGTAGCTCCCCATCAGCACGAGGCAAGCAGCTCTCCCCAGACCTCTGCCTTGCAGATCTGGGTTCAGACGACGATCCCCCGGTACTGGTGACTTGCAGCCAGTTCAGGATGCAGTGCTACTAATACGAAGGGCGGCGGCCGATTTTGGAAGCCCGGGACGGGATGCGGCAGCCATTTGCCTCCTGAGCCCTCTTTTCAGAGCTCCTGCCCTCTTCTCTTCCAGTCGGTCCCTTTTTTCCCGCTCGAAAAACCCGACTCCCCCCCTTCCTCCTGGGGTTTCTGCCTGGAGACTGCCCAGCCTCACTGTCTGCAACAGTTGATACTGGTGCAGAATTATGGAAAGTATGCTCTTAGTCACATTGTGTCCTTAAAAGTTCTTGCCGTACCTTCACATGAGCAACTTTAACCCAGGGATTTATAACAATGATAATACAGTGTCTAAGTTAAAGATTGATAACCATACTTAGCGTACATAACATTTCCAGTGGGTATTACATAAATAATACTCTACCTTTCTGTTTTTCCTACCGAAGTGGATAACTTCACATTTATCCACGTTATACTGCATCTGCCATGTGTTTGCCCACTCATTCAACTTGTCTAAATCGCCTTGAAGTCTCTTTGCATCCTCCTCACAACTCACAATCCCACCTAGTTTCGTGTCGTCAGCAAACTTGGAAATATTACATTTGGTTCCTGTGGTGATTATTCCTTGATTAGTAAAAGTATTGTGATTCGTTGTTTGTTAACTGCCTTGGGATATGTGTTGTAATCTCATTGGTAGTTGATGATCACATGATGTGTTGTGGCTACCTTAAATTCAGTCCTTTTCTAGCTTTAGTTGGGACTGGATGTGGAAAGATATGCTGCTGATTTTAAAGTTAATAAAGCCTAGCTTTGGAAGGCCAATCTATTCTTTATTTCAATTTATTAACTTTATGTTAGAATGGAGCGATATCTTCAACCAGAACGATTCAAGGCTGACCCCAATTCTGCTGGAGTGGATGATAAATGGAAACATTGGTATTGTACATTTAAAAACTTTTTGGGCGTGTTGGATCAAGAGGCTCTAAATAAGCTGAATATGCTGATCAACTACATTGACCCGGATGTATATAAATATATTTTGCACTGTAAAACTTATGAAGAGGCTATTTCTACATTGGAAAAGATTTTTGTTAAACCAAAGAATGAGGTATTTGCACGTCATCTTCTATCTGCCCGTAGGCAGCAGGTGGGAGAATCTTTGGATACTTATTTACAAGCACTTCGGTGCCTTAGTGTTGACTGTAATTATAAGGCTGTGACGGCTGAAGAATATAAGGATGAATCGGTACGGGATGCTTTTATTAATGGATTACTGTCTAGATCAATTCGTCAGCGGTTGTTAGAAAATAAGACTCTGGATCTTAAAAGTGCTTTTGAGCAAGCTTCTACATTGGATGTGGCTCAGAGAAGTTTGGATTCTTATGCTCTTTTTAATCGGCCTGCGACTATGGTTTCGGCAGTTTCGGATGAAAAGGAATTATGTGGACTTAATGGGAGTGGTTTACTAGATTTTGAAACAGTTTCTACTTCGGCGGCCGTTGCCTCTAGGATTCAGAAGTGTTATTTTTGTGGGAATATCTGGCACCCTCGTCTGAAGTGTCCTGCTCGGGAGGCTGTGTGTAGTAAATGCAGCAAGAGAGGTCATTATGCACGTGTGTGCAAATCATCAGGCTCAATTCCCTTTCCTTCTCCTGGTGTGGGAGGGTCTTCCTCCACTACCTCTTCTGTGACTATTCAGCCTTTAGATAGGGCGTTTATTGCATCAATTTCTGCTGCATTTGCTCATGGCCTAAACAAAGCTATAGTTACGGCTCAAGTTAATGGGTTGGAAGTGAAGGCCCTTATAGATACGGGCAGTACTGAGAGTTTTATAAGTCTTCAGTTTGCGAAGGAGAAGCATTTGAAAATTTCGCCTGTTACGTATCAGGTGTGTATGGCTCAGACGACCCTTACTTCACAAATAGCTGGTTGTTGCTTTGTGAAAATGGTTCTTCTAGGTAATACGTATACTGATATACGCCTATCTGTTTTGCCTAATCTCTGTGCGGATATTTTGATTGGACATGATGTGCTTCAGTTACACGAGTCTCTTAGTCTTTCATTTGGAGGGACTAAGCCACCTTTATCTATTTGTGGATTAACCTCTTTATCTATTCCTCCATTATCACTTTTTTCCAATTTGATGTCGGATTGTAAGCCAATTGCTACCAAGTCAAGAAGATATAGTAGTCAGGATAGAGAATTTATTAATTCTGAAGTTCAACGTCTCTTATTGGAAGGAATCATTGAACCTAGTTGTTCGCCTTGGCGAGCACAGGTAGTTGTCACGACTAATGAGAGACACAAGAAACGAATGGTGATAGACTATTCCCAAACTATTAATAGGTATACTCAATTAGACGCGTACCCTTTGCCTAAGATTGATGAGCTTATCAATAAAGTATCTCAGTATAAAGTTTTTAGCACTATTGATTTAAAGAGTGCTTATCATCAGATTCCTATTGTTAAGAAGGATCAACCATATACGGCCTTTGAGGCTGGTGGAAAGCTGTATCAGTTTTGCCGAATACCATTTGGTGTTACTAATGGTGTTGCTTGTTTTCAACGGGCAATGGATGCTTTTATAAGTGATAACTCCCTCTCTGACACCTTTTCATACTTAGATGACATCACAGTGTGCGGCAAATCAAGGGTGGAGCATGATTCTAATTTAAAAAGATTCCTTCAAGCTGCGGAAAAAGTTGGTTTAACTTTTAACAAAGAGAAATGTATCTTTTCGACTACTGAGGTAAATCTATTGGGGTATATTATTTCGGGAAATAAGATTAAACCAGATCCAGAACGTCTGCGACCATTGATCGATTTACCTTGTCCTACTAATTCTAAGGCTTTGCAACGAGTTGTTGGACTGTTTTCTTATTATTCTAATTGGATTGCAAATTTTTCACGGAAGATCCGGCCTCTTATTCGGGTTACGACATATCCTCTATCATGGGAGGCCAGGGCATGTTTTGAGAATTTTAAAAAGGATATTTTAGGAGCAGTTGTGCATTCCATTGATGAGCAGGTTCCCTTTGTGATTGAGACGGATGCTTCGGATTTTGCAATTGGGGCTACTTGGAACCAAAATGGAAGACCTGTGGCCTTTTTCTCACGTACTTTGAATAATAGTGAAAAAAGACATTCCTCAATAGAAAAAGAGGCATACACAATAGTAGAAGCATTGCGTAAATGGAGACATTATTTATCGGGGCGACATTTCACGTTGGTAACTGATCAAAAATCGGTGTCCTTTATGTTTGATGTTAAACATTTTGGAAAGATTAAAAATGATAAAATAATGAGATGGAGGATTGAGTTGGCATGTTACCATTTTGACATAGTTTATCGTCCGGGGAAGGATAATGTTGCTGCTGATGCACTGTCGCGGGCTTATTGTTCTGTGATTCACGGAGATATGCTTATTAATCTTCACAATGCCTTATGTCATCCTGGGGTTATGAGGATGATACACTTTGTACGCAGTAAGAACTTGCCTTTTTAAGTTGAAGACGTCAAGCGGATGACTTCATCATGTTCTATCTGTGCTCGGTGTAAACCGAATTTCTTTAAGCCTCAACGAGCTCATCTTATAAAGGCTACTTCTCCTTTTGAACGTTTGAGTGTCGATTTTAAGGGACCTCTTCCTTCAACTACTCAAAACCGATATATATTTACTGTTGTGGATGAGTTTTCAAGGTTCCCTTTTGCTTTTCCTTGTGCAGATGTATCAGCTGCTACAGTTATTAAATGTTTGACTCAACTTTTTGTCATCTTTGGGATGCCTGCGTATATCCATTCGGATCAGGGAAGTTCTTTTATGTCTTCCCAGTTGAAGGAATACCTTCAGAGTCGGGGAATTTCTACTAGTAGAACTACCCCGTATAATCCCCAGGGTAATGGACAGTGTGAACGATACAATGGGGTGATCTGGAAGGCAGTTATGTTGGCGTTGACATCCCGGAACCTTAAGAATACACAGTGGGAAATGGTGCTGCCTGATGCCCTGCATTCCATTAGATCATTGCTTTCAACGGCTACTAATGTGACCCCCCATGAAAGGCTCTTTAACTATCCGCAGAGATCTACTACGGGATATTCGGTACCTTCATGGCTTACTATGCAGGGACCTGTGTTGCTTCGACGCCATGTTAGATTGTCAAAATATGACCCCTTGGTGGAGGAGGTGGAGCTGTTGGAGGCAAATTCCCAATATGCTCATATTCGATTCCAAGATGGGAAAGAAAGTACTGTTTCAATTAAAGACTTGGCTCCTTGTGGGGGCCAGCCCTCTTCTGAGGATATTAATAATGGTCATGATTCGGATAATGTGGATGCTGTTACAGATACTACGAATATTTCCAATCCGATTGCAGATAATTATACTTCTATTAGTCAGCCTTTGATAGATGTTTATGACCGTCCCAGTTCATCTTCTGATGGGATTCCTAATCCGGAAACCGTTGAGAATCGGGATATGGATAGCCTTCCTGTTGAAGATACTTCTGTGCCTTCTGGCGTGGGAGGGCAAGGAATTTCACCAAGGTTAAGAAGGTCGACACGAACAAGATATCCGGTCGACCGATTGAAAATGGACTTTTAAATTGATAGTAATGTTTTAAAAATTGTTGAAATATTATAGTATATTGTTTTAGTTGAGAGATACTTAATACTTATGCGTAATGTTATTATTTGTTGTTGTTCATTTAGTATTGTGTTATGTAAATAGTTTTATTCTCGTGCATAGTTTAATTGTAAATTGTAAAAGTTATTAGGTTGGAGTATATTTTAAAAGGAGGGGTGAATGTGGTGATTATTCCTTGATTAGTAAAAGTATTGTGATTCGTTGTTTGTTAACTGCCTTGGGATATGTGTTGTAATCTCATTGGTAGTTGATGATCACATGATGTGTTGTGGCTACCTTAAATTCAGTCCTTTTCTAGCTTTAGTTGGGACTGGATGTGGAAAGATATGCTGCTGATTTTAAAGTTAATAAAGCCTAGCTTTGGAAGGCCAATCTATTCTTTATTTCAGTTCCCTCATCCAAACCATTGATATATATTGTGAATAGTTGGGGCCCAAGCACTGGTCCCTGCGGTACCCCACTAGTCACCGCCTGCCACCCTGAAAAAGACCCATTTATTTCTACTCTCTGTTTCCTGCCTGTTAACCAATTTTCAATCCATGCCAGTATATTACATTTATGATGTCACTGCAAAGAGCGACCACAGCATTTCATAAACTCCCTCTCCTCATGTACGTTAGAAAGAATGTATCTATTTTATAAGCTCTGTCCTCTTGCGCATCCCCACCCCCTTCACCCCACCATTGGCCATGTCTTCAGCCATCTCGGCCCGAAGCTCTAGAATTCCCTCCCTAAGCCTCTCCGCCTTGCCACTGTTATATCAGCAAATAGTGATGGTATTTGCCTGTTTGATTATTTATGCCTTACCAGCATATTTGCCTGATTGATTATTTATGCCTGTGAGAGACAAGCAGTTTAGTTTTAGTTTCGTTTTAGATGAATCTCTAAGATGGTGTCTCCTGTAATGCTGTTAACTGAGTTGAACATACTTTAGATAAAAAGACATTCTCTTTCATAAATGTCTCGTCATTGAACCCACAAAGAAATCAACACAGCCACTGCGCTCTCTCCTCCTTTAAAACCTTCCTTTAATCTAGCTCTTTGGCCAAGTTTCTAATCATCCCTTCAGAAGCTCCTTCTTTGGCCAGGTGTCAATTTTTAAGCACCTTAGAATGTTGTCCTACATCAAAAGGTGCTAAAAAAAAATGCACGGTGTTGTGGAATATAAATACAAGTTATTGGGCCGGATATTCCAATCCCTACGGGTGGGTGCGCGCAGTGTACAAACCCATAGGGACGTCGGAAATGCCGGTTTCAGGCATGCACAGCGCATGCGCTGAAAACCGGCATTTCCGATCTGTCAGGAATGCTCTTGACAGATCGGACGCCTGCCCTGGAGAAGGGCCTCTGCGGGCAGAGAGTTCCACTTTCTGGAGAACCTCCGCCCGCAGAAAACCCTTAGAAATCTTACGCCTGGTAAAAGGCGAAAGGCCTGCTTTTACCAGCATAAGAGTTGAAAAAAAGTTTAAAATTTTTTTTTTCACTCATTTATCATTTTAAAATACTTCAAAAAAGGTAAGTTTATTTTTAGCCCTGTAAATATTTCAAATATTTAATTTATTGTAATTTCAACTAATTTAAAAAATGTGATTTTTTTTAATTTAATTTTATTTAATGTTTTAAAGTGTTTTTGGGGTGATCTCCATTCATATATTTGACGGGTCGATCTGTCAAGTGTATGAAGGGAGATTCCCTTCTGCTATTGGCTCCCCATGGCCCACGTGATCCCAGGGACGCTTGCGAACTGCCTGCACCCCTGGGATACGCGGGCCCTGCACATTTCGAGTTGGAGAGGCCCAGGAGTGGAAGTATACGCACCTCGGGAGCTCGCAGCGGGAAGCCTCCGATCGGAAAATACGCCCATTATATGTATTTGTGTTGTGCTATCTCTGTAACCTCCTCCGGCCCTACAACCCTCCGAGATCTCTGCGCTCCTCCAATTCTGGCCTCTTGCGCATCCCCCGATTTTAATCGCTCCACCATTGGCGGCAGCTGCCTGGGCTCGAAGCTCTGGAATTCCCTCCCTAAGCCTCTCTGCCTCGCAATCTCTCTCCTTCTTTAAAACGCTCCTTAAAACCTACCTCTTTGGCCACCTGCCCTAATATCTCCTTATGTGGCTCGGTGTCAAATTTTGTTTGAGGGTGATGCTGATAGATTTAGATGGGGAAAGACGGGAGGAGGCTCGTGTGGAGCATAAACGCCGGCATGGACTGGTTGGGCCGAATGGCCTGTTTCTGGGCCGTATATCCGATGTAGTGTCACAAGCTGAGATACAAGCCATTGAGAGTAGAATGGTTTAATGTTGAATTAACTGCATCTAAAAGTAGTTTGATGGTGTTCTTCCATAATGTCCCTTTCCAGCAACCCTGTGAAGCGCCTTGGGACGTTTTACTATGTTAGAGGCACTGTATAAATACAAGTTGTTGTTGTGCTTCAAAGCATGGGATTCAACTGTCGAAACATTTACTCAGTGGTGCTGCTTTGTTTCAACAGCAGGGGGCAGTAAATGCAAGTGCCAATTCTCCATCTCCAGTTCCAGATTAAACAGAAATTAAAAAACAGAAACAGGCCATTCGGCCCAACCAGTCAGTGGTTCTAATCCCACGTGCCCGCTCTGTTCCCCGTATCTATTTATTTCCCTTTCCTTAATTGTTGAAGTGGTCCATGCTTCGGTCACTTAATCTGGTAGTGCAATCTCGCAACCTCGCAACCTTCTCTGTGTGGAAAAAAGTTTCTCCTGCTCTCTGACCTAAATCGCTCACATTTAATCTCGTATGCACATCCCCTCAATCACTGGGAGCAGTCCCTGCTTGGTATCGGCTCTGTGCCATCCCTTCATCATTTTAAACACCGCCATCAAATCACCCCTTAATCTAACCACCTCCCCATGACATTCAACGGCATTACCATCGCCGAATCCCCCACCATCAACATCCCGGGAGTCACCATTGACCAGAAACTTAGCTGGACCAGCCACATAAATACTGTGGCAAAAAGAGCAGGTCAGAGGTGTAGGGGTTGTTGGTTGGGTGGTCGGTTTGGCCCGGGCCTGACCCAGTGGACGTTTTCGAGGCGTCCCCACACTCCCACTCAGTTCTGACACTGGGATCCTACCAGGCAGCTGATGCGCAGAATAACAAGCTCGAGACAGACAAGCAGGTGAAAGGTTCAAATAATAACGGTTTTATTGAGAGAAAAATAAAACAAAACAAGCAAGCAGAGAAATTAATTGGTTCAACGATACTAAACCAAGGCTACAGCTCGATACACTTTAAAAAGAGAAAAAAAAAGGAATACTATATATTCAAAACAGAGGGCACGCGAGTGCGGGAAGGAGTACGACACATCGAGGGGTATCACACATTAACACTCCCCTTAGCCTTATCCCCACCTCCTACACTATCCCTAACCTAGGTCGAACTAAAGGGGGGTCAGACTCTCATGCTCACCCAACGCATTGGAACAAAGGCCTTTAGGTTGTCCTGGGACTGCAGCTTTAGTTGGTCTGGCCTGGTAAAGTTCAGTGTGCACTGGCCACACACTCTCCCATCAGTCAGGTAGTGGATCTTCCTCGATAGCAAAATACTGCAGATGTTGGAAATCCGAAATAGCAACAGAAAATGCTGGAAAAACTCAGCAGGTCAGGCAACATCCGTGGAGAGAAATTTGAGTTGACGTTTCGGGTTTTGAAGAAGGGTCAAACCCGAAACGTCAACTCAAATTTCTCTCCACGGATGTTGCCTGACCTGCTGAGTTTTTCCAGCATTTTCTGTTGTTATAGTGGATCTTCCTCCTTGGCTGGGCGAAAAGGCTTCCCTCCTGGGTCGGGCTGCGCCGTTTAGTGAGGCCCACTCTGTGCTCCGGTCCGTACCGGGATGGTGCACTCCGTCCCGTGTCTTCCTGGTTCCACTCTGAATCCCTGCCTGAGGTGGTGGGCACGGGGGGAGGTGGGGGGGAACAGTCAGGTTTAAATCGGGAGGCAGTACGGACCGGGAGCTTCGCCTGCTTACCAAAGCATAGGCCTGCTGCGCATAGCCTTCCCCGTCTTGGAGACTGCTTCTCCCAGTAGAGTCCTTGAAGTTTCCCTTTTGCAGCGAAGTCCCAGGATGAAATCGAAGTGAAGTGTAGAAGCTATCTCTCCCGAAGTGTGTTCCAAGTCGAAGTGTCTCGAACTGCCCTTTCTGTCTGCTTGCTAAAAACAGTTATACTCTCTCGATCTGCCTTGCCTCCTCCAGATTGAGAGGTGTCCCAGGTTACTTCGTTAACTGTAAATGGCTGCAAAACGGCCGATTTCCCACGAACGGCCTTATCACCGGCCCTCATTGTTTCTGGTGCCTAGTGCCTAGTCCTCTAAAACGGTTTCTGATATGATTGGATCTGTTAGGATGGGCCCGATGATGGTTTTAACTAGCTTAACCCTGATTGCAGTGCAGCCAGGTTCATTGTTCTTACCGGCCTACTGGCGACTTGCTATTACATATTCAATTCCATGTCTGGCCTGGAATCCACATAGGGACTGTGGAATTCCAGGCCCTGTCTCCAGTCTTGTTGCTGGGGAGAAAAATGACTCACTTCCAGCAGCTTTCTGGTCACGTGTCCCAGAACTCCATTTTGTACGTTTAAAAAGTGGCCAACTTTTTGTTTGATTCGGAAAGCAGGCGAGGGGGGGGGAATTTTGCAAACTCCCTACACCCCCCTGTGATACATAACAATTTTTCTTGAAAATTCCATTACGTATCATAATTCTGGCCCTCCTTAGTCGACCTTCCCCTTAGATTAATCTCTCCCCTCTACAGATACCCGCGATACATCGCACTTCCCATAACGCAAGACCGTGGTGTACACAAGCAGCTAGAAAAGGAAAAATCAACCAAGTACATTACATTACTTATATCCAAACATGGAGGGGCTCCGACGTCCCTGCTCAGTTCGGTACATTCATCATTCACAATCTTTATTAACAACCGCGCCGCAAGAATTCTCATAGTACGGAGAGTCCCTTGGGAGGGTTTACGCAGACGAATCCCCGTTGATTCCCACGTAGTGTTCCTGCCAAGTTCTTTGGTTGCGGAACTGTGTCAACCGACCCCTCCCCCTACACTGCACACAGACTAGGTACAGTACGATCCCTATCTGACACACCACCAGGATGTGGGAGGCCAGAAGGATCCACGATGGGACCTCTATACTCTCAAAAATGTCCCACCACGGTGGAACCACTATATCCAAAATCTTGGACCCTATATCTATCGTCTTTTGCTCTAGGGTGTAAAAGTGTTTTTGGGAAACCACTACGGCCTTCAGTAGCTTTGCGAGGTGTTCAGGGAGAGGGGGAATCTCGTAGCCGAAGTGTGCTACATACTGTAACAAGTTGGTTACATTCTCTTTAACAGTGAGGTGAACGGTGGAGGGCTCCGGGATGGGGACAATTCGTTCCTGGGCCACTTGAACTTCTGCCTCGGGTTTGAAACAGAAACTGCTATCACTCACCGCACACCAGCTGTGCTGTCCGTGCCAGTAGTGGGACGCGCCGGTGGTGACACAGTAGGTCCCACCTCCTATATATGCCACCTGGGGGGGAACGTGGCCTTGTGCCATCGCCTCCATGGTGCAATTCATAGGCTTCGCGCCAGCAGCTCTGAGCCCACACTGCGGTCTTAAAAAGGCATTCAAGTGCTGGGGACACAGGATTATGTGTGCTCCCCGGCTCCGGCACCCTGAAAGGTCCGTGCCTGTCATTTCGTGCTCCCACTTGATGATGTAAGGCGGGACCGCGGCGAAACGAATGTGCGCACCCCCTTGGATCACTCCAATATTCTCCACCCTGTACACCGGTGCAGGTCGGGCTGTCCTACCCATGACCGGCACCCTAACAACCATACCCATGACTGTGTGGTTAGACCGACCACAGTCCACGGGAACTGGATAAGCCTCGGAGGCAAGCCGGATTTGGCACGGGCTCAATGCGTTCTCATACGGGTGGAGGGCAGCGAGGTGTTTGTTACTGATCCAGGAGGGGACCAAACCCTGTTTCAGGTCCTCCAGATTACTGCGGCCCTTGCCCAGTAACCATGCCCCGTACAGTACGCACACCGCGCTCTGCGCTGCTTGGTCAGACGCATTCCTGTCCTCCCGTATGAGAGCATTTACCGTTTTCGCATGCTTCTCCAACTCTGCTATGATTTCCTTCAAATGGACCGTCATAGCCTGGTCCTCATGCAACTCCGAGCTCACTACTTTGTTCTCATCCATGAGAATCCCCTTTAGCTGTGTTTTCAGCTCATTTATCTGGGTCTGTAACTCAATGTCGTCTAAAGAGTTGATGACAGAAATCCCAGTAGTAAACGCGGTGAAAGTATCACCCAAAATACCCCTTCTCTGTCTCCCCGTGTCGCCCAAAAACTTGCGTGGTGTAGTGTAGAGTTCAGTCCTATCCCCACTAGAAAAATCAAATTCGTAAAACCTCCCGAACATGTCCTTTAAGAGGGCCTGGTATAACTGTTCTGTTTCCTTGGGGCACCACTCGGGTAGATGTACCTCGGTGAGATTTAAGATCACCGAGGCCACCGCGTAGTGTACCCCCTGGTACAGCACCTGATCGGTAGGCACTAGTACCAGTCCATTCCCAGGTCCCTTAGTGGTGGTAGGGCACCCTTCCCAGGGTGTCCTATTAGGTGGATTGGTGGGTAATGGCTTGTGGGTGCGCGCCACCAGTTCCGTGGCTTTAACTGGGGCTGCCCCTTGAAAAACCACGCATGAACGTATGTGAGAGCCCCACCTTATCCCCTTCCCCTGGTCCTGCCAGGCGGCAGAGAAGACAACTGAGATTCCTGCGGGGCAGGCCTCCTTCGATCCCCACATACACACATAAATCCGTTGCTCGGATTCCCACCATTTGTCCCAACAGACACTTGTCCTTTCTGCCGTAGCAGTGACAGTTCGGTGGGTGTCATTGTCCATTCGCACCCACGTGGATGAAGCGTCTTTTAAGTCATTCTTTAACTTGCGGATCCACCACCATCGCGCGGCCGGGATCCTTCCGGTGCAGGTCAGGCAGACCTTCTTGCCAACGATGACTCCCACACGCGCAGCCACTATTTCCACCGTGGGACACACTAGGGATGCCTCGCCGTAGGTGAAATCGGGCTGGTCAGAATACCGGGTGGAATTGGACCCGACCCATCCGGGCCAGCGCCCCTGGTGGGTGTAGGTGGCGGGTCCCTCGGAGCCTCTCTCACAGCTCCCTGCAGTGACTACCGGAGCTCTCGGTCCGGAGCACCCAAAAACGTGGGAGTCTTCTACGTCTCCCCGGAGTCCTCTGCTCCCCTCGATTAGGGCGAGCAGGATGGCCAGCTGCCATGCGCGAACGCCTCTCTGTAAAACAAAAAGGAACATGCAGCCAGGTCTCTCCGGAGATGCTCTGGCCTGGGTTAAGCGGTGGTTGGGTCCCTCGACCTCGAACCCAAACACATACACTGTGAGCAACAAGACTTACTTAACCACTAAACTTATAAACCTAACTTAATTTATAATATACTATATACATCCGCCGCCCGTCTCCGGACGGCTAAGTCAGTCCCTGGTAGGGCCCCGGCTTGCCATTGCTTCCGGCAGGCCCGCGGTGTCCCTACCTATGGCCCCTTCGCGGTCTGTGGCCGGCCGCTGGGGACCCCTGTCCTCAGCTTTCCTAATCCTCGGGACGGCTCTGGGTAAATGGAAGACGGGTGACCACGTCTTCTTGGGCTGGGGTGTGCGGGAAGACCTCCTGAGGGCGGGTGGAGCTTTCCTGGCCGGTGGTCCCCTGACTCGGGCCGCCGCTCCCTTGCATCCATCCCCCCCTCCTACCGTTGGGACAAACGTCCCGCTGCAGCCTACTGCTGCGACCCGCAGGTCTCCGCCCCCTGTTCCCACGACGGGGTCCGGGGCGGGGTTCCTGACCTCAGGTCCCTCCTTCCCTACACCTGAGCTAGGGGCGGGACTACTCTCCTCGGTCTCCCCCCCCTCATCATCCGAACTGAGAGCGGAGGCGCTGCCCTCGGGCTCCTCCCCCTCTATACCCAAGCTGAGGCCGGAGACGCCGCTCTCGGGTTCCTCCCCCTCAGCCACATCCCACAGAAGTGGAGGAACGCCCCACTCGCCGGTGGCTCCTCCCTTCAGACACGTCACCAGACCTGCTGCGGTCTGTGACCTGGTTCCCATATCGGGCTGGGGATTTCTATTCCCCAACCCCTGACCAGTCAGCTGTCCAGCCCTGCTTGGCTTAAACAGCTTGCACTGGTTGATATGAAACCACTTTGTACGCCGGGGCATTTTCACGGCGTACACCATGGGGCTGGCTTTGTCTACCACACTAAAGGGCCCCATGTACAAAGGCTCCAAACTTCCTACTCTGGCATAATTCCTGACCATGACCTGGTCTCCCACTTCCCATTCTTGGTGCCCTTTCGGTTCCAGCAGCAATCGGTTACTCTGATGCTGCCTCCCCATGTTCCCCGCTGCCTGCCCATGGACCTGCTTCAGGTGCTCATAGAGGGTTCGGGCGAACTTGTCCCGATTCACCTCCCGGAGTTGCCCCTCCGTAAGCAGCGGTGCTATCACATGGGTGGGGGTCCGCATGACCCTGCCTGTCATCAGCTCGTACGGGGAGTACCCCGTGCTTTTTGACTGGCTGGCCCGGATCCCCATCAACATTAACGGCAGGATCTCGGCCCATTTGCGGGGCGAGTCCACCGTATTCTTTCTGAACCATTCCTTGAGGGTCCGGTTCATGCGCTCCACAATCCCGGATGACTGTGGATTGTGAGCTACATGCCACTTTCCCTCAATGCCCAACAGCATAAGGGCCATCTGCATCACCTGTCCGGTGAAGTGACTCCCCCGGTCGGACTCCACATACTGTGGTAGTCCCCACCGCGAGAACACCTCTCGGACTAGGATCCTTGCAGTTCCCAGAGTCGTGGCATTTCTACAGGGGAAGGCCTCCACCCACTTGGTGAACACATCCACCAGGACTAGGCAGTACTTAAAGCCTCCCTGGGCGGTGGGCAGGGGCCCGATGTAGTCGACCTGGATCGACTGCCATGGTCCCTCTACCCGCCTGATGTGTCCGATGGGCACCTTCCTTTTCCGGGGGTCAGGGTTGTTTGCAGCGCACATGAGACAGTCTGCACAGAACTCGCGGACGTCCTCCCTGAGTCCCGGCCACCATCCCGCCTGTTCCACCCGCTGCCAGGTGGCCTCGGGCCCGGGGTGTCCCGCTCCCGGTCCCTCATGGGCCAGTTGCAGGAACTCCCTCTGGTGCTGTTGCGGCACAATCCACTGCTCCCCCCTGAACAGCATGCCCTCTTTAACGGAGAGGGTCGCTGTCCCAATACGGCCCCTCTACCCTCCTGCCCTCAATGACTGCGCTGAGGACAGCCTTCAGGGCCGGGTCCTGAGCCTGGACGGACTTAAGGTCCGGGGCTAATGCTACCCCTACCCTCCTTTGTGTCCCGTCCCTACCTCTGACCGCTGCCACAGGTCCGGACCCGAATGGATCCCAGAAAGTGCCGGTGCGGGCACCCTCCTTGGCAAGCAGGTCAGCCTGCTGGTTACCCTGACCGCGGGGTTCTGTGGAGGAATGAGCTTTCACCTTATGGATGAACACGTCCCTTTCCTCCCCCACGGCTGCCAGAATCTTTTCCAGCAAGGGCTTCACTGTGAGGGGTCTCCCGTCAGCGGAGGTGTATTCGCGGCGGGACCAGATGGCCAAATATTCCGTACATGAGTTGCACATGAACATGCTGTCCGAGCAAATCGTGTAGGGGGTAGGGAAGATTTCGGGGTGTGTAACGACATACACCACCGTGGACAGTTCAGCCTGCTGGGCACTCATGATGCTGGGGAGTTTAATTGCCAGGGCAATGCTTGCCGTAGGGTCATAAATCCCACATCCCGTGAGACGCTTGCCAGCGGACACCGTGCTGGAACCATCAACATAGATTTCGCAGCCTGTGGGATGTATCCCGGCCCGTAAACCTATGTTCACCTCCCAAACCCCTTCTACGGAACACCGATGGGCTGTTCCCGGGTAGACCAAATTGGCCGCGAGCTTTGGCTTGCAGAGACCCTTCACCCTCAGATCCATCTGGGAGAGGAGCAAGGTCCAGCGAGCAATGCGGGCACTGCTCACTGTCCCATCCTTAATTCTCCCATCCAGTAGCATCTGAGTCGGCGTGTGATGCGTGAGGAGGGTGATGGGAGAGGTGCCT
This sequence comes from Somniosus microcephalus, assembly GCF_052327205.1. NCBI lineage: Eukaryota > Metazoa > Chordata > Chondrichthyes > Squaliformes > Somniosidae > Somniosus > Somniosus microcephalus. The sequence continues at coordinate 10,926,182 of NC_141016.1, forward strand.
GTGAAGATTAGGGACCTCTTCACAGCCCAGTGCGTGGCTAACAGATGCCTCTCGCAATTGGAGTAGCTCCTCTCAACATCAGTGAGCAGCCTGGAGGAGTATACCACGGGCCGCAGCCGGCCGTGCCGCTCTTGAAGCAGCACTGAGCTCAGGCTGTCCCTGCTGGCTGCTACCTCCAGAAAAAACTCCTATCCCTCATCTATGGCTCCCAGGGCTGGTGCGGTCTGCAGATTCTCTTTAAGCCTGACAAACGCTGCCGAGCACTCCTCATCCCAACGCCACTCCACTCCCTTCTGCAGGAGTCGGAGCAGAGGAGCTGCCGAGGCTGCATAGTCCTCAATAAAATCTCGACAGTAACCGGTCAGTCCTAGAAACGACCTCACACCCGATACTGTTTTTGGGATCGGTAGCTCTTGCACCGCCTCCCTCCTGGCCTTATCTATGGCCCTTTCTCCAGCGCGCACGGTCAGGCCCAGGAATTTTACCTCCTGCCGGCCGATCTGCGCTTTCTTGGGGTTAACTTTAAACCCCTTCTGCCCTAACAGCTCCAGCAACTCGGCCAATAGTGGGCCATGCTCCTCCTTTGAATCGGTGAAGAGGAGTAGGTCGTCCACATATTGGACTAGTTGTCTGGGCTGGCTAAACTCCTTGATGCTACCTGCCATGCACTGATGGAAGATGCTGGGGCTGTTGTGAAAGCCCTGTGGCAAGCAGTTCCAAGTGTACTGTTGCCCCCTAAACGTAAAGGCAAACTTGTACTGGTCCTCCCTCCGTACAGGGATGGACCAAAACCCGTTTGAAATATCCAGTACCGTGAACGTGGTCGCGGATGCTGGGATACTCCCAATTAGGTCAGCGACTGCTGCCACGGTGGGGGCGCAGGCAGGAATGTTACTATTGAGGACCCGATAGTCCACCGTGGCTCTCCAGGCACCGTCCGGTTTCCTCACCGGCCACAATGGAGAGTTCACGTGGGTTGCTATAGGTCTCAGAACTCCCTGCTGCACTAGGGAGGACATGGCTGCTTCCATGTCTGGCTCAGCTTCCCTTGGGAAATTATACTGTTTCTGTGGTCTGGCCATGGGATCCCCATTTACCGTGACCTCAAACCCCGTGACCCTACCGCAGTCGTGCTGGTGAGTGGCAAACGTGGCCAGGTGCGCCTTCACGAATGCCCGAAACTCCTCAGGGACACCACTGACCATAAGCCCGAGGTCGTAGCCTCCCTTTGGCTTCATGGTGCAGAGAGTCCCCTTCCCTTCCTTTCCCGGGATCACTACTACCTCACCATCCTTTATTCCACCTGCTCCCCACAAGCAGTGGTTCCTTAGATCCACCAGAATCCCGTGGCCTACAATGAAGTCGGCCCCCAGGACTCCCCTTCCACCCTCCACCTCCCACCTCATCAGGATGCACTTCCATGTGGTGTGGAGTGGTCCCAACTTGATGGAAAGCGGGATGGACACCGACCCAGCCTGTTCCTTCCCTGTAAATCCCGATAGACTGTAGGGGACCCCGCTGGAGAGGGGCGAGGTGGCGGGGTTATCTGCATAGATTACGGTGCTTGATGCTCCCGTATCCAGCAGATAGGTCCCCTTCAGCCTCTCCACCTCCATCTCCATGAGGGGTCTCCCCCACTCATCATAGCGGACAGAGCACAGGTGGACCGGTTGCGTTCTTGCTAGTCAGGGTTGGGAATTGGCTGGGGCTGCCGGAGTAAGAGCGCCGGTGGCCATTGCTACCTTCCCCTGGCCAGACAATACGGACCGTACGGCGTCCAGTATTATCTTGACCTGGCTAGGTCCTGCCCCCGCCGGTTGGGCTGGGGCAGTGGGCACCTTCCCCCTGGTCTCTTTCCAAGGGTTTCTACACTCCTTCCGCCAGTGGCCATCTTTACCACACCCGTAACAATTAAGTTTGGGGTGTGTTGGGGTAGCCCCTTCCTGGCGCCACTCCTTCCTACCCGGCCCGGGTTTTGCCTCATGCAGCTTCCCTTTCGCTGGGAGCGCTTCGGCTGCCCGGCCGTTCTTGTAGGCTAGGGTGAGCTGCCGGATCACCCCGGCTTCTGTGGCCCCGGGGTCCTTGGGGTCGAACCAAACTTCCGCTTTTGCTCTAACTTGCGGCAGGCTGTTCGCCACCAAGCAACGGAGCCAATGGGTCAGGAGATCTCCGTTCAGGAACGCCCGGTTGGGTGTCCCTGGGCAAGCTCTCCGGTACACCGGCCACAGCCGGTCCGCGAAAGCTTGCGGAGTCTCTTCCACCAATTGGACCGTTTTCTCCACACGGGAGAACGGACTACCCTCATCCATGCCCAATGCCTTTAAGACTGCGTCCTTGAGCTCCTCGTACCCACTCTGACCTCTTTTATCCCCGTCAGAGAGGGACTGGAGGAGGCTGCATTCTAGGGAAAATAGCAGCATTTTGGCCTGCTCAGCGTCATCACAGTCGTTGACGCTGGCTGCCTGCTCTACCTCCCTAAAATGAACCGAGGGATCTCCCTTCTGGGAGAGCTTTGGAATATGGCTCACCATACTCCTAAGCTGTTGGGTATTAAAAGGGACCACAAACTGGTTCTGGAGAGGCCCTTCCCTTTCCCCTTCGGCGGGCGGACCTAACCTCAGCAGCCGGGCCGGGCACATGGGCCCCGCTCCCGTCCTAGCCGGGGCTTGGTCCACCTCCGCCTTCACCTCCCCTTGGTGCCACACTTCCCCGAAACTCGGAGTAGTGGGTGGTGGACGCGCGGTTTCCTCTCTTTCCTCTATTGCTTCCCTAGGTACCACTTGGGATGGTGAAATGGTCCTACACTCGTTCCCCAGAAAATCCGCCTGACCCACCTTCGGATTCATCAGGCATACCATGCCCTTGGCCTTCCGGAGGGCTCGGATAAGACTCTCTATCTTCTCCTGACAGGGGCTGTGGTCAGCTTCCCCGAACCCCTGTTCACTGGCCAGCTTATAGGCTGCCTTCACTTCCCTGACTTTCTCCTCCTGTTCTTTTACTTCCTTTACCAAGCGGGCACTTTTGTCCCGCAGCCTAAACTCATTCCCCTTGGCCTCGGTGACTTGACACCGCAGGTATTCCAACTGGGAATTATAATCCCCTAAGAGCTGCACCCTCTCCTGTGCGAGAGCCTGCAGCGCCACAACTAACTTCTCTCCTGCCTGAGCCTTCTCCTGGACTTCCAGTTCCAGCTCCTTTAACCTGGCTGCCTGGGCTGCGACGAGCCCATCCAGGAGCTGTACCTGCTTTTTGTAGCAGCACAGCCACACAGCCTTTTCAAGAGATCTCTTGTGTTCCCTCCCCTGCGTCCACTGAGCTGCGGCGTCCACCGGACGGCCAGCCTTCAGCAGAGCAGTGATCCACTTCTTAGTGAGATTCATCTTCCTGAACACATAGTCCGAGATTCTCTCGTCCATCAAGTTTGTCTCATTCGACTCGCCATCTACAACACCAGATGCCTGCGCCCAGTGTCCTGCCGCGGTCGCCATTTTGTAGGGGTTGTTGGTTGGGTGGTCGGTTTGGCCCGGGCCTGACCCAGTGGACGTTTTCGAGGCGTCCCCACACTCCCACTCAGTTCTGACACTGGGATCCTACCAGGCAGCTGATGCGCAGAATAACAAGCTCGAGACAGACAAGCAGGTGAAAGGTTCAAATAATAACGGTTTTATTGAGAGAAAAATAAGACAAAACAAGCAAGCAGAGAAATTAATTGGTTCAACGATACTAAACCAAGGCTACAGCTCTATACACTTTAAAAAGAGAAAAAAAAAAGGAATACTATATATTCAAAACAGAGGGCACGCGAGTGCGGGAAGGAGTACGACACATCGAGGGGTATCACACATTAACACTCCCCTTAGCCTTATCCCCACCTCCTACACTATCCCTAACCTAGGTCGAACTAAAGGGGGGTCAGACTCTCATGCTCACCCAACGCATTGGAACAAAGGCCTTTAGGTTGTCCTGGGACTGCAGCTTTAGTTGGTCTGGCCTGGTAAAGTTCAGTGTGCACTGGCCACACACTCTCCCATCAGTCAGGTAGTGGATCTTCCTCCTCGGCTGGGCGAAAAGGCTTCCCTCCTGGGTCGGGCTGCGCCGTTTAGTGAGGCCCACTCTGTGCTCCGGTCCGTACCGGGATGGTGCACTCCGCCCCGTGTCTTCCTGGTTCCACTCTGAATCCCTGCCTGAGGTGGTTGGCACGGGGGGAGGTGGGGGGGAACAGTCAGGTTTAAATCGGGAGGCAGTACGGACCGGGCGCTTCGCCTGCTTACCAAAGCATGGGCCTGCTGTGCATAGCCTTCCCCGTCTTGGAGACTGCTTCTCCCAGTAGAGTCCTTGAAGTTTCCCTTTTGCAGCGAAGTCCCAGGATGAAATCGAAGTGAAGTGTAGAAGCTATCTCTCCCGAAGTGTGTTCCAAGTCGAAGTGTCTCGAACTGCCCTTTCTGTCTGCTTGCTAAAAACAGTTATACTCTCTCGATCTGCCTTGCCTCCCCCAGATCGAGAGTTGTCCCAGGTTACTTCGTTAACTGTAAATGGCTGCAAAACGGCCGATTTCCCACTAACGGCCTTATCACCGGCCCTCATTGTTTTTGGTTTCAGTCACACAATGGTGTCTCTGGTGCCTAGTCCTCTAAAACGGTTTCTGATATGATTGGATCTGTTAGGATGGGCCCGATGATGGTTTTAACTAGCTTAACCCTGATTGCAGTGCAGCCAGGTTCATTGTTCTTACTGGCCTACTGGCGACTTACTATTACATATTCAATTCCATGTCTGGCCTGGAATCCACATAGGGACTGTGGAATTCCAGGCCCTGTCTCCAGTCTTGTTGCTGGGGAGAAAAATGACTCACTTCCAGCAGCTTTCTGGTCACGTGTCCCAGAACTCCATTTTGTACGTTTAAAAAGTGGCCAACTTTGTTTGATTCGGAAAGCAGGCGAGGTGGGGGAATTTTGCAAACTCCCTACAGAGGCTAGGTATTCTGTGGCGAGTGTCTCACCTCCTGACTCCCCAAAGCCTTTCCACCATCTACAAGGCACAAGTCAGGAGTGTGATGGAATACTCTCCACTTGCCTGGATGAGTGCAGCTCCAACAACACTCAAGAAGCTCAACACCATCCAGGACAAAGCAGCCCGCTTGATTGGCACCCTTAACATTCACTCCCTCCACCACCGGCGTACCGTGGCTGCAGTGTGTACCATCTACAAGATGCACTGCAGCAACTCACCAAGGCTTCGTCGGCAGCACCTCCCAAACCCACGACCTCTTCCACCTAGAAGGACAAGGGGCAACAGGCACATGGGAACACCACCACCTCCAAGTTCCCCTCCAAGTCACACACCATCCTGACTTGGAAATATATCGGCAGATCCTTCATTGTCACTGGATCAAAATCCTGGAACTCCCTCCCGAACAGCACTGTGGGAGCACCTTCACCACACGGACTGCAGCGGTTCAAGAAGGAGGCTCACCACCACCTTCTCGAGGGCAATTAGGAACGGGTAATAAATGTCGGCCTTGCCAGCAACGCCCAGATCCCATAAGCAAATAAAAATGTTTTAAAAATCTCTTTATACCTGTCGGGGCTGTTCATGCATTGAGCTATCCTGGAAGCCCGCCAGGCTCAGGTGATGGGATTTCACTATTGTAAGCACCACCTCCTGGGCGGTAAACCGTGAGCCCATTTGCTTCACGACAGCAGCTTCACAGACGATTCTTCATAATAATGGGCACTGAAATTATACAGCAGCTGTGCTCGTGATACAGCGCACCTCGTACTTAACTGCCTCTTGTTATGTCTGTTGGAGCTGGCCAGTGCAAATGGGAGCCTGTGTTTTGCTCTGAAATTCCCTCCCCAAACCTCTCCGGCTCTCTCGCTCCTCCTTTTAAGATGCTTTTTTTAAAATACCTACCTCTTTTTTGACCCAGTTTTTTTCGGTCACCCGTCCTAATATTTCCTTGTGTGGCTCGGGAGTCAAGTGTTGTTTGATGACGCTCCTGTGAAGCCCCTTGAGGCGGTTTTTTCACCACATTAAAGGCGCTACCTGAATGCAAGCTGTTGATGCTTCCAACAGCACTTCTCACGGTCCGGGATAATTCGGCTGCTGACTGCCGCGGGAGGCTCAGAGACTGGGCAGTTTATATTGGGGGCAAGAACGTCGATAAGATTGCTGGAAAGGGACATTATGGAAAGAACACCATCGAACTACTTTTAGAAGCAGCTAATTCAACGTTAACCCATTCTACTCTCAATAGCTTGTATCTCAGCTTGGGACATTACATCGGACATACGGCACAGAAACAGGCCATTCGGCCCAACCAGTCCATGCCGGCGTTTATGCTCCACACGAGCCTCCTCCCGTCTTTCCTCATCTAAATCTATCAGCGTAACCCTCTATTCCCTTCTCCCTCATGTGTTTATCTAGCCTCCCCTTAAATCCATCTATACTATTCACCTCAACCACTCCCTGTGGTAGCGAGTTCCACATTCTCACCACTCTCTGGGTAAAGAAGTTTCTTCTGAATTCCCTATTGGATTTCTTGGTGACTATCTTATATTGATGGCCCCGAGTTATGCCCTTCCCCACAAGTGGAAACATTCTCTCTCTATCCACTCTATCAAAACCTTTCATAATTTTAAAGGTCTATTAGGTCACCCCTCTGCCTTTTTTCAAGAGAAAAGAGACCCAGCCTGTTGTTCCTTTCCTGATAGGTGTACCCTTGCATTTCTGGTATCATCCTTGTAAATCTTCCCTGCACCCTCTCCAGTGTCGCTATATCCTTTTTATAATATGGCGACCAGAACTGTATGCAGTACTCCAAGTGTGGTCTAACCAAGGTTCGATACAGGTTTAGCATAACTTCCCTACTTTTCAATTCTATCCCTCTAGAAATAAACCCTAGTGCTTGGTTTGCTTTTTTTATGGCCTTACTAACCTGTGTTGTAACTTTTAGTGATTTGTGTATTTGTATTTTGAAATTCCCTCTGCCTCTCCACCGCCCTCTCCTCCTTGATCATCCCATCTAAAATCTATCTCTTTGACCAAGCTTTTAGTCACCCCTATAATATCTCCTTTATGGCTCAGCATCCATTTTTTGATTACACCTTGGTGAAGTACCTTTAAACTTTTTTTTACGCATAAGACCCGTTATAAATAGATACGTGGGTGTAGATGTACATTATATTATAACAATATGATTTCTTACTCCACTGTCTTCATGTAGAGTATTTGTGGAAAAGATCTCAGTCCATAGGAGTTTAGAAGAATGAAACATACAAATTTTTTACAGGGCTTGACAGGGTCGATGCAGGGAGGATGTTTCGCCTGGCTGGGGAGTCTAGAACCAGGGGTCACAGTCTCAGAATAAGGGGTCGGCCATTTAGGACTGAGATGAGGAGAAATTTCTTCACTCAGAGGGTGGTGAACCTTTGGAATTCTCTACCTCAAAGGGCTGTGGAGACTCAGTCGTTGAGTATATTCAAAACAGAGATCGATAGATTTTTCAATATTAAGGGAATCAAGGGATATGGGAATAGTGCAGGAAGGTGGAGATGAGGTAGAAGATCAGCCATGATCTTATTGAATGGTGGAGCAGGCTCGAAGGGCCAAATGGTTTACTCCGGCTCCTATTTCTTATGTTCTTATATTCATATTAATGAAATCTCAGCTGTGCACCCAGGACAGGATATTCTCAGACTCCCCCAAGCCCTTCAACTCCTTAATGAGCACCCCCTCAGACGGGATTCCAAGGACATGGGCCCTCAACATCCACTGGAAAAGCTTTTCTTCAGGTACGAGGTACCCCAGATATATTGCAGGTAATTCATTACAGCTTCTTTCCCAATCGGAAGGCAAGTCTTGGAGTCAGCCATCGAGTGTTGTAGACCTTTCACTGACCCACTCTCCATTCTAAACCAGGGACGCAACCTCACATCATTACCCTATAGTGTACACTGGAAAGTTCATTGAGAAGCCGTTGTGAATGGTCAATGCCCATGGGAAGACGAGGTGAATCAGGATGCAGTAATCAGCCAAGAGCAAGCTTCTTGAGGTTTAAAAGCCTTAAGATTTTCACAGGAAGGGAAGAATGAGGAAGGGAAGATGATGCACCAGAGGTTTAAAATTCTGGGAAACAGAGAACTGGGGACAGTGTGATCAATCTTGATTTCGACACTGTGGGAATACAAGGAGGGGAAAGATATGCAGGATGGCATATTTGGAAGAGAGAAAAGAGGAGCATTGGTCAAAATAGTAACTAAAATATAGATAGAAGAACAGAGACAATGGAGAGAAGCAGGAGGCTAGAGTTGAGACGGTCTTGCAGTTGACGAGATATTTTGCAGTACCCTGTGTGTGATGACCTCCCCTGATACAGATGTCCCTCCCTATCTCTGTAGCCTCCTCCAACCCTACAGCTCTCCGAGATCTCCGCGCTCCGCCTATTCTGGCCTCTTGCGCATCCCCCGATTTTAATCGCTCCACCATTGGCGGCCGTGCCTTCAGCTGCCTGGGCCCTAAGCTCTGGAATTCCCTGCCTAAACCTCTCCGCCTCCCTATCTCTCTCTCCTCCTTTAAGTCGCTCCTTAAAACCTTCTCCTTTGACCAAGTTTTTAGTCACCTGCCCTGATATCTCCTTATGTGGCTCGGTGTCAAACTTTGTTTGATAATCGCTCCTGTGAAGCACCTTGGGACGTTTTACTATGTTAAAGGCGCTATATAAATACAAGTTGTTCTGGTTGTATTGTATAGACTTGGGGGGAGAAATTCGGTATCGCCCCTGTTGGGGCGCAATTATCGGTCGGGCGCAAAGTTTAGCGCCTGGCATTAATTATCGCCTCCGACTGCAAACTTGGCTTCTATCGCCCCTGGAGATGATTGGAGCGCTAAATCAGGTGCTACACACCTGTCTTAAGGCGCAAAGGCCGAGGAGCGAGGCGCTACTTCAGAGCGCTGGCGAAGCTCATGTGATGTCAGTCAGCAATGGAACACAGACACACTGGCGCCAGCCAGTTCTTAAAGGGGAGGGTCGATCTTGCTCTCCATCCACACCCTGCTCATTGCAGCCTTGAATCTCGGCCTGGAGAGACCTGTACATCAAATCTGCTGGAAAGAACAATGGAGAGGCTCAGGGAAAGAGCTCAGAGTGCAGCCCCTATAGTCTCTTCTAAATCGATGCAAGGAAGGTCAAATCAAAATGAACCTGCAAAGTGCTGCTCAGTACCCAAAACTCCTTCACACAGCGTTGAATCTCTCCAGAAGTCTCTCTCTCTCTCTCACAATGTGTGGTGCAAAAATGTCGCTGACAAAAAAAGGCAGGAAGCGGCCGCCTTTAAATAGCGCTCCCCCAGTCCCTTCCCGACTGCAAAACGCTCCCCTCAACCTGTCGTTGCTAGCGGCAGGCGGTAAGGCGGGGGGCGCCACTCAATATCTGGTCCGGGGCGCTACCGGGGCGTTGCACGCTCGACTGACGTCATGATCTGCGGGCGCAGGAGATCGTGGCGGTAGTGTTTAGCGCCGCCGCAAAATGTCTGGTCAATTCCGCGAGCGGCGCAAACATCGCCGCGCCCGGGCGCTAGTTGCTTTGCGTCCCATTAGGGGCGCTAACGGGAGGCGCAAAGCAACCAAAATTTCCCCCCTTGACTTTATTGAACTGCAACAAATCGTACGACACATTCGGGGTCAACCATTGGACTCACCCTGAGAAGGAAAATCTGATACCTGGCGAGGGCAGGAGGTCTAATGTGTAAAGCCTCTGTGTCGAATCTCACAGCCAGATGGCTTTATAAAGTTGTCAGTGCTCCTGTATGCAGCAGTAACATAATACTCCAACTGGGGGAGCATGCTAGCTGTGCATAATTCATTTCTTTGTAAAGTATGAAGCCAGCAACTTAACTGGGTTAAAGTTCAGGTTCCCTTCCAGCCACTGTTGCTTTATTCTCCAATTACAGTTTTATTAAGATGAGAATTCCTCTTTGTAAAGTCCTGCGTTGAATGTTTTTCTCTCCTTTCAAATGTGCTCACTGTGACTGGTAGCTTACCAAGGGACCCCGGGTGCACACTGCATCAAGTCGTCGACGAGGCAGCGCGTGTTGGTAGGCTGTTTAACCATGGGGGCCATCACAGCTGTTCCTGTCCTTGTCGGACGCTTCCAACTGGGGGGGTTACTGAATAGCAATCCCTGGCTGGATATTCTGCACCCCTCCATGCTAGTCTTCACCCGGCTGAGTTAACTGATCTCAGTCAGAAGGTCGTGGGTTCAAGTCCCGCTCCAGAGGCTTGAGCACAAAAATCTAGGCTGACGCTCCCAGTGCAGTGCTGAGGGAGTGCTGCACTGTCGGAGGTGCCGTCTTTTGGATGAGACCTTAAACCGAGGCCCCCGTCTGCTCTCTCAGGTGGATGTAAAAGATCCCATGGCACTATTTTGAAGAAGAGCAGGGGAGTTCTCCCCTTGGTGTCCTGGGGCCAACATTTATCCCTCAATAAACAAACACAGATTATCTGGTCATTATCACATTGCTGTTTGTGGGAGCTTGCTGTGCGCAAATTGGCTGCCACGTTTCCTACATTACAACAGTGACTACACTTCAAAAAGTGCTTCATTGGCTGTAAAGCGCTTTGGGATGTCCTGAGGTTGTGAAAGGCGCTATAGAAATGCAAGTCTTTCTTTTTTTTTCTTTTTCTCGTTTTCTCTTTCTCTTTGTTTCTGCCTTGTTCTTTTTCTTTCCATCCTTAGTTCTCCAGCATTGGGGAGGGTAAAATCAGCCCGATGGTCTGCTCGTGATGGCCCTGCTTCCTGGAAGGACGCATTAGTGGGTGTCAGATGAGCAAACAATCGGGCGAGCTGTGATGTTATTCAAGGTCAAGTAGCCTGCCAAAAAACCTACTGTCCGGGTTCTCAAATGAAAAATAGACACTTGGATGAACTCTTACTGCAACAAGTACGACCTGCTTGTATATAGCCTGAATATACAGTCCTCAGTAGCAAAAAAACATTGCAAGGCACTTCCCATAAAGCGTAAGGATAAAATGGACACCAAGCCAAAGACGGAGATATTAGGAGGGGTGACCAGACGCTTGCTCAAAGAAGTGGGTTTTAACGAGGAGAGGGAGGTGGGGGAGATTTAAACAGGGAATTCCAGAGAGTGGGACAAAGGGAGTGCACAAGGAGCCAGGGTCAAAGGATTGGAGGAATAAAAGAGAGACCTGCATTTCTACAGCGCCTTTCACGACCTCAGGACGTCCCAAAGCGCTTTACAGCCAATGAAGTACTTTTTGAAGTGTAGTCACTGTTGTAATGTAGGAAACGCGGCAGCCAATTTGTGCACAGCAAGCTCCCACAAACAGCAATGCGATAATGACGGGATAATCTGATTTTAAATACTGGCCCGGACACCGGGGAAAACTCCCCCTGCTCTTCTTCGAAATAGTGGCCATGGGATTTTTTACATCCACCTGAGAGGGAGCAGACGGGGGCCTCGGTTTAACGTCACATCCGAAAGATGGCACCTCCGACAGCGCAGCACTCCCTCAGCACTGCCCTGGCAGTGTCAGCCTAGATTTGTGTGCGCATGTCTCTAGAGTGGGACTTGTACCCGCGACCTTCTGACTCAGAGGCGAGAGAGTGTGCTACCCACTGAACCATGACTGGCACTGTCCAAATGGCAGGGGAGGAGGGAAGTGTCAGGCTGGGAAAAGTTACCGAGATAGGGAAGCTGCAAAGCCGTTGAGGGATTTAAAAACAGGATGAGAATTTGAAATTTGAGGCACCGGAGGATCGGAAGCTGATGTAGTTGTGTGAGGAGAGGTGCTGGGTGAGCGGGACGGGGCGGGCTGGGGTATGGGCAGCAGCGTTTTGGGTGAACTGAAGTTTATAAAGGGTGGAGGCTGGGAGACCGGCCACAAATGCCTTGGGCTCGTCGAGTCTAGAGGTAACAAAGTATTGAAGAATATCTGGCGCCCATATAAACATATCCCATCCGGCAGTCAGGGCCTTCGGGAGAGGGGAGTAGATTGGCAAGAGAAAATAGTAAGAAGAAAGAATTTGCCGATTATTTCTTTGATTAACTTTATGCTGCCGCTGAGACTAGCCATTGCTGCGGTTTAAACACGACGTTAAGCTTCATCGTGCTGAAGAACAAAACCTTTTTTAGTGATTCTCTGTTGATTTTATAATCGCACATTGCTGGTGTTCAAGTTAATCCAGCCACCCCCACCACCCAACCTGTTAAGTCTGTGTGTTCCAGTTATATTTAAGGTTAATTACTGACACAGACTACAAGAATAACTTTTCAATAGGCCTTTACTATTCGGAGGTTAGGGCTGTACTACCCAGCAAATTACTACACAGCACTTATATACCGGTGTGGTCACCACCGGTATTACGTATACAGCAGCCAGAGAAAGTAGTACATCTCTTAAGGTGGAACAGGTTTAAGTTCTCTTAAGGTGGAACAAGTTACATACACCACACAACCCCCCTCAAGTTCTTTCCTCTCCTGAAAGTGCTGACTCTATGATGGCTTCCTCAAGCACTGGTTGCTCCCCTCCCCAGTAACAAGCTGGATTCTTCATGCGCGAATCATGGCTGTTCAACTATATCAGGCAGCACAACGGATCCTGATCCTGGCCTTACCTGATACCCACTCTCACACACGTTCCAATAGGGGACCAAATACGATGCTTGAAGGTCAGGTACAGCATGGGTTAGATACAGAGTAAAGCTCCCTCTACACTGTCCCATCAAACACTCCCAGGGCAGGTACAGCACGGGTTAGATACAGAGTAAAGCTCCCTCTACACTGTCCCATCAAACACTCCCAGGGCAGGTACAGCACGGGTTAGATACAGAGTAAAGCTCCCTCTACACTGTCCCATCAAACACTCCCAGGGCAGGTACAGCACGGGTTAGATACAGAGTAAAGCTCCCTCTACACTGTCCCATCAAACACTCCCAGGGCAGGTACAGTACGGGTTAGATACAGAGTAAAGCTCCCCCTACACTGTCCCATCAAACACTCCCAGGGCAGGTACAGCACGGGTTAGATACAGAGTAAAGCTCCCTCTATACTGTCCTATCAATCACTCCCAGGGCAGGTACAGCACGGGTTAGATACAGAGTAAAGCTCCCTCTACACTGTCCCATCAAACACTCCCAGGGCAGGTACAGCATGGGTTAGATACAGAGTAAAGCTCCCTCTACACTGTCCCATCAAACAGTCCCAGGGCAGGTACAGCACGGGTTAGATACAGAATAAAGCTCCCTCTACACTGTCCCATCAAACACTCCCAGGGCAGGTATAGCACGGGTTAGATACAGAGTAAAGCTCCTTCTACACTGTCCCATCAAGCAATCTGAGGGCAGGTACAGCACGGGTTAGATACAGAGTAAAGCTCCCTCTACACTGTCCCATCAAACACTCCCAGGGCAGGTACAGCACAGGTTAGATACAGAGTAAAGCTCCCTCTACACTGTCCCATCAAACACTCCCAGGGCAGGTACAGCACGGGTTAGATACAGAATAAAGCTCCCTCTACACTGTCCCATCAAACACTCCCAGGTCAGGTACAGCACGGGTTAGATACAGAGTAAAGCTCCCTCTACACTGCCCCATCAAACACTCCCAGGGCAGGTATAGCACAGGTTAGATACAGAGTAAAGCTCCCTCTACACTGTCCCATCCTACACTCCCTGCAGAGTTCCGGCTTCCTTCTGACGCCTCACCCACGTGGCCACTCCACACCTGTGGTCCTGGACAATGACCGTTGGCAGGCCTTCAGACTGTGTGAGGAGCTCACTTCCCAAGTTGTATCCTGTCCTGACCCAGGGAGCAGGAGCCTGGGTTTATTTAATCCCCTCCCAAGCACAGAGCCACTGATGCAGCGCCTATATTTCTTGAGGAGGCTGAAGGGATGTAATCTGTCACCCCTGATCCTCTCTAACTTCTACCGCTGCACTATAGAGAGCATCCTGACAAACTGTATCACGGTATGGTATGGCAGCTGTAGCTCCCATGACCGGAAAGCCCTGCAGCGGGTAGTCAAAACTGCCCAACGCATTACCGGCACCCGGCTACCGACCATAGAGCATATATATCAGAAACGCTGCCTACGGAGGGCACGGTCCATCATCAAAGACCCTACCCACCCCAGCCACAGTCTGTTCGTCCTCCTACCATCTGGAAGACGCTACAGATGCATTCGCACCCGTACGACCAGATTTAGGAACAGCTTCTTTCCCAGGGCTGTCATCCTACTGAACTCCACAAATAAACACTAAAGCCTGCACATCTGCCAATGCACTTTATTATGATCATATTTATGCTAATATACTGCAAGCCAAATGTATAAATGTATGTTGAATGTTTAAGTGTCCTAATCCAAATTGTACACTCTCGGGAGCCGCAAGCCTACATTTCGTTGTACTGCACTTGTGCACTAACAATGACAATAAAAGTTGATTTGATTTGATTTGATTTGATGCTGTTGGCAGTTCCCCTGACTGCCAACCGACCAACTAATTCAGCAGCGACAGCTAGTTGCACCTAACACCTCCCTGCTCTGTGTGTCTCTGACCTTCGCCATGGTGCGTTTGTAAATAGGCCATCAAGAGAACAGTTAAAACACTGAGTTGCGCTCTAGTATTAAAGCTGGTGGAGTTACACCAAGTTATTTGGGAGTAGGAAGCCACCTTGCTGGAAACATTGACCCAAACCATCAGGAGCATTTTGACTGAGGCTTTGGTGCTTTCGTAGAGTCATAACGGCACAGAAGGAGGCCATTCGGCCCATCGAGTCTGTGCCGGCTCTCTCTAGAGCAATCCAGTCAGTCCCATTCCCCCGCTCTATCCCCGTAGCCCTGCACGTTTATTTCCCTCAAGTGCGTAATCCAGTCTCCCCATGAAAACATTGAGTGTCTCCGCTTCCACCACTTCCGTCGGCAGCGAGTTCCAGGTCCTCACCACTCGCTGCATGAAAAAGATTTTCCTCACACACCCCCTGTGTCTCTTGCCCAAAGCCTTAAATCTGTGTCCCCTGGTCCTTGTACCATCAACTAGTGGGAACAGCCTTTCCCCGTCTAGCCTATCCAAACCCGTCATAATCTTGTACACCTCTATCAAATCACCCCTCAACCTCCTTTGCTCTAATGAAAACAAATCCAGCTTCTCCAACCTGTCCTTGTAGCTAAGATCCCCCATCCCTGGAACCATTCTGGTAAATCTCCTCTGCACCCTCTCAAGGGCCTTCACATCCTTCCTAAAGTCGGTGACCAGAACTGGACACAATACTCCAGTTGTGGCCTACCCAGCGCTTTATAAAGGTTCAGCATAACTCCTCTACTTTTGTACTCAATACCTCTATTTATGAAGCCCAAGATGTTTTTGCCAGTGTTCCGAATCTTAAAAGGAAAGCTTTGTTCCAAATTGGACTTTTTTTTTGTGCGGTTTGTGCTGTTTCTGAAGAGAAATATAAAGGAATCTTTCACAGTCACGATAGCTGCATGTTAACTCAGGCTAGTTCAGAGATTGTGTTGTAACATGCCGACGCAGTCACATATTTTTCTTAGATTTATCCCTCACTGTTTTCTATCCACCAATTATCCAGACGGTCACGATCTTTAGCATAACATCCTGACTGTCGGAACGCTTGCCCTGAATACACCAACAACAGCGTCAACTGGCATTTATATGGCGCCTTCAACGTAGCAAAACGTCCCACTGCGCTTCACGAGGGCCCTATCAAAACCAAATTTGACACCGAGCCACGTAAGATGGTAGGGCAGATGGCCAAAAGCTTGGTGAAAGAGGTAGGTTTTAATGAGCATCTTAAAGGAGGAGAGAGAGGTGGAGAGGTTTAACAAGGGAATTCCAGAGCTTAGGGCCCCGGCAGCTGAAGGCACGGCCGCCAATGGCGGAGCGATTAAAATCGGGGCCGGGGGGGGGGTGTGCTCAAGAGGCCAGATATTAGAGGAGCGCAGATATCTCGGAGGATTTGTGGGGCTTGAGGAGGTTACAGAGGTAGGGAGGGACGAGGCCATGGAGGGGTGGGATTTGAAAACAAGGATGAGAATTTTGAAATCGAGGCGTTGCTTAACCAGGAGCCAATGTAGGTCAGCGAGCACAGCGGGTGATGGGTGAATGGGACTCGGTGCGAGTTAGGACGTGTGCAGCCGAATTTTGGATGACCTCAAGGTTACGGAGGTAGAATGTGGGAGGCCAGCCAGGAGAGAGTTGGAATAGTCAAGTCTAGAGGTAACAAATGCGTAGATGAGGTTTTCAGCAGCGGATGAGCTGAGGCAAGGGCGGGGTCGAGCAAGACAACACTGGAAAGGAAAGGAAAATAACTTGCATTTATGTAGCGCCTTTCATGTCCTCAGGATGCCCCAAATGCTTTACAGCCAATGAAGTACCTTTGAAGTGAAGTCACTGTTGTAGGAAACGTGACAGCCAATATGTGCACAGCAAGCTCCCGCAAACAGCAATGAGACACGTGAACAGATAATCTGTTTTTTAGTGATGTTGCTTGAGTCTTAAATACTGGCCAGGACACCATGCTCTTCTTTTGATAGTGCCGTGGGATCTTTTACGTCCACTTGAGAGGGCAGACAGAGCCTCGGTTTAAGGTCTCTTCCAAAAGACGGCACCCCCGGCGGTGCCGCACTCCCTCAGCACTGCACTGGGAGTGTCAGCCTAGATTTTTGTGCTCAAGTCCCTGGAGTGGGACTTGAACCCACAACCTTCTGACTCCGAGGCGACAGTGCTGCCCACTGAGGCACGGCCGACACCTAACTGGCTACAAATCTGCATTCCAACCCCCTCCCCCACCCCAACAAAATAACATTCTGCCCTTTTCCTGGCCACCACCCCCCCCCCCCCATTCCTGGAACTGCTGAATGCTGGGCCGGTTCCTTTCTTCTTAGGCAGTCCCTCGGAACTGAGGATTGTAGTGTATGTACCTTTAAAGGGAGAACTACTTTTTACAGCTCCTGTATACTGTAGTACCGGCAGTGACCACACCTGTATATAAACCCTGAGTAGGGATCTGTGCAGTTAGTTTTAGAGTAACCCTCATCCAGTAAACACCTGTTGATTGTTCCCTGCAGTCTCTTGTCTCATTATTGAAGGAAACACAACATCAAGATACACGGATCTAACAAGGATGACTTGCTTCCACATTAAAAATGAGTTCTCAGGTGACTGATTAGTCCAATGCGGGACCTACAGTCTCTGTCACAGGTGGGGCAGACGGTGGTTGAAGGGGCGGGTGGGTGGGGTGCTTGGGTTGACGTGCGCTCCTTGCGCTGCTTGCGCTTGGCTTCCGCTTGCTCCCGGCGAAGAGACTCGAGGTGTTCGGCGCCTTCCTGGATGCTTCTCCTCCACTTTGTGCCGTCTTGGGCCAGGGAACCCAGGTGTCGATGGGGATGTTGCACTTTTTCAAGGAGGCTTTGAGGGTGTCCTTGAAGCGTTTCCTCTGCCCACCTGGGGCTCTCTTGCCGTGCCGGAGCTCCGAGTAGAGCGCTTGTATCATCATCATCAACAGGTATCATCATGTACGCTCCAGTACCTAGCCTACTGCACATTCTTCCTGTATGAGCCTCAATGGTAAGTGTTGGTGGGCTATTCAACCCACGGGGTTTCGCAGCTGAGCCTGGCCCTGATCTCATTCCACCCACACATACTTTCCAAGAGGGACAAAAATCAGGCTCATTTTCCTTCCCGGTCCAGCGCAGAAACACTGAGGTCAATTGCAGCTACTTCAGCACAGACATGAGCACATAACAACATAAGAATTAGGAGCAGGAGTAGACCATATGGCCTTTCGAGCCTGCTCCGCCAGTCAATAGATCATGGCTGATCTTCAACCTCAACTACACTTTCCTGCCCGATCCCCATATCCCTTGATTCCCCTAGAGTCCAGACAGTGGATTGAACCCTGGCATCTTCAGCTCTGGGTTGGCTCAGTGACACAGATGAAAGGCGCATTCACCAACTGAGCCATCTAGCAGCTCAAACCAAGTAAACTCTAAGAACGGATCAGTTAGTTGACCGGTTCTGGGTATGTTTTTTCTCACTGAACCGTCAGCTGTTGCTCAGTGGGCAGCACCCTCGCCTCTGAGTCAGAAGGTTGTGGGTTCGAGTCCCACTCTAGAGACTTGAGCACAAAAATCTAGGCTGGCACTCCCAGTGCAGTACTGAAGGAGCGCGGCACTGCCGAAGGTGCCATCTTTCAGATGAGACGTTAAACCGAGGCCCCGTCTGCCCTCTCGGGTGGACGTAAAAGATCCCATGGCCACTATTTCGAAGAAGAGCAGGGGGAGTTATCCCCGGTGTGCTGGTCAATATTTATCCCTCAACCAACATCACTAAATGGTTTGCTTACTTCAACCTTGTGTAAGATGCAATAGTTGTGTATGCATCTTTCGGATGAGATGTTAATCCGAGGCCCTGTCTACTCTCTCAGGTGGATGTAAAAGATCCCACAAGCACTATTTCGAAGAAGAGCAGGGTAGTTCTCCCTGGTGTCCTGGGGCCAATATTTATCCCTCAATCAACATCACTAAAACAGATTATCTGGTCATTATCACATTGCTGTTGGTGGGAGCTTGCTGTGCACAAACTGGCTGCTGCGTTTCCTACATTACAACAGTGATTACACTTCAAAAGGTATGTCATTGGCTGTAAAGCGCTTTGGGACGTCCGGTAGATGCTATATAAATGCAAGTCTTCCTAACTATCTCAGCATTGAAGGATCGACTTACTACACAGTTGTCCTCTATCTCCTTTGCAGTTCTTCTCCAGCTCAGCAGATACTATTTGTTGAGTTGATGGTTTTTGTAAATCTCACGTATAGACCATGACCATGTCCGCTGTCAGCGTTACAGTGGCTGTTCCAGGCGAGGCGCTCTATCTCATTGTTCCAGGTTACTCAATACTCACAGAAAGCATGTTGCGTACAGTTTTGGTCTCCTTATTTAAGGAAGGATATACAGGAAACTCTTTGGTATCCGGCACCGACGGGACCGGGATGGTGCCGGTTGATTAAAAATTCCAGATGACGGCGAGGGTTATCTACTGAGACTATTTTTAACAAACAAAAATTAAAAAATCAAGAACTGTGCAGTATACAGTAATTGGCGGATCGGAAGAGACTACCGGCAGCGCGGGAGAGTCAGACTCCTGTTATTGAGGTGTTCGGACTTCCGACAGCGCCAAGAAGCCGAGTAGTGGCAGTTTGGAGAACTACCCCCCACTGACTAACTCGGCCACCGCGGGAGACTCGGACTCGGACTCGGCAACATTGCCGGTTATTGAGGTGTTGTTTTCGGAGTATGAATTTTGCCGGTTAATAGAGAATTCCGGATATTTAGGTGCCGTTTAAACGAGAGTTTCCTGTACTAATTGGAGGCAGTTCAGAGACGATTCACTCGGTTGATTCCTGAGATGAGAGGGTTAACTTATGAAGAAAGGTTGAGCAGGTTGGGCCTACACTCATTGGAGTTTAGAAGAATGAGAGGTGATCTTATTGAAACATGTAAGATACTGAGGGGGCTTGGACAGGGTAGAGGATGTTTCCCCTTGTGGGGAAATCTAGAACTTGGGGGCATAGTTTCAGAATAAAGGGACGCCCTTTTAGAACTGAGATGAGGAGGAATTTCTTCTCTCAGAGGGTCGTAAATCTGTGGAATTCTCTGCCCCAGAGAGCCATGGAGGCTGGGTCATTAAATACATTTAAGGAGGAGATAGACAGATTTTTGCAAGGTAAGGGAGTGAAGGGTTATGGGGAGCGGGCAGGGAAGTGGCTTTGAGCCCAAGATCAGCCATGATCTTATTGAATGGCGGAGCAGGCTCGAGGGGCCGAGTGGCCTATGCCTGCTCCTATTTCTTATGTTCGTATGTTATAGCACCATAAAAACCCTTTGCGTGTATCCTAATGCAAGCTTACTGAAGACTCATAAAACCACATTTTTGGTACATATAATAGCTAGCTTTCTCCCACTCCCACGGTGGCTCACCACCTGTTCCTTATTTGTTTTACCCCCTCTGTAAAGCTCTCTAGGGTTATTTTCTACATTAAAGGTATTATGTAAATGCTAATTGCTATTTAAAAAAAAAGAAAGACAGTAGCATTACTTTAATGCTTTCTGATATTAGTCAAATGCTTTGATTAGATTACAGCCTTTAACTCTCTCTCTCTCTCTGAGGTAGCCTTTATTCTATATATAGACGACTCGAACCTGTCAATTAGATTCGAGTCAATTAAAGGTGAACTTGCAGAGGCAGTTGCCAGCATAGAAAAAAGTAAATCAGGACAATTACATTATGGGAGTAGGACAACATGCCATGTGCTCAAACTAGTAAATGGCAAAAAGAAAATACTGCAAATGCTGAAAATCTGAAATAAAAACAGAAAATGCTGGAGATACTCAGCAGGTCAGGCAGCATCTGTGAAGAGAGAAACAGAGTTAACGCTTCAGGTCGATGACCTTTCGTCAGAACTGGAAAAAAAGCAGGAAATGGAACAGATTTTTAAGCAAGTGTAGGGGCTGGGAAAGGGGGGCGGGGATGAAAGAACAAAAGGGAAGGTCTGTGATAGGATAGAAGGCAGGAGAGGTTAAGAGACATTAAGAGATATTCAAGGCAAAAGGAGATGGTAATGGAACAGGCTAAGAAACAAAGGATGGCTCAGGATGAAGTGTGAATTGCGCTGGCAGAATGAAAGACAGCTGCCAGCTTGCTTAAAAATCTGTTCCCTTACCTGCTTTTTTCCAGTTCTGACGAAAGGTCATCGACCTGAAACATTAACTCTGTTTCTCTCTTCACAGCTGCTGCCTGACCTGCCGAGTGTCTCCAGCATTTTCTGTTTTTATATTAGCAAATGTAGGCTTTATCAGGAGGTTTGTCACACAAAGAGTGAGCATCACATAGAATGGAATCCCAGTTGGGTAGTGGAGGCAAAAAATAAGAACTAATTGGATGCTGAATCTTGCAGCACAGAAGGAGGCCATTCGGCCCATCATGCCTGTGCCAGCTCTTTGGTAGAGCTATCCAATTAATTCCACTCCCCTCGCTCTTTCCCCACAGCCCTGTAATTTTTTTCCTTTCGCGTATTTATCCAATTCCCTTTGAAATTTACTGTTGAATCTGCTTCCACCGCCTTTTCAGGCAACGTATTCCAGATCACAACAACTCGTTGTGTAAAAAAATATGTTTCCTCATGTCGTCTCTGGTTCTTTTGCCAATCACCTTAAATCTGTCTCCTCTGGTTACCGATCCTTCTGCCACTGGAAACCTTATTTACTCTATCAAAAACTTTCATGATTTTGAACACCTATCAAATAGGAACAGGAAGAGGCCATTGAGCCTCTCGAGCCTGTTCCGCCATTCAGTGAGATCATGGCTGATCTGTGACCTCCCTCCATATACCCGCAAAACAAAAGCAAAATACTGCAGATGCTGGAAAAAATCTGAAATAAAAACAGAAAATGCTGGAAATACTCAGCAGGTCAGGCAGCATCTGTGGAGAGAGAAACAGAGTTAACGTTTCAGGTCGATGACCCTTCGTCAGAACTGGAAAAAGTTGGAGATGGAACAGGTTTTAAGCAAGTGTAGGGGCAGGGAGAGGGGGGAGGGGGGGAAAGAACAAAAGGGAAGGTCTGTGATGGGGTGGAAGGCGGGAGAGATTAAATGACAAAAGGGATGATGGTGCAAGGCAAAAGGAGATGGTAATGGGACAAGTTAAGAAACAAAAGATGGCTCTAGATGAAGTGTAAATGGCAGAATGATCGACAGCTGCCATGTGAGAGAGAGAGAAAAACAAGATAGGGGCCGAGGTTATGGTCTGAAATTGTTGAACTCGATGTTGAGTCCAGAGGGCTGTAAAGTGATCATCGAAAGATGAGGTGCTGTTCCTCGAGTTTACGTTGAGCTTCGTTGGAACGATGAGGTGCTGTTCCTTTGGCCCATATCCTTTAATATCTTTGGTTAACAAAAATCTATCAATCTCTGATTTATAATTAACAATTGATCTAGCATTAGTTGCCTTTTGCGGAAGAGAGTTCCACACCTCTACCACCCTTTGTGTGTAGAAGTATTTCCTAATTTCACTCCTGAAAGGCCTGGCTCTAATAGTCCTAGAATCCCCAACCAGCAGAAAGAGTTTCTTTCTATCTACCCTATCTGTTCCCCTTAATATCTTGAAATCTCTGCTTAACCTTCTCTGCTCCAAGGAGAACAACCCCAGTTTCTCTAGTCTCTGCACATAATGTGAGTTTAGGGTGATTCTGGATAAAGGAACTACAATTTCAAATCTCCTCTCTCTTCTGAAATTATCTTGTGAACTAACTACATATAAGCCATCCAAACTCTTTGATTGCTTTCCAGCCTCTAACTCATTCCCAGTTAGCCAATATTCTATCCATAAACCACCCAAACCCCTCAATTAGATCCCAGCCTGTAATTCGCTCCTGCATATCCATTATTCTATATTACATAGAAACACAGTATAAAGCACTCAAAGCTCCCTATTCCCACCTGAACACGTGGAGAAAATTTGGGCCCCCATCATTCACAGGCAGGCACTGAATAAACCAGAATCAGTTCAAACAATGTTAGCAGGGTCCATCAAACCAGCAGAAGGTAGCAATCCATAAAAGAAAGTGAAATTGCGAGTGTGGAGAGAAGGTGAGGTTTATCTTGCCTTAAATGAGCTTTATATTATTGGTGATGTGTCCCGGAAGATGTTTCAAATGTTACCCATCAGTGTCTCGCCTCCTGACTCCCCAAAGCCTTTCCACCATCTACAAGGCGCAAGTAAGGAGTGTGATGGAATACTCTCCACTTGCCTGGATGAGTGCAGCTCCAACAACACTCAAGGAGCTCTACACCATCCAGGACAAAGCAGCCCGCTTGATTGGCACCCCCTTTACCACCTTAAACATTCACTCGCTTCACCACCGGCGCACCGTGGCTGCAGTGTGTACCATCTACAAGATGCACTGCAGCAACTCGCCAAGGCTTCTTCGGTAGCACCTCCCAAACCCGCAACCTCTTCCACCTAGAAGGACAAGGGCAGCAGACACACGGGAACACCACCACCTCCAAGTTCCCCTCCAAGTCACACACCATCCTGACTCAGAAGTATATCGGCCGATCCTTCATCGTCGCTGGGTCAAAATCCTGGAACTCGCTCCCCAACAGCACTGTGGGAGTACCTTCACCACATGGGACTGCAGCGGTTCAAGAAGGTGGCTCACCACCACCTTCTCAAGGGCAACTAGGGATGGGCAATAAATGCCAGCATTGCCAGCGACACCCACATCCCATAAAAATGAATATTTAAAAAAAGGTGCTTCCCTTTTGCTTTCACAGTTGATGTCAGTCCACACCGACAGCTTTGTCAGCCATTGGTACCGCCCTCGCCTCTGAGTCAGAAGGTCGTGGGTTCAAGACCCACTCCAGAGACTTGAGCACAAAAATCTAGGCTGATACTCCAGTGCAGTGCTGAGGGAGCGCTGGACCGTCGGAGGTGCCGTCTTTTGGATGAGACGTTAAACCGACGTGCCGTCTGCCCTCTCAGGTGGATGTAAAAGATCCCGCGGCACTATTTCGAAGAAGAGCAAGGGGAGTTATCCCCGGTGTCCTGGCCAATATTTATCCCTCAATCAACATCACTAAAAAAAAACAGATAATCTGGTCATTATCACATTGCTGTTTGTGGGAGCTTGCTGTGTGCAAATTGGCTGTCACGTTTCCTGCATTACAACAGTGACTCCACTTCAAGTATTGACTGTAAAGCGCTTTGGGGCTTCCTGCGATCGTGAAAGGCGCTATATAAATGCAAGCCTTTCTGTCTTTTCTTTCTTTGTCTTGTTGCAAGCGTTCAAGACCCTTTGGGAAGTTAGCATGGAGGCTGTCACCCAAGCTGGCCAGTGGCCATGCTTTCTACAACAGATTCCTGTGCTGTAACAGACCTATTTACTACCAAACATCAATGACTGTCAGAACCAATAGTCTAAAGGCAGATTTTTAAAATTCAGTTTATTTCCTAAAGGAATGATAATGCAATTACCATATTCTACTTTTCATCAGCAGAATGTAACTGATGTAAGAAAACTACTAGGCACTTGGTCTAAGCGTTAAACAAAGCTTTAATCAACTGTTTTACAACATGGAGGTCTAGTTGTGCCCTTCACTAGTTCCTGTTAAGAATGTCCTGCGCAAGCTGGGCCCGTGCCCGAGTAGTTATACTCTCCCTGGACAGCGCCACCCGTAGGCCGCTCAGTATTATTTCATAAGTCTTTCTTTCATGAATGACTGATTCATGTCAGTAACCTTAATACTTCACTGTCTATGTCACAAAAATTATGGGGTGATTCGTTCTCCCAGTCCAGAGCGCCATGTGATAAAAGTAGATATCAGGAATTTGGGTCCAGGGATCAACGTGCTTCCCGCAGGGGCGCATGGCGCTGACTGCACAACGGGGCGTTACTGAAGGTGATTTCTGGGGGTCCCACCAGTCAGGAGCACCAAAGTGATGCCAGGATGGAGTGTGGGCAGAGGAAATGCCTGCTAACCCCTCCCATTGGAGGCGCTTGTCTTGAAAGTGCTCATTAGAAGGGATTCAAGCCAGGATAGAACATAGAACATAGAAAAATAGTTGCAGGAGTAGGCCATTCGGACCCTCGAGCCTGCTCCGCCATTCAATATGATCACGGCTGATCCTCTATCTCAATACCATATTCCCGCTCTCTCCCCAAACCCCTTGATGCCTTTTGTGTCTAGAAATCTATCCATCTCCTTCTTAAATATATTCAGTGATTTGGCCTCCACAGCCTTCTGGGGTAGAGAATTCCACAGGTTCACCACCCTCTGAGTGAAGAAATTTCTCCTCATCTCAGCCCTAAATGTGTCACAACCTTCACCTGGGATGTTCGAGAAAGTACTGACCAACATCCCCGATCCCCTGGCTGCTGTCGTGCCGCAGTTTTCTGTTGTTGCAATGTCCAGATAGTTCCTCAACGTACATTTCTGCTCTCTTGGCAATCACTTCTGTTACACAGGCGGGAATGGGAGCTAGCTTACGTCCAGCTGTGCATCTGTAAGGCGTTTCCATCACTCCCCAAATTCAAGCTCTTGAGAAAGCACAAAAAGGTTATTTCGGTTTTCCTCTCTTTCCCTTCTTGATGGCAACCTCTTGTTATTTAGTTACGATTGCACAAAGAGTTATGTGGAAAGCCGGTGGCTGATTCTCATTGGCTTCATTTGACTGAAGTATTGCTTCAGTGCATGAAATACAGCTGGCTTAACATCATACATCATAATAATGTCAAAGAGAACTAAGGGAATGTGATCAAACCAAACAAAAGTTTCTGCAGTCATTGGCATCAAGGAGAGCTCTATTTGGCTTTTTCCAAATTTACATGTAGCCATGGGAGGACTTAAAAGAACCACGCAACATTAGCCTGTTGGTACCATGTGGCCTGCCTTTAGAGTTATTTTCCCCAGCACGGTTGGTACAAAGGTGGAAGGCATGTGTGTGTGGACAAGGGCTCCCCTGTCTCAAGTATCATTTTGTTAGCAGTCTCAGTCCTGGCTTAGTGCCGACGGCTGCTTCATAAATCATCTGATCAATACAGAGGGATATAGAAACATAGAAACATAGAAGATAGGAGCAGGAGTAGGCCATTCGGCCCCTTGAGCCTGCTCCGCCATTCAATGAGACCATGGCTGATCATCCAAACTCAGTACCCTGTCCCTGCCTTCTCCCCATATCCCTTGATCCCTTTAGCCTTAAGAAATATATCTAACTCCTTCTTGAATATATTTAATGAATTGGCCTCTACTGCCTTCTGTGGTAGAGAATTCCACAGGTTCACCACTCTCTGGGTGAAGAAATTCCTCCTCATCTCTGTCCTAAATGGCTTACCCCTTATCCTTAGACTGTGATCCCTGGTTCTGGACTCCCCTGTCATCGGGAACATCCTTTCTGCATCTAGTCTGTCTAGTCCTGTTAGAATTTTATAAGTTTCAATGAGATCCCCTCTCATTCTTCTAAACTCCAGCGAGTATAAGCCCAATCGGCCCAATCACTCCTCATACGTCATTCCTGCCATCTCAGGGATCTAGGTGTCCTCGTACATGAAACACAAAAAAGTTAGCATGCAGGTACAGCAAGTAAATAGGAAAGCAAATGGAATGTTGGCCTTTATTGCAAGGGGGATTGAGAGTATAAAAGTAGGGAAGTCTTGCTACCACTGTACATGCTGCTGGTGAGACCACACCTGGAGTACTGCGTACAGCTTTAGTCTCCTTATTTAAGGAGGGATATACTTGCAGCAGAGGCAGTTCAGAGAAGGTTCACTAGGTTGATTCCTGGGATGAAGAGGTATATTATTGATACGCTTATCAATTACTCCATAAAAGGCGATGAATTAGGAAGGTAATGAAAAGGCTTTTATTAACTAAAGAACAGAGCATGCCTCTCGTGGACGACTGGTTCCAAGAAGGAAGTGGGTTGCCGAAACACCCACCTTTATACCTGGTCATGTGGGCGGAGCCAGCTGAGGCATGCATTGGTACACAGCGCCAACCAGAGGTAACAATATGCAATAACAGTGGTTTACCACAATTATGAAGAAAGCTTGAGCAGGTTGGGCCTATACTCATTGGAGTTTAGAAGAATGAGAGGTGATCTTATTGAAACATATAAGATTCTGAGGGGGCTTGACAGGGTAGATGCTGAGAAGATGTTTCCCCTCATGGGGGAATCTAGAATTAAGGGGCATAGTTTCAGAATAAGTGGGTCACCCATTTAAGACGGAGATGAGGAGGAATTTCTTCTCAGAGGGTCGTGAATCTTTGGAATTCTCTACCCCAGAGAGCTGTGGAGGCTGGGTCATTGAATATATTCAAGGGTTATGGGGAGCGGGCAGAGAAGTGGAGTTGAGGCTAAGATCAGATCAGCCATGATCTCATTAAATGGCGGAGCAGGCTCGAGGGGCCGAATGGCCGACTCCTGCTCCTAGTTTTTAATGTTCTTATGTTATGTCAATACTCAGGCCAGGAAGGATCCTGAAGGATGTTACAGTTGCATTTTGCAGTCGGCTGAGGCTTTGCTCAGCGTGTGGCCTTGAAATGGCCGGTCTCTGTAGGGATGGAAATAAAGTCAAATTCAAACCACTGGGCAGGATCGTTTAATACTTTCCGCCCCCCCCCCCCCCCCATCCTAATTGGAATGACTACTTCCAATTTCATTGGCTTCTCCTCTAACCGAATGCCCTGAGATGCTTCCTCTCCAGTTTTGGATTTCTGCCACCTGAAAAATCTCAGCGGGCAGCCGAGTTAGAACAGAACAAGCTCCGCTTCCTCGTCCTCCCTTCAGAACAAAGACATATGACCTCTTTTCAGCAGCTTTGACATACTTTGACATTACTGCTTCTCCATAAAGTCAAATCATCAACTTGATCTTTCTTTTCCACGGATATGCCTGCCTCCCACTTAGGCCATTTTCTTCATGACAAATTGTTGGACTAATCTTCACTTGTTTGGGCAGCAAGAAGGATTCTGGCTCATTTTGTCTAATTCGCATTATAGCCTTCCTCCCCCTCCTGTGAGCCTTGGCAACGAAGGAAAAAAAGGTTTGCCAAACACTACTTCATGAATCCAGTGCTCCTTCAAAAGAATGACCGAGGTGGTTACGCTGATGGCTTGGTGGAAAAATGCGCCGCACTGTCTTGTACTAAGACATACAGACCAATTGGTCGCTGGTTCAACCTACTGTCTGTGCTGAAATAGATGATTGTGGCTTGAGTGACAATCGCTTGCTACACCTGTCCTCGGTAATCCTGAACTGAACAGGGGGAAAGTAGGAACAGGAGAAGTCCATCCGAGCCTGTTCTGCCATTCAGTGAGATTCTGGCTGATCTGTCTCTTAACTCCAACCACCTGCCTTGGCTCCGTATCCTTTTATACCCATGGCGAGCGAAAATCTTACAGCTTCACATTTTAAATGATTAATTGAGCTTGCATCTACTGCTTCTTGTGGGCGAGAGTTCCACACTTCTAGCACCCTGTGCGTGACAAAGTGCTTCCTAGCTTCTCTCCTGAATGGCCTGGCTCTGATTTTAAGGTCACGTCCCTGTCTACTAGACTCCCCCCCACACCAGCTGAAAATAATTGCGGAAAAAATCGGCCAGAGTTCCCATTATCCAGTGACTTCAGCTTGTGGACGGGATTAGAATCGGCTGGGATACCCACTTACCCACCCCGCACCACCACCTACCACCCCCCACCACCCCCCCCCCCCCCCCAGCTCCACGATAAGCTGCCAACACTCACTCTGGACTTGCACAGGAGGGATTGGCTGCTTGGCCGAGTTACTGAAGCACATCTGATCCAGTGGTCTGTCAATCCTTGCATACATCAGAGCCTTCAGTAGAGATAGGCATGAATACAAGAGCAGGGGGGTTATGCTTGAACTGTATAAAACACGAGTTAGGCCACAGCTAGAATACTGCGTGCAGTTCTGGTCACCACATTACAGGAAAGATATGATTGCACTAGAGAGGGTGCAGAGGAGATTTACGAGGATGTTGCCAGGACTGGAGAATTTTAGCTATGAGGAAAGATTGGACAGGCTGGGGTTGTTTTCTTTGGAGCAGAGGAGGCTGAGGGGAGACTTAATTGAGGTGTATAAAATTATGAGGGGCCTAGATAGAGTGGATAGGACGGATCTATTTCCCTTAGCAGAAGGGTCAATAACCAGGGGGCATAGATTTTAAGTAAATGGTAGAAGGGAGTTGAGGAGAACTTTTTTCACCCAGAGGGTGGTGGGGGTCTGGAACTCACTGCCCGAAAGGGTGGTAGAGGCAGAAACCCTCATCACATTTAAAAAGTACTTGGATATGCACCTGAAGTGCCGTAACCTGCAGGGCTACGGACCGAGAGCTGGAAAGTGGGATTAGGCTGGAGAGCTCTTTTTTGGCTGGCACAGACACGACGGGCCGAATGGCCTCCTCCTGTGTCATAAATTTCTATGCTTCTAGATGGGGAGAAAAATCATAAAAGAATGTCTCCAAATGATTCACAGCTGCCAGAAAGAGAAAGAGCAGGGAGCTTTAGGGAACACAACCTTCTTGATTTCATTTTATTACATTGTAAATTCTAACAACGCCTGGTCAGTAAATCCATTTTTACTGGAGAAACACAATATCAAGTGTGGTATCCTGATACTGTTCTGAGTAGAAGCCTGCCTGGTGTTGATGAGAAAGACAGATGCTCAAGAACTCACTACTGCAACAATCTATCGTGCACCCAACCTTGCCAGGGCCTGACAAAGAACTCCTTCTTCCGCTAGTGTGATTTTTTTTTTTTTATTCGTTTTTATGTGATGTGGGCATCACTGGCAAGGCCAGCATTTATTGCCCGTCCCTAGTTGCCCTTGAGAAGGTGGTGGTGAGCCGCCTTCTTGAACCGCTGCAGTCCCGTGTGGTGAAGGTGCTCCCACAGTGCTGTTAGGGAGGGAGTTCCAGGATTTTGACCCGGCGACGATGAAGGAACGGCCGATATATTTCTAAGTCAGATGGGGAAATTGGAGGTGGTGGTGTTCCCATGCGCCTGCTGCCCTTGTCCTTCTAGATGGAAGAGGTCGCAGGTTTGGGAGGTGCTGCCGAAAAAGCCTTGGCGAGTTGCTGCAGTGTATCTTGTAGATGGTGCACACTGCAGCCACGGTACGCCGGTGGTGGAGGGAGTGAATGTTTAAGGTGATAGAGGGGGTGCCAATCAAGCGGGCTGCTTTGTCCTGGATGGTGTCGAGCTTCTTGAGTGTTGTTGGAGCTGCACTCATCCAGGCACGTGGAGAGTATTCCACCACATTCCTTACTTGTGCCTTGTAGATGGTGGAAAGGCTTTGGGGAGTCAGGAGGTGAGACACTCGCCGCAGAATACCTAGCCTCTGACCTGCTCTTGTTGCCACAGTATTTATGTGGCTGGTTCAGTTAAGTTTCTGGTCAATGGTGACCCCCAGGATGTTGATGCTGCGGGATTCGGCGATGGTAATGCCATTGAATGTCAGGGGGCGGTGTTTAGACCCTCCTTGTTGGAGATAGACATTGCCTGGCACGTCTGTGGCGCGTATGTTACCTGCCACTTATCAGCCCAAGCCTGAATGTCGTCCAGGTCTTGTTGCATGTGGGCATGGACTGCTTCATTATCTGAGGAGTTGTGAATGGCACTGAACACTGTGCAGTCATCAGCGAACATCCCCATTTCTGACCTTATTGGAACCGCTTGTCTCCACTGGCTTTGCGCACTGCTCCGTAGACTGTTAATATCAGAAAGACTGCACTTCTGAAGTGTCAGCCTAGATTCCTGTTCTCAAGCCTCTACGGTGGGACTGTGAACCCACAGCCTTCTGACTCAGAGGGAAGAGACATACCCACTGAGCCCGTCTGACAATTGGTTCCATTGTGGTGAAGCTGCCCTGTGCCCCTTCCAAGGACAATATATCTTTCCTGATGTACCTTGTGGTACCCAAAACTGAACACCGTACTCCAGAGGGGGTCTGACCACAGTTCGGTAGAGCTGAAGCATCACTTCCTCACTTCTGAATTCCAACCCCGTTGAGGTAACGGCCAGTGTTACTTTTAGCTTTTTTTAAATTACTTTTTGTACCTGTCCACTAGCTACAAGAAACTTTGGTTTATCCGCAGGTTAACTGTCCGGAATGCTCGAGCCACCGGCAAAAATCAGGAGCCGTTTCGTTAGTTTTTTTTTCTTTTTGTTGCTTTTTTTTCACCAGTCAGGCTCTGCAAGGTCTCGCTGAAGCTGTTGCTAAGCTACAGAGACGCTTGCAAGGTACGGCCGACTGTTTAGAAGCTGGCAACAGGGTTTGTTGCCAGATACGGAGCTCAAAATCTCCGTATGTTTCAACATTAGTGCTGGTTTGTCCGGCAGTTTTGATGGGACGGCAACAGCTCGGTCCCGTCGGTGCCGGATAGCACAAAGTTTCCTGTATTAGTTATTTGTGTACAGGGACGCCTAAATCCCTTTGCTACTCCACAGCTCCTAGTCTCGCGCCATTAAGAAACTATTTTGATTTGACTCTCTGGAATCCAAAGTGGATGACCTCATAATGAACTCCATCTGCCATAGTTTTGCCCAATCACTTAGTCTGTAATTAAGTGAGTGGCCAATTGTCTGTAACTTCCTCCTTCCATCCAGACAACTTACTGTGCCTCCCAACTTAGTGTCATCTGCAAACTTGATGTACAATTCTTTATTCCCTGCCACCAATTCATTATTATATATATGAAGAGAAAAACTTGCATTTATATAGCGCCTTTCATGACTACCAGATGTTCCAAAGCACTTTACAGCCATTGAAGTACCTTTTGAAGTGTAGTCACTGTTGTAATGTAGGTAACAGAGCAGCCAATTTGCGCACAGCAAGCTCCCACAAACAGCAATCTGATAATGACCAGATAATCTGTTTTTTTGTTATGTTGATTGAGGGATAAATATTGGCCAGGACACCAGGGAGAATTCCCTGCTCTTCTTCAAAATACTGGCCGTGGGATCTTTTACATCCACCTGAGAGAGCAGACGGGGCCTCGGTTTAATGTCTCATCTGAAAGACGGCACCACCAACAGTGCAGCACTCTCCCTCAGTACTGCACTGGTGTGCCAGCCTAGAATTTGGTGTTCAAGTCTCTGGAGTGGGGACTTGAACACACAGCCTTCTGCCTCAGAGGTGGAGTGAGCCACAGCTGACACTGTATGGTGAAAAGCTGAGGCCCCAGTACAGATACCTGGGGAACAACACTTGTCACAAGCTGCCAATTAGAGAACAAACACTTTGAGGAGTAATTTTAACCCCCCCCCCACCCCCCGCCCCCCCCCCACCACCCTGCCACCACAGGATGGGAGGGAGAGGGGTGGTGAGGGGGTTAAATTATTTTAAATTGGAAACCCGCCCCCAACCTAATTCTGGTTTCCAGGGTCGGGCAAGTAACCTGTTCTCGAGAGGCGGGTCAGGAATTACAATATCTAAATGAGGCTGCGTGCCTCAGATTGTTGCAGCCATGTGGATTTAGCGGCTGCGGGCTGGGTTTCCCAGGGTCCAGGAAACCCGGCAGCTGAAGGGAGGCGAGAACAGCCGGATCCAGCCGGTGACTGCTTTTCCAGAACTGCTGGTGGGTCAGGTGGAGCAGGAGATCTCCCCCCCTCCCCTGGACCCCGAGATAGCCTACCGTGATCCGCCTTCCTCCTCGCGATCCACCCACCACCCCCCCCCCCAACCCCTCACAGCGATCCGATCTCACAATCACTTTCACCTAGTATGGAGGAATTTTTCTTTTTCCCTTTTTCCCTTCTGGTCTCTTACAAGGCGTCTGCATGGATTTTCAGAAGTAGCACTAGTTCCAGGCAGGGTAAGTCAGATCAACTGGTTCCACAGAGTCTGAGCTGACCTCTTGTACGCACATCCTGCTGCCATTGTATCAGGTGCTTAGTCACCATGAGACGCCATCTCGGACAAAAGCTCAGATAACCCTCCTGCCAACCATTACTCCAGAAGCTGGGCTTAATGAGGCAGTTTCCTGCAGTATTCTCTGGCTAGCAGTCAGGAGCTGGAACCCTGGGCCATTTTGCATGAGCTCGCCCAGAGGCGCTAAGCCCAGTTGTAACCACCCCACCACCACCATCCAGACGAGGCCAATGAACTCAGCACAGATCAAACTTGGGATGATCCCGGTCGGTGCGGCTCGGGCCATTTGCCATTGAGCCATCGGCTGTGCCATTTTTTTCTCATTATTTTCCACATTTCGCCTTTGAGGAATTGGAAAACAAACAAATGCCCCTCTGATCTGATGGGGAAAAAAAATGATAAGGACGACCATCCAAGGGTGGATATAGATTCATCTATCATAAGATCGAAAGCATTGTTCAGATGAAGTTTTTTTTGGCAGGTAGCGTTGATCTCATGAAGAAGCTATTGTTTGATAGATGACGCAAGTCATAAAACAGCATCGGCCTTCTGCTTCCACAGATTTATCTCACATAAATCAGTTTATCGGGAACAACCTCAGACATCTGCTACAAGGCTGTATTTCATGCATGCAGAACGTTCCAGAACTACAGCAGGAAAGGGTTTGTGGTGCGGTTACCTCCTCCATATTCTGTAAAAAAAAAAGAAATCCCACTTCAACTGTTTACAGATACCATAGAATCATGGACTGGTTGCAGCGCAGAAGGAGGCCATTCGGCCCGTCGAGCCCGTGCCAGCTCTCTGCCAGAGCGCTTCTCAGCTACTCCCACTCCCCCCCCTGCCCTTTCCCCATAGCCCTGCAAATTTCTTTCCTTCAGATACTTATCCGACTCCCTTTTGAAAGCCGTGATTGAATCTGCCTCCACCACCCTTTCAGGCAGTGCATTCCAGATCCTAACCACTCGCTGAGTCGCCTTTGGTTCTTTTGCCAGTCACCTTGAATCCGTGTCCTTTGCTTCTCGACCCTTCCGCCAATGGGAACAGTTTCCCTCTAGCTACTCTGTCCAGACCCCTCCTAATTTTGAACGCCTCTATCAAATCTCCTCTCAATCTTCTCTGCTCCAAGGAGAACACCCCCCATCTTCTCCAGTCTATTGACGTAACTGAAGTCCCTCATCCCTGGAATCATTCTCGTCAATCTTTTCTGCACCCTCTCTAAGACCTTCACACCTTTCCTAAAGTGCGATGCCCAGAATTGGACACAATACTCCAGTTGGGGCCGAACCAGTGTTTTACACAGGTTCATCATAATTTCTACACTTTTGTACTCTATACCTTTATTTATGAAGCCCAGGATCCTGCAAGCCCTTTTAACTGCTTTCTCAACCTGCCCTGCCACCTTCAACGATTTGTGCACACATAGCCCCAGGTCCCTCTGTTTGTGAACCCCCTTCAAGATCGTACCCTTTAGTTTATATGTCCTCTCCTCATTCTTTCTACCAAAATGTATCACTTCACACTTTTCTGCGTTAAATTTCATCTGCCACGTGTCCGCCCATTTCACCAGCCTGTCTATGTCTTCCTGCAGTCTATCACTATCCTCCTCACTGTTCACTACTTCCAAGTTTTGTGTCATCTGCAAATTTTGAAATTGTGCCCTGTACACCCACGTCCAAGTCATTAATATATATCAAGAAAAGCAGTGGTCTTAGAACCGACCCCTGGGGAACACCGCTGTATACCTTCCTCCAGTCCGAAAAACAACCGTTCACTACGACTCTCTGTTTCCTGTCACGTAGCCAATTCCCTATTCATGCCACCACTGTCCCTTTTATTCCATGGGCTTCAACTTTGCTGGCAAGCCTATTTGTGGCACTTTGTCGAACGCCTTTTGGAAATCCATGTACACTACGTCAACTGCATTACCCTCATCAACCCTCTCTGTTACCTCATCAAAGAACTCAATCAAGTTAGTTAAATACGATTTGCCTTTAACAAATCTGTGCTGGCTTTCCTTAATTAATCCACACTTGTCCAAGTGACTGTTAATTTTGTCCCTGATTACTGTTTCTAAAAGCTTCCCTACTACCGAGGTCAAACTGACTGGTCTGTAGTTGCTGGGTTTATCTTTACACCCTTTACCCTTTTTTGAACAATGGTGTAACATTTGCAATTCTCCAGTCCTCTGGCACCACCCCTGTATCTAAGGAGGATTGGAATATTATGGCCAGTACCTCCGCGATTTCCTCCCTCATTTCCCTCAGCATCCTAGGATGCATCCCATCCGCTCCTGGTGATTTATCTACTTTAAGTACAGCCAGCCTTTCTAATAGCTCTTCTTTATCAATTTTTATCCTATCAAGTGTCTCCACTACCTCCTCCTTCACTATGTCTATGGCAGCATCCTCTTCCTTGGTGAAGACAGATGCAAAGTACTCATTTAGTACCTCAGCCATACCCTCTGCCTCCATGCGTAGGTCTCCTTTTTGGTTCCTAATCGGCCCCACCCCTCCTCTTACTACTCTTTTACTATTTATATGCCTATAGAAGACTTTTCGACTAACTTTTATGTTGGCTGCCATTCTATTCTCATACCCTCTCTTTGCCCCTCTTATTTTCTTTTTCACTTCTCCTCTGACCTTTCTATATATAGCCTGATTCTCACATGTATTTGCAACCTGACATCTGTCATACGCACTCTTTTTCTGCTTCACCGTATTCTCTATTTCTTTCGTCATCCAGGGGGCCCTGACTTTAGTTGCCCTGCCTTTCCCCCTAGTGGGAATGTACCTCGACTGTACCAGAACTATTTCCTCTTTAAAGGCAGCCCATTGTTCCATTACAGTTTTGCCTGCCAATCTTTGATTCCAGTTTACCCGGGCCAGATCCATTCTCATCCCACTGAAGATAGCCTTCCCCAAGTTAAACATTTTTACTCTAGATTGCTCCCTGTCCTTTTCCATAGCTAATCTAAACCTTATGACACTATGATCACTGTTCCCTAAATGTTCATCTACTGACACTTGCTCCACTTGACCTACCTCATTCCCCAGAACCAGATCCAGCAATGCCTCCTCCCTCGTTGGGCCGGGAAACATACTGATCAAGAAAGTTCTCCTGAACACACTTCAGAAATTCTTCCCCTTCTCTGCCCTTTACACTATTATTATCCCAGTCTATATTAGGATAGTTGAAGTCCCCCATTATTACTGCTCTACAGTTCTTGCACCTCTCTGTAATTTCTCAACAAATTTGCTCCTCCATATCTTTCCCACTATTTGGTGGTCTATAGAATACACCCAGTAGTGTAATGGCACCTTGATTATTTCTTAACTCTAGCCACATAGATTCTGTCCTTGACCCCTCCAGGACGTCCTCCCTCTCCAGCACTGTAACATTCACCTTAACCAATACTGCCACCCCAACTCCTATCTTTCCTGAACACTTTATCACCAGGAATATTTAATACCCAATCCTGCCCTTTTTTGAGCCAGGTCTCAGTTATTGCCACAACATCATATTCTCATGTGGCTCTTTGTGCCTGCAGCTCACTTACCTTGTTTAATACGCTTCGTGCGTTCACATACACACACTGTTAAACCTGTCTTAGACCATCCTGTATTCTCTCTTAGTTTGACTCCTCCTAATACCTTAATATTTCTTATTTTCGTGCTCTCTGCCTCTTCCAATCCTTTGAGCACATTATTTCCCCTTTCTAATGTTACATCCTGGTGCCCATTCCCCTGCCAAATTAGTTTAAACCCTCCCCAACAGCACTAGCAAACCTCCCCGCGAGGATATTGGTTCTGGCCCTGTTGAGGTGCAACCCGTCCGGCCTGTACAGGTCCCACCTCCCCTGGAACCGGTCCCAATTCCCCAGGAATCTAAAGCCCTCCCTCCTGCAGCATCTCTCCAGCCACACATTCATCTGTGCTATCCTCCTATTTCTATACTCACTAGCACGTGGCACTGGGAGTAATCCGAAGATCACTACTTTTGAGGTCCTGCTTTTTAATCTCTTTCCTAGCTCCCTGAAAGCTGCCTGCAGGACCTCATCCCTCTTTCTACATATGTTGTTGGTACCGATATGGACCACAACCTCTGGCTGTTCACCCTCCCCCCTCAGAATGTTCTGCAGCTGCTCGGTGACATCCTTGACCCTGGCACCAGGGAGGCAACATACCATCTTGGAGTCACGTCTGCGGCCGCAGAAACACCTGTCTGCTCCCCTAACTATCGAATCCCCTACCATTATTGCTCTCCCACTCTTCTTCCTCCCCCCTTCCCTCCCCCCGTACAGCTGAGCCACCAGTGGTGCCGCAGACTTGGCTCTGGCTGTAATCCCCAGAGGAAACTTCACCCTCACCAGTACTCAGAACTGAATGCTGGTTGGAGAGCAAGGTGCACGCAGGGGATTCCTGCACTACCTGCCTGGTCCTCCTCTTCTGTCTGGTGGTCACCCATTCCATTTCTGCCTGCACACTCTTTATCTGCGGGGTGACTGACATGAACCTTGTCATTCATGTGGAAATGACTTATGAAGTAATACAGGGCGGCCTGCTGGTGGTGCTGTCCAGGGAGAGTATAAATACTCGGGCATGGGCCCAGCTTGCTTAGGACATTCTTTAACAGGAACTAGTGAAGGACACAACTAGATCTCCATGTTGAAAAACAGTTGATTAAAACCTTGTTTAATACTCAGACCAAGTGCCTAGTAGTTTTCTTATGTCAGTGACCACCTCCTGAAACGTGCTATCCACGAAGCTCTCAGCCACACAGTGACACCAGCTGTTGCTCAAGCTCCAAAACTCGGAGCTCGAGCTCCTCCAGCTGACGACACTTCCTGCACACGTGGTTGTCCAGGGCACGGGAAGCATGTGCATTCCACGGGACTGAGCTGCCCTGCCATGCCTTTACTTAATAAACGAGTAGACTACCACGCTCAGTTCTGGTGGTGATTTCCCTCCTTGTTTGTCATTTGTCTCCCCAGTTCACTTGGAGGCTCCGACCCATCTGGAGTACAGTTATCATCGACTCATAGAATGATACAGCACAGAAGGAGGCCATTCGGCCCATCATGCCTGTGCCGGCTCTATGGTAGAGCTCTCCAATTAGTCCCACTCCCCTGCTCAATCCCACAGCCCTGCAATTTTTTTCCCATCAAATATTTATCCAATTCCCTTTTGAAAGTTACTGTTGAATCTGCTTCCACCGCCCTTTCAGGCAGCGCATTCCAGATCACATCAACTTGTGCAAAAAAAATGTTTCCTCACGTCGCGTTTGACTCTTTTGCCAATCACCTTAAATCTGTGTCCTCTGGTTACCGATTTGCCACTGGAAGCAGTTTCTCCTTATTTATATTCTATAAAAACCCTTCACGATTTTGAACACCTCTATCAAATCTCCTCTTAGCCTTCACTGCTCTGAGGAGAACAACCCCAGCTTCTCCAGTCTCTCCACATAACTGAAGTCCCTCATCGCTGGTACCATTCCAGTAACTCCAGGGTCCCATGGCCCCATGGTCACTGGGCGCCCTCCAGCAAGTAATCCAAGTGACCATTTCTCAAGTATGCACGTCAGCAGATGTTTGATTCTGGACTGTTGTACCACGAGGGCGTCACAGCCAAGCTTGATCCTGTCCTCTCCCGTAGTCCATACATGTTCATTTTCCAGCAAGGGGCGGGGTTACAGGATACAGGTCAGGAGCAGAAACCCGAGTGAAAGTTTTTCTTCCTTAACCTAGAGTGCTGATGTCAACGGCCATGCCTCAACAAAGTCCAGCTGACTCAGCATAGGATGGGGCTCAAACCTGGAACCTTCCTTATCTCATTGAAACATAAAAGATTCTGAGGGGGATTGACATAGGAGAGCCTAGAACTAGGGGTCATCGTCTCAGGATAAGGGGTCGGCCATTTAAGACTGAGATGAGGAGGAATTTCTTCACTCGCAGGGTTGTGAATCTTTGAAATTCTCTACCCCAGAGGGCTGTGGATGCTGAATCGTTGAGTTTAGTACTTCATTGGCTGTAAAGCGCTTTGGGAAGTCACGGTGGTCGGGAAAGGTGCTATATAAATGCAAGTCTTTCTTCTTTCTGTGGCTCAGTGGGTAGCACACTCACCTCTGAGTCAGAAGGTTGTGGGTTCATAGTCCCACTCCAGGGACTTGAGCACAAAAATCTAGGCTGACACTCCAGTGCAGTGCTGAGGGAGTGCTGCTCTGTCTTTTGGATGAGACGTTAAACCGAGGCCCCGTCTACTCTCTCAGGTGGACGTAAAAGATCCCGTGGCACTATTTCGAAGAAGAGCGGGGGAGTTATTCCTGGTATCCTGGGGCCAATATTTATCCCTCAATCAACATAACAAAAACAGATTATCTGGTCATTATCACATTGCTGTTTGTGGGAGCTTGCTGTGCGTAAATTGGCTGCCGCGATTCCCACATTACGACAGTGAATACACTTCAAAAGGTACTTCATTGGCTGTAAAGGGCTTTGCAACGTCTGGTGGTTGTGAAAGGCGCTATAGAAATGCAAGTCTTTCTTACTATAGTCAAGACTGAGATCAATAGATTTTTGGATTCTAGGGGAATCAAGTGATCTGGAGATCGGGCGGGAAAGTGGAGTTAAGGTCAAGATCGGATCAGCCATGATCTTATTGAATGGCGGAGCAGGCTCGAGGGGCCGTATGGCCGACTCCTGCTCCTATTTCTTATGTTGTTATGTTCCTGGTCCATATTACTTAGTTACACCTCTCGGTGGGGTAATTCCTCTCTCACTGGGCTCAGGAGGGCACTTCCACCAATTTGCCCCCTTCCTTTAGGGAATTGTCTGGCTTCTGCCATTTTTACCTGCCTAAAATGCTGAAATTGTGATCGTAGGCTGACATGAATCAGTCATTCATGAAAGGAAGACTTATGAAATAATACTGAGCGGCCTACAGGTGGCGCTGTCCAGGGAGAGTATAAATACTCGGGCACGGGCCCAGCTTGTGCAGGACATTCTTAACAGGAACTAGTGAAGGACACAACTAGACCTCCATGTTGTAAAACAGTTGATTAAAGCTTTGTTTAACGCTTAGACCAAGTGCCTAGTAGTTTTCTTATGTCATAGGCGCTGACCCACGTCCAGCCATTCGGTAGCTGAGCCATGTTGGGGTTCTAACACCCCGTGACGGCAATGCACCGCACTGTTGTACTCCTTTTTGCGAACGCCTCCATTAATTCCCATGTACTGTCTCAATAATAAGCCAGCTGGACGACAAAATTCATAGACTCCCGCAGTGGAATACGAAAATGCTTTAATTGGGTAAGAAAGCTAGACTGCGGTGATCAAAAAAAATTTTGTTTGAAATAAAGAAGCAATTTTAATAGGTGTAGAACCTATGAGGCTTTCCCAGTTTCCTTAGGTGCAGATACTCAAGTCTGTTAAGGTCCCTAAGCAGTATCTTGCCATTGGTCTTAATTGCTTTCACAGATGCAAGTGCTTATTAGTGACTATTCATTAAAGCTTTTAAAGTGCCTTTCACCTGAGTTGATGAAGAAGTGATTGTAAACTTCTCCAACATCCATTCCAGAAATTTTTGGATTGAAACTGATGGCTCTCAATGCACACTCTGATGTTCTCTGATGCGCTTTGATTTCAAAATTTGCATCCTTTGTTTTCAAATCCCTCCATTGACCACGCTCGATCAGCTCCGATGGACAGGTCACATTGTCCTCATGCCCGATACGAGACTCCCAAAACAAGTGCCCTACTCGGAGCTCCGACACGGCAAGAGAGCCCCAGGTGGGCAGAGGAAACGCTTCAAGGACACCCTCAAAGCCTCCTTGAAAAAGTGTAACATCCCCACTGACACCTGGGAATCCCTGGCCCAAGACTGCACAAAATGGAGGAGAAGCATCCGGGAAGGCGCCGAACACCTCGAGTCTCTTCGCCGGGAGCAAGCGGAAGCCAAGCGCAAACAGCGGAAGGAGTGCACGTCAACCCAAGCACCCCACCCACCCGCCCCTTCAACCACCATCTGCCCCACCTGTGACAGAGACTGTAGGTCCCGCATTGGACTCATCAGTCACCTGAGAACTCATTTTTAATGTGGAAGCAAGTCATCCTCGGTTCCGAGGGACTGCCTAAGAAGAATCTCCTCCAGCCTTACAACCCTCCGAGATCTCTGCGCTCCTCTAATTCTGCCCTCTTGAGCATCCCTGATTATAATCGCTCAACCATTGGCGGCCGAGCCTTCTGCTGCCTGGGCCCTGAGCTCTGGAATTCCCTGCCTAAACCTCTCTGCCTCGCTACCTCTCTTTCCTCCTTTAAGACGCTCCTTAAAACCTACCTCTTTGGCCAAGCTTTTGGTCACCTGCCCTAATTTATCCTTATGTGGATCGGTATCAAATTTCTTGTCTTAAAATACTCCTGTGCAGCGCCTTGGGATGTTTTACTACGTTAAAGGAGCTATATAAATACAAGTTGTTGTTGTTGTTCTGATGTCCATCAGTAGTTTTTCCATATACATTGCAGCCACCACTTGCGTAATGTTCTTTTACGTGTGTTCTCATAGCGTTATCCACAGCTCTTCCAGATGCCAATGCATTCTCAACATCGTGGAGCTAGGAATCACTTGCTTCTTTTCGTAAGTGGTCAGATTTGAATGAGATCTTGTTCGTGGCATCCAAAAATCTACCATTGCCGAGGTAGATTTCTTCTTTTTAAACCCACAATCTCTGTTAGTTTCTGCTTCAAAAGCGGGAGAGAAAGAAAACCTGCTAGTTTTGCTTGCAGCCCTTTGTAGACTTGTTCTTAGTTCCAGTTTTTGCCCCTCATTTCCTGGATTCTTGCCCGTGATATTGCTGCTCGAGAGACTATCTCCCACATGTGAGTCTTGTGCCTGTCTTGTCTCGGTTGAGTCAGCACATGCAGATTAGCATTTTGTAAGTGATTGGCCAGGACACCGGGGAGAACTCCCCTGCTCCTCTTCAAAATAGTGCCACGGGATCTTTTACGTCCACCTGAGAGATTGGACCTGGCGTTGGTTTATTGGAAAGACAACACTTCTGACAGAGCAGCACTCCCTCAGTACCGCACTGGAGTGTCAGCCTAGATTTTTGTGCTCAAGTCTCGTGGAGTGGGATTTGAATCCACAACCTTCTGACTAAGAAGCGAGGATGCTGTCCACTGAGCCATGGCTGACAGACTGAGTATTCAACTTTTTTGTCAAGTTTAAAACATTTTCCTGTTCAAGTATCATGTTGCACCTTTCGGCTTTATGAAAAAAATAAATCCCTTTCGCACAAGTTGGCAGGCTATTTGACTACGATGGCGTCACAGATGTGGCAGTACCTTCACCACACGGACTGCAGCAGTTTAAGCAGGCGGCTCACCACCACCTTCTCAAGGGCAACTAGGGATGGGCAGTAAATGCCGGCCTTTGCCAGCGACGCCCACATCCCGTGAATGAATAATTTTTCTAAAAAGTGAGTGCAGTTTGTTTCTCTCCCGATGTCCACGCACGCACACTTTCCAGCGGAGGTCACTGGATAGTGATGAGGAGTGGGATCCCTGGCTTATTTTCCCCTTCCCTGGTGTCAGCCACAGCTCAGTGGGTAGCACTCTCCCATCTGAGTCAGAAGGTTGTGGGTTCCACTCCAGATACTTGAGCACAATAGATCCAGGCTGACACTCCCAGTGCAGTGCTGGGGGAGTGCTGCACTGTCGGAGGTGCCATCTTTCAGATGAGACGTTAA
This sequence comes from Somniosus microcephalus, assembly GCF_052327205.1. NCBI lineage: Eukaryota > Metazoa > Chordata > Chondrichthyes > Squaliformes > Somniosidae > Somniosus > Somniosus microcephalus. The sequence continues at coordinate 10,968,400 of NC_141016.1, forward strand.
ACCAAGGCCCCCGTCTGCTCTCTCAGGTGGGCATAAAAGATCCCATGGCACTATTTCGAAGAGGAGCAGGGGGAGTTATCCCGGGTGTCCTGGCCAACATTTATCCCTCAACCAACATCACTAAAACAGATGATCTGGTCATTATCACATTGCTGTTTGTGGGAGCTTGCTGTGCGCAAATTGGCTGCTGCGTTTCCTACATTACAACAGTGACTACACTTCAAAATAAAGTACTTCATTGGCTGTAAAGCGATGAGATATCCGGTGGTCGTGAAAGGCGCTATATAAATGCAAGTCTTTCTTTTTTTTTCTATCCTGAGCGCTGTCGGTTGTGGTGCCCCAACTGCTGGCCCCTTGGCACAGAGTGCCGATTGAATCGGGAATGATTCCTGTGTTAATGTGGCTCAGTGGGCAGCACTCTCGCCTCTGAGTCAGAAGGTTGTGTCGTTCAAGTCCCACTCCAGAGACTTGAGCACAAAAGTTTAGGCTGACACTCCCAGTGCTGCACTGTCGGAGGTGCTGCCTTTTGGATGAGATGTTAAACCGAGGCTCCGTCTGCTCTCTCAGGTGGATGTAAAAGATCCCGCGGCGCTATTTCGAAGAAGAGCAGGGGAGTTATCCCTGGTGTCCTGGGGCCAATATTTCTCCCTCAACCAACATAACAAAAACAAATTATCTGGCCATTATCACATTGCTGTTTGTGGGAGCTTGTTGTGCGCAAATTGCCGGCTGTGTTTCCCACATTACAACAGTGACCACACTTCAAGAAGTACTTCATTGGCTGTAAAGCGCTTTGAGACGTCCGGTGGTCGTGAAAGGCGCTATATAAATGCCAGTCTTTCTTTCCTTTTAACGGCACAGCACCACGCCAGCTGCTGCAGTTACCCATTGAGACATCAGGGGCACCGTTTAACCCCAATGCCACGTTATCCAGCAAAGTACTTTCCAGATGAAGTTCCCGGTCCTTGCTAATTTTGGAGAATAATTAGTCAGGAGCTGAGAGCAGTATTTCACCACTTTTTATCCTGCCTGCTGTTGTCATGAAAATGAGCCAAGACTTGAATTCCACAACCCCTCCCTCCCTCCCCCCCTGTATTGCACTGTACCAGTCATGAGCTGATTCAGAGTAGAATCCCCAGCACCCATTCCGGTCAGTATTCCAGGCTTTGTTCTTTTCCTATAATAGCTAATCGTTATGTACAGGCAGTCATAAATTATGCCGTCAATGGCAGGCACAAACGGGGCTCTTGTCGAACCCGTGCTGCGACTGTACGTCTGTTCATTTCCTGACATCTTATTCTAATTACTTCAGGTCACTCCGGCCCCTTGACAAGATTAATGGAACAGGAAATGAGAGTCTCGGAGCAGCGGAGCCGATCTTTAAAAGTCTGCCGGTCACAAACCTTCTGAATGTGTTCAAGGTATGAATGCGTTTACAGAGCAGCCCCCCGCCCCCCCCCCCGCCCCCACTGCGGGGGAAACGAATACAGTGCAAAACCTCTTTTGACAATAATATTTTTATACTTTCTCCCCCACCTCCTCCGAAGGCACCGACTCTTGCTGGGACATGGTACACCAGGCACGATCGCCCATTCAGTACCTCACTCCGTTGTTGAAGTGTGAGTGCTGTGAGCTATTTGGCCATGGGGGCATTGCAGCTGAGCTCAATGTATGTGCGCACCCAACATGTGCACTTTCAAGCATGGGTCGCTGAATAGTGATTAGAAGCTCGGTCCCTGAGCACTGTTCCAGCCCTGCAGCACAGACTGGGAGTGAAACCTGGGACTTTAATTGAATATATGGTTTATACTATGCTGGACAGTCTCTTTACCCTCTGGACCATCAGGAGAACAAACAATATTTAGCTAGCAGCCCGCTTGATTGGCACCCCATCATTCACTCCCTCCACCACCGGCGCACCGTGGCTGCAGTGTGTACCATCTACAAGATGCACTGCAGCAACTCGCCAAGGCTTCTTCGGCAGCACCTCCCAAACCCGCCACCTCTACCACCTAGAAGGACAAGGGCAGCAAACACATGGGAACACCACCACCTCCAAGTTCCCCTCCAAGTCACACACCATCCTGACTTGGAAGTATATCGGCCGATCCTTCATCATCGCTGGGTCAATATCCTGGAACTCCCTACCTAACAGCACTGTGGGAGCACCTTCACCACACGGACTGCAGCGGTTCAAGAAGGCGGCTCACTACCACCTTCTCAAGGGGCAATGAGGGATGGGCAAAAAATGCTGGCCTTGCCAGCGACTCCAACATTTTTTTTTATTCATTCACGGATGTGGGCATCGCTGGCAAGGCCAGCATTTATTGCCCATCCCTAATTGCCCTTGAGAAGGTACCTTCTTGAACCGCTGCTGTCCTGAACAGAGATGAGTCCAAACATTGGTTAGCTTTCTAATTTTGGAGATCCCTGATGCCTGAGGACCCAAGAGGTTTCTGCCTCTGGGCTCTTCTGTATTTCTATCTCCCTTGGGATACTGCTAGCTAAATGGTCCTTGGGATACTTTTTTTTATTTGTTCATGAGATGTCCTTTAGGGAAGGAAATCTGTCGTCCTTTGCCCATCCCTCATTGCCCCTTGAGAAGGTGGTGGTGAGCCGCCTTCTTGAACCGCTGCAGTCCGTGTGGTGAAGGTGCTCCCACAGTGCTGTTAGGGAGGGAGTTCCAGGATTTTGACCCAGCGACGATGAAGGAACAGCCGATATACTTCTTTGTAGCTGCTTGGTATAACTGAGTGGCTTGCTCGGCCATTTCAGAGGGGCAGTCAACCATATTGCTGTGGGTCTGGAGTCACATATAGGCCAGACCGGGTAAGGACGACAGATTTCCTTCCCTAAAGGACATCTCATGAACAAATAAAAAAAAGTATCCCAAGGACCATTTAGCTAGCAGTATCCCAAGGGAGATAGAAATACAGAAGAGCCCAGAGGCAGAAACCTCTTGGGTCCTCAGGCATCATGGAATCTCCAAAATTAGAAAGCTAACCAATGTTTGGACCCATCTCCATTCAGGAGGCAGATCCTCCCACAAGGGATAGCATTCAATTCTCTGTGTGGCCTCTTGAGGCTTGTCCTTTGAAAGGGAGACAGTATCGGTTCCAGACGCAAGTCGGCACTGTGAGGAAAATAACAGAAACCTGGGTGTGAGGCTTGAGCTACAGGCAGAGACATGGACCATGTACAGCAGGCACCTCAAAGCACTGGAGAGGTACCACCAACGCTGCCTCTGCAAAATCCTGTAAACCTATTGGCAGGATAGGTGCACCAACGTCAGTGTTCTCGCTCAGGCTAACATCCCCAGCATCGAAACTTTGATCACGCTCAATCAGCTCCGATGGACGAGCCACATCATCCGCATGCCCGATACGAGACTCCCAAAACAAGCGCTCTACTCGGAGCTCCGACACGGCAAGAGAGCCCCAGATGGGCAGAGGGAATGCTTCAAGGACACCCTCAAAGCCTCCTTGAAAAAATGTAACATCCCCACCGACACCTGGGAATCCCTGGCCCAAGACCGCACAAAATGGAGGAGAAGCATCCGGGAAGGCGCTGAACACCTCGAGTCTCTTCGCCAGGAGCAAGTGGAAGCCAAGCGCAGGCAGCGCAAGGAGCGCACTGTAGTGTATGTACCCGTCTACCTTTAAGAGAACTATTGTATGTAACCGTTCACCTTTAAGAGAACTATTTTAGGTGTGGCACTACTTTGTTTGGCTTCTGTATACTGTAATACCGACGGTGACCACACCAGTATATAAGTGTTGTGTCAGGATTTATTGGGCAGATTCGCCCTGACCTTCGAATAGTAAAGTCCTGTTTTAAGTTACTCTGGTAGTCTGTGTATTAATTAACTAAACAACCCACAGACTTTACAGTGGCGACGAGTCCGATCGTACCCTGCGGCAACAATACTTCCGAAGCAGTTAACGAGCGTCGAGAAGAGGCAACCGCCCTCGTCATTCTGCTGGGAGAAAACTCGAGTCTGCAGAGCTGGAAAGTAGGAAGAATTCAGAGACAAAGACTTCCATCAGCAACAGGCACTGACTGTCCCTTCTGCCATGGTGAGGAGTGAGCCGATCAGCACGAGAAGCAAGCCGGCCACGGTGACTGTGAGTAAGGGAAAAGTAAAAAGAATAACCAGAGGATAAGGGCGGTGCACTCGACCACGGTCGAGGGGGAAAGGAGCCGGACAGAAGTCGGGCCCAGAGGCGCTGAGACTGGGGCAGCGTGGAGCAAGGAAGCCGCGGTACAGACAGGCTGGGGACGCAACGGCGTCGTGAGACAGCTAGACCGCGACCGGCGAAAAAGGCCGGGCAGCGACCGAAGCCACGAAGCGCTGCGACCGGGAGCGTAGGCGCGGGAAAATATAAAAACTCAGCCGCAGCCGGGGAGGGAAGCACCGGACTGCGAGAGGGCTGGGAGGCGCGATTGGGAGCCGAGCGAGCGGGAGAGGCAGAGCCGACCAAGGGAGACTGAGCGAGAGCCAGTCCAGCGGCTGAAACTGTTCTCCGTCAACGGGGTGTACCCAGCGCCGGTAGAGCCGAGCGAGCGGGAGAGAGACAGAGCCCGAGCAAGGGAGACTGAGCGAGAGCCAGCCCAACGGCTGAAACTGTTCTCCGTCAACGGGGTGTACCCAGCGCCGGTAGAGCCGAGCGAGCGGGAGAGAGACAGAGCCCGAGCAAGGGGAACTGAGCAAGAGCCAGCCCAGCGGCTGAAATTGTTCGCCGTCAACGGGGTGTACCCAGCGCCGGTTGCCCTGCCGAGAAAAGGGAAAGCACTGAAGCCGACGCGCAGGCTGTGAACCTGAAAGCCAGCGGCCGTCGCCCGTGGGGAAAGTGTACCCCTCCCGCCAGGGAAGAAACGCGGGAAGCCGCCATTAGGCGGGGAAGAAGACAGAAGCGGGAAACCGCCATTGAAGTGGGCGGGGAGAGAAGATAAGCGCGGGAAACCGCCATTTTCGTGGGAACCGCCATCTTGAAAAAAAAAAAATTTTTAAAGATAGAATTCGTGGTGTTTATCAGGAAGAGAGGAAGATGCCTAAGCGTGGTAACATCAACGATTTTAATTCCGAGGTAGAAGACTGGGCCACGTATGTGGAACGCATTGAGATCTATTGTGAGGCCAATAAAATAGAAGAAGATGACAAAGCTATAACCTTGCTAAACTCGATGGGCGCGAAGACATACGGGCTCTTGAAGCATCTACTATCACCAGCTAAACCGGCGGGTCAGACTTTCGATGATATTGTGGCTGTTCTGAAGGATCACTTGAACCCCACACCGTTGATGTTGGCGGAACGATTCAAATTCTATGCGAGAACGCAACGGAAAGACGAAAGCAACGCAGAATACTTGGTCGAACTGCGTAGACTAGCGAAATACTGCCAGTTTGGAGGGAATCTGACAGAGGCATTGCGAGACAAGTTCGTGTGCGGATTGGCAAAGGAAGGAACGCAAAAGCGACTACTCGAAGAGAACGACCTTACACTTGACAGGGCTGTCCTTATTGCAGCACCACACGAAGCCGCAGCGAAGGGAACTGCGGAAATGCAGCTAAAGACAGCGGCACTCAGTGTGGATCAAATTACCTCGACAACAACAAAATGTTATCGTTGTGGGAAGACAACACACGACCAGAACCAATGCTGGTTTAAGAACCAGGAATGTAGGAAATGTGGCAAACTGGGTCACATAGCTAAGGTATGCCGGTCAGGGAAGAAGACCAACAACCAAAGGACCAACAACCAAAGGAAGCCATCACAGGAAAAGTACAACAAGGTACACAAGGTGGCTGAGAAGAGTTCAGACGAACGGAATTCGGACTCAGACCCAAACGGCCAGGAGCTGGGTAGTCTTAGAATTCACAATGTGAGTAAGGAAGCTGACCTACAAACTATCTGGGTCATGCTAAAAATAGCTGGAGTCCAAGTGAAAATGGAGTTGGACACTGGATCAGCTCTATCAGTCATAAATCGAAGGGATTACCACCAGCTATTCTCACATATACCCTTAAGAGATACCAAGTTCGTATTGCAGACATACACGGGGCATAAAGTATACCCCATGGGAAAGATAAGAGTCAAGGTGAGAGATAGGGGTAAAGAACACCCAAGAATGAACTTATACGTACTACCTGAGGGAGGACCACCACTTCTAGGACGGGAGTGGATCAAGAAAATAGACATGGAATGGCACTATCTAAAAGCCATAACGAGTGAGGACTCGGTGCAGACAATCAGCTCAGATTCTGAATCGGATGACGATAAGACCAACCCAAATGTGAAAGACAAGGCTAAAATGGACTTGCCGACTAAGGTTGGAAAAACGAAGGCATGCAGAAAGGCTTATGCTCCAGAGAAGAACAAAGTTTCAGAACAGATCTCCACCGAACAACGACAACATAGTTTGACAGAGAATTCTGAGTCTGTTCAGTTTAAGGACATATCCATGACGGAAGAACACCGAGCTCGGACTCAACTTTATTTCAAATTACGACAACAATTAGAACAATTGAGTTACCGTCTCGTACAAGAGATGATAACAATGAAAAAGTTCTATGACACCGAATGGGAGAATCTGGAAAGACAACAGAAGCAGCTAGCTCAAGCAGAGAGCGACCATAGAGCCATCGTGACCAATCACCGATCACATCTCCCTTATGATGTTCAGGAGTTAGAATATTTGCAGAAAGAAGCAAATGAAGAGGAATCTTCAGGAAGCCAGGATTTTATTCCAGTTCTTCTCTACGACTCCTTACAAGCAGAGTTTGAGAAGTTGAAGGAACAGTATGAACAGGCCCAGGCTACAATCCTGGAGGGGGTTAACTCGGCAACCTCCGAAAAGCTAGTTTCAGTGGAAGCATATGAGCAACTAAAGGTTGAACATGAGCAAGAAGTCCAAAGGCTGCAGGAAATTCTTGATGAGCTCAAGGCCAAGACAGACTCATCGGTAGAAGTTCCATCCATAGATGAGAAATTAGAGGTGAAAGACATGGCAGAACATGAAAGTCAAGATGTCCAAGAACTCATAAAAATATTGAAGGAAGCCCAAGACAAATATGAGGCGGCAATGACCGAGGTTCAACAACTTGAAGAACAGATTCAACTGGGAATTCTTTCAGTGAAAGAAAAGGCAACTGTAAGAAACACAGAGACTGTAAGAATGGCCCCTGAACATGAGCTAGAGAGCATCAAGGCGCAACTTCTCCGAGCGCTTAAAGCCAAAGTACAAGAGGAAAAAAAGGTGAAAGCATTGGAGGAAAAGGTGGATGAAATGGAGAAGACTCTGATCCACAGGGTCCCCGTGGAAGAGTTAACGGTCAGCCAACTCCTTCATATGCTGAGAGACAAGACTCTGCAATGGGAACCATTTGAACACGAGCTTCAATCTTCAAAGGGAAGGGGTTCGGAGCTCTCAAAAGTTTGGGGAATAGTTGAGGTTGCAACACAGATTTTATGGGGCTGCCGAAAGTACGCTGAATCACGTCAATGTGAACTACAGAATGTTGAAACAGCTGCTCCAGTAGAAGGATTGAATAGCCCGATCAATCAATCCCCGATGGAAGGGAAATATTGGAATCACAAATGAGGTCATTAGTGAAGGATTGGCAGGAAACCCAGGAAGAGCGGGATGAATATGAACGCATGAAGAAGTCTCTTCAGGAAAGATGTCTAGGGAGGGAACAACAGTCGGCTAACGTCCAGTTGGGTAAGGAAGAAGTAGCAGGCCCTCTCGCTAGACTAGCTCAGGACGACACCGAATATTACCATGACCTGTTGAGTGACACGGAATATTACGATGACTTGGTCTGCCCAGCTTGTGATGAAAACTCCCAAAGTGCAGAAATCAGGATGAAGCACTTAAAGTCTAAGGAACATAGGGAGATGGTGGCGCTACAGCTGGCAGCGGATAAGGGAGCCCCGAGAGTCTCCAAGAAGCAGAAAAGAAAAAGACGAAGCAGAAGACGATAACCATCTAAATCATTATCACTTCTATCAGATCATGCACGTGGGCCCTACGAAGGGGGCCAAATCAGTTGGAAAGTAGGAAAAATTACCAAGGCAGTCCAGCTGTTTGTAAAAGTCAGCACTGCTGGTTCAGCAGGACGGAAGTTCAAGCTGTTAAGCCAAGGGAAAGACTATTGGATGAGTCACGCTAGAAATGTGAACCGGCTACACCACAGAGATGTTGTTTGGACCGAGTCAAGACCAGAGACTGAATCTGTGAACTGTTCCCGCAGAGACTGAATCTGTGAACTGTTTCCCGCAGAGACTATATCTGTGAATTGTTTTACATGAAGTTGATTATATGTTATGTTTAATGGGGAATAAGTATGTTGTAAGCTAAAAAGGGAGGATTGTAGTGTATGTACCCGTCTACCTTTAAGAGAACTATTGTATGTAACCGTTCACCTTTAAGAGAACTATTTTAGGTGTGGCACTACTTTGTTTGGCTTCTGTATACTGTAATACCGACGGTGACCACACCAGTATATAAGTGTTGTCTCAGGATTTATTGGGCAGATTCGCCCTGACCTTCGAATAGTAAAGTCCTGTTTTAAGTTACTCTGGTAGTCTGTGTATTAATTAACTAAACAACCCACAGACTTTACACGCACGTCAACCCAAGCACCCCACGCACCCGCCCCTTCAACCACCGTCTGCCCCACCTGTGACAGAGACCGTAGGTCCCACATTGGACTCATCAGTCACCTGAGAACTCATTTTTAATGTGGAAGCAAGTCATCCTCGGTTCCGAGGGACTGCCTAAGAGAGAGACAGGCTCCGGAATGCAACCGAAGGTCTTCAGGTGGTTTACAGTTAGAAGAGTGCCTCCTTGGGAGTGAATTGCAGGCTGGAAATTGGTCGAATATTTTAGGTGATTAGATTTGAGCCTTGATTTCACTCCGGGGGGAGTTGTGGTATATTCTTGGGCATGGCCTTGGTCAGTTCTAAACCTCTTCTGCTGCATTGGTGGCAGATTGCAGCAGCCTTGACACCCAATGTCATGATCTCATAATGGTGCTGAGACTATGACTAAACAGAGGCTGAAAAAAACAAACTGCCTTGAGGTATTTGAGGGGTTAACAAGAGTGATATAGGTTTAGCAGAACAAGGATTTACAGGACCCCCTCCTCTACAGTGTAATTAGGCAATAAGAAATGAGAAGGTCTGTATTTACCAAGGCTTAAGAGCATCTTTCTGCACAAGGCCAAACAAACTGGCAACTGGTTATTGGTCACTAAACATCACATCAACACATGCCGGCTCTGTTATAAGTGCTTCGAGATTACAGGTTTGCGCTTTTGCTGTTTGTTAAATGTTAATTCCTTCTAAACCTCTGCGTCTGTGATCTCTCAACCTGACAGCAGAAGAACTGCTCCCATGCAACTTAATGAGAGGTTTGTAAGTCGAAACTGCAAAGTTGCACTCTCCCGCTCCATTTGAACCTTCTTTGGTAGCTGGCCGCAACTTGAAAGATGTTTTGAGGGTTTTCGCTGCGACTGCTTCATGTTGCTGCTGGACGCGTTGGTGTTGTGTTGTGTTGTTGAGTGAGCACAAAAAAGGCACTGAGCGCTTCCATCTCGTGTGAAGGGAGTCCCTGCCGCGCCTAACGTTCGAGAGATTTGAAAGAAAGACTTGCATTTATATAGCACCTTTCACCGCCCCAGGACGTCCCAAAGTGCTTTACAGCCAATGAAGTACTTTATGAAGTGTAGTCGCTGTTGTAATGTGGGAAACGCAGCAGCCAATTTGCGCACAGCAAACATAGAAACGTAGAAACATAAAAGATAGGAGCAGTATCCTGTCCTTGCTTTCTCCCCATATCCTTTGATCCCTTTAGCCTCAAGAAATATATCCAACTCCTTCTTGAATATGTTTAATGAATTGGCCTCAACTGCCTTTTGTGGTAGAGAATTCCACAGGTTCACCACTCTCTGGGTGAAGAAATTTCTCCTCATCTCAGTCCTAAATGGCTTACCCCTTATCCTTAGACTGTGACCCCTGGTTCTGGACTCCCCCGCCATCGGGAACATCCTTCCTGCATCTAGTCTGTCCAGTCCTGTTAGAATTTTATAAGTTTCAATGTGATAATGACCAGATCATCCGTATTTTTTGTTATGTTGATTGAGGGATAACTATTGGCCAGGACACCGGGGAGAACTCCCCTGCTCTTCTTTGAAATAGTGCCGTGGGATCTTTTACATCCACCTGAGAGAGCAGGCGGGGCCTCGGTTTAACGTCTCATCCGAAAGACGGCACCTCCGACAGTGCGGCACTCCCTCAGCACTGCACTGGGAGTGTCAGGCTAGATTTTTGTGCTCAAGTCTCTGGAGAGGGACTTGAACCCACAATCTTCGGACACAGAGGCGAGAGAATGCAAACCTCTGAAACCACAGCTGACACTTTGGGATTATTTTTGGCCGAACATTGCAGCCATCGCTTCTGCCCATTCTCGGCACTACATCCTGCGCAGCTCACACACGCCCCTGCGCAGCCCACAGCTGGAAATCTGGTGGGTCCTGCTCACTCCTGCAACGAACACCCAGCTTTGCCTATGTTGATTGTTTTTTTGGACATTTCATTGCTTCTTTCTGGCGCATTGCCGAGGGCAGACTTGGCCAATGATTGCCTCATTCTGCTGACAGCCAGGGTTCCTTCCATCCAATCAGGATCTATAAAGATGTGTTCACTTTGAAACCACATCTGTGAGGCGATGAGTGTTTTTGACAGGCTTGCAAATCAGCATGATTTTTTTGCCCGTGCAAGTAGGCTAATTACATTAACTTATTCAGCACGGAAAATTTACATAAAAGTTCCAAGCATCACTTGTCAGTGGTTGCCCACCGGCAGAGGCGGAATTCTGTTTGATTTTAAGGATGATATTTCCAAAAAGAGGTTTTCTTCCCTGCTCCTTGCTCTGCCCTCCCATTCCATGCACTCTCCATTGACACGAGACAGAGCCAGCAACCTACTGCTTAGCCTCTGCCGCTGTAATCTTGTTGGGGCACCTTCTTCTTCTTCGGCAGTCCCTCGGAACCGAGGATGACTTGCTTCCACGCTAAAAATGAGTTCTCAGGTGACTGATGAGTCCAATGCGGGACCTACAGTCTCTGTCACAGGTGGGGCAGACGGTGGTTGAAGGGGGCGGGTGGGTGGGGTGCTTGGGTTGACGTGCGCTCCTTGCGCTGTTTGCGCTTGGCTTCCACTTGCTCCTGGCGAAGAGACTCAAGGTGTTTGGCGCCTTCCCGGATGCTTCTCCTCCACTTTGTGCGGTCTTGGGCCAGAGTCGTGCAGTGTTTATGTTACTGGACTACTCATCCAGGGGCCTGGATTGATAATCCAAAGATTTAAATCCCACCATTGCAGTTTAAGAATTTGAATTCAGTTTTTTTTTAAATGTGGAATTAAAAAGCTGGTATCAGTACTACAGCTACTACTTTCGTACGACAGAGAAAGCTTATAATGGGATGTCTACAATAGCAAATATTATATTTTTATATATTTTTTATCCACACTTTTGTTTTGTGCCTTTATGGTAGCTGTCTCTCACTCTGCCAGCGCATTTCACACTTCATCTAGAGCCATCTTTTGTCTCTTTACCTGTCCTATTCCCATCTCGTCTCGCCTTGAATATCTCTTAATGTCTCTTCACCTCTCACAGACCTTCCCCTTTTGTTCTTTCATCCCCTCCCCCATTTCCCAGCCCCCAAACTTGTTTCATTTCCTGCTTTTTTCTCAGTTCTGACGAAGGGTTTCGACCTGAAACGTTGACTCTGTTTCTCTCTCCACGGATGTTGCCTGGCCTGCTGAGTTTTTCCAATGTTTCCTGTTGTTATAATGGGATGTCTAGTTTGGCTCTCCTTTCGACGGCCTCCTGAGATGCTGAGTGGAGAAATGAGGTGACTCCCGCAACAGATCTCAGTGGGCAGGTTGATGTGATGTGTTCCGCGGTCTGGGACTCGTGGCCACAGTCGTACTTCGGGTCGTCCCCCACCTTCCACTTGTTGAGCAGGTGGCCGCATCGTCCATACCTCGCGTGGACTCGGTTGAGCGTCTCCACTGTCCTCGAGGGAGGTCCAAGCCAGGGGACCTCTGCTGTTGGGTCAGTGATGGGGAGTTGGTTCTTTACGTTGCGTGCGTCCCACTATTCCCTCCATCCGGATAGCGGGGCCGATACCAGCCGCGGGAACATTGACTGCTCTTTCCCAGAATGGCCGGCGCCATTTTAAGCACTTCCGTGGTGGGGTTTTTCAAGTCTTCGTGAAATGGGAAGGTCGATGTTGTTGCTGACATAGAAACATAGAAACATAGAAGATAGGAGCAGGAGTAGGCCATTCGGCCCCTCGAGCCTGCTCCGCCATTTAATGAGATCATGGCTGATCATCCAAACTCAGTACCCTGTCCCTGCTTTCTCCCCATATCCCTTGATCCCTTTAGCCTTAAGAAATGTGTCCAACTCCTTCTTGAATATATTTAATGAATTGGCCTCAACTGCTTTGTGTGGTAGAGAATTCCACAGGTTCACCACTCTCTGGGTGAAGAAATTCCTCCTCATCTCTGTCCTAAATGACTTACCCCTTATCCTTAGACTGTGACCCCTGGTTCTGGACTCCCCCGCCATCGGGAACATCCTTCCTGCATCTAGTCTGTCTAGTCCTGTTAGAATTTTATAAGTTTCAATGAGATCCCCTCTCATTCTTCTAAACTCCAGCGAGTATAAGCCCAATCGACCCAATCTCTCCTCATACGCATTCCTGCCATCCCAGGTATCAGCCTGGTGAATCTTCGCTGCACTCCTTCCATGGCAAGAACATCCTTCGTCAGATAAGACCTTTTTCGAGCTCATGGATCATGGTGTCATCGCGGCGAATAGTATCAGTAAAAGTCACCATGGAGCTGGCGGATTGGCTAAGAACCCAACTGGTTCACTAATGTCCTTTAGGGAAGAAAACCTTCCGTAGTCTGGGGTATACGTGACTCCAGACCCACACCAAAGTGGTTGACCCTTAATTGCCCTCTGAAGTGGCCTAGCGAGCCACTCCATTGGCAAGCTTTCAAGCAGAGGGCCCACCACCACCTTCTCAGGGCAACCAAGAATGGGCAATAAATGCCAGCATTGCCAGTGACGCTCGCATATCAAGAATTAATTGTTGGGTACAATGTGAGGCTGCCACCTTTTTCCTAATCCAAAAGCAGATCGGCATTTCTAAACATGGTGTGGACCTGTGGAAAGTTGACCCACTCGTATATTTTTAAATGCAGCGATTGAATACTCGGCCTTCGATGTTGGGTTTTTCATTCTCAAAAGCATCGGGTATCTCCCCTAAGAATAAGATCTCTTATTTGACAGCGGACAGATGTCCACCCTACCCCTAGGAGAATACGAGGATGGGGGAAGAGATTTGATAAAAGGGCTGTGATGGGAGCTGTAGATGAGGGGGCTGAAGGTAGGAAGTACCAGAGAGTAAGGTATTAGCAATTTAACCCTGTGACATGAATCAGTCATTCATGAAAGAAAGACTTATGAAGTAATACTGAGTGGCCTATGGGTGGCGCTGTCCAGGGAGAGTATAAATACTCGAGCACGGGCCCAGCTTGCGCAGGACATTCTTAACAGGAACTAGTGAAAGACACAACTAGACCGCCATGTTGTAAAACAGTTGATTAAAGCTTTGTTTAACGCTTAGACCAAGCGCCTAGTAGTTTTCTTACGTCACCCTGCAAGCCAATCTGATCAAAAATATCTTTGATCTCTAGAACAGCGGCCATGTCCAAAATTATTTTATGCTGATGAGGAAGGTCCACGCATTCGTGACACGAACGCTCCCGTTTCGTCCATGAAGAATTGGGTGAGATACCAAAGGGCTGCAGGTACACATGGGATCATACTCCAGCGTGGACCGGTGTCTTCAGGAGATTAGGAGAGAAATCAGAGAACAATTAGGGGGAGGGGAGGGATAAGGTGTGACCATCATGTTTCCAAACTTATTGTAGAAATAAAAAAAGAAAGACTTGCATTTATATGGTGCCTTTCACAACCTCAGGATGTCCCAAAGCGCTTTATAGCCAATGAAGTGTAGTCACTGTTGTAATATCGTAAACATGGCAACCAATGTGCACACAGCAAGCTCCCACAAACAGCAATGTGATAATGAACAGATAGTCTGTTTTTGTTATGTTGATTGAGGGATAAATATTGGCCAGGACACCGGGGGGAACTTCCCTGCTCTTCTTCAAAATCATGCCATGGGATCTTTTATATCCACCTGAGAGAGCAGACAGGACCTCGGTTTAACGTCACATCCGAGAGACGGCACCTTTGACAGTGTAGCACTCCCTCAGCACTGCACTGGAGCATCAGTCAAGATTTTTGTGCTCAAGACTCTAACGTGGGACTTGAACCCCCAACCTTCATGACCCAGAGTGCAAGAGTGTGCTACTCACTGAGCCACAGCGGACATACAAATACCCAGGCACCTCGTGATAAGTTTAGAATAGTTTTTTGTCTCCAATTTGCTTATGTAGAGCATGGAGATATGGAAAGATAAGGTAATTATACAGACTTATCCTGAAGCATTCCGCCAATTGAGTTTCACAAATAGTTCATTTAAAAGATTTTCCGTATGCCAATAAAAATAAATGTTAATCCTCTGTGCAAAAACAGTTGGCAGTGGAATCACAAGCTGTGCAGGAAAGCTGAGCGAAGGGATATAATTTAACAGATTGCTGAACAGTAGCATGAGACTGAAGTCAGATTTATCCACTTCCTGTTTATTGTTTTGCTTGTGCGTGACGTTTTTTTCTTTGAATATAACATACTCTGTGCAACAAGTACAGACACACACCAAGAAAAACCGAGAATGCCAGCAATCGGACGTAAAAAAAAAACTGAAAATACACAGCAGGTTAGCCAGTGTCTAAAAGAGATAAGATGGGCTGATATTTCAGATGGAGGCCCTTCATCGGAACTGGTGGGTCTCCACCTGAAATAGGAATAGCCGCCAACACTGGGGTGGAATAAGGACTTGTATTTCTACAACTCCTTTCTCAACCACCAGACGTTCCAAAGTGCTTTATAACCAATGAAGTACTTTTTGAAGTGTAGTCACTGTTTGTAATGTAGGAAATGCAGCAGCCAATTTGCACACAGCAAGTGATGTTGATTTAGGGATAAATATTGGCCAGGACACCGGAGACAACTCCCCTGCTCTTCCGTCGAAAGACTTCTTCGGCAGCACCTCCCAAACCCGCGACCTCTTCCACCCGGAAGGACAAGGGCAGCAGGCGCATGGGAATACCATCACCTCCAAGTTCCCCTCCAAGTCACACACCATCCTGACTTGGAAATATATCGGCCGATCCTTCATCGTCGCTGGGTCAAAATCCTGGAACTCCCTCCCTGACAGCACTGTGGGAGCACCTTCACCACACGGACTGCAGCGGTTCAAGAAGGCGGTTCACCACCACCTTCTCGAGGGCAATTAGGGATGGGCAATAAATGCTGGCCTTGCCAGCGATGCCCACATCCCATAAGTGAATTAAAAAAAAGTGGCCGTAGGATCTTTTGCGTCCACCTGAGAGGGCAGACATGGCCTCGGTTTAACGTCTCATCCAAAAGGCGGCATTTCCGACAGTGCAGCACTCCCTCAGTACTCCACTGGGAGTGTCGGCCTAGATTTTTGCGCTTAAGTCTCTGGAGTGGGACTTGAACCCACAGCCTTTGATCTCAGCACTGAGGGTGCTACCCACTGAAGGATGACTGACACTATATAAATAGAAATATTTATTTTAATACTCATTGTCTAAGGCTAACCCATGAAGAATAACCATATGGTAATGAAACTGAGTGCACTGGGTCCTTGTGGAACCAGAATCCAGCAAGGAATCAATGCCTTCAGGAGAGGAGTGGGGGACAAAGTTACAGGACTTCCATTATCCTAATATAGAGTCGTGAGGAAAAAATTGTAAAGGGCAAGGAGGGGGAAGAGGAATTCCTGAAATGAGTGCAGGAGAACGTCCTTGATCAGTATGTTTCCAGCCCAACGTAGCAGAAAGCTGAAAGGTCGATAACGAGAGGGCTCAGATTTAAGGTGATTGGCAAAAGAACCAGAGCCGACAGGAGGAAAAGCTTTTTAATACAACGAGTGGTGAGGATTTGGAATGCGCTGCCTGATAAGGTGGTGGGTACAGATTCAATAGTGACTTTCAAAAGGGAATTGGATAAATATTGAAAGGAGAATAAATTGCAGGGATATGGGGAAAGAGTGGGGGGAGTGGGACTGACTGGATTGCTCTTCAAAAGAGCCGGCACAGACTCGATGGGCCGAATGGCCTCCTTCTGTGCTATACTAGTCTATGATTCTGTGATTCTATGAAGTTACAGCACGGAAATAGGCCATTGGCGTGTACCCACCTCGTGAGCAATCAACAACATCAACAACCCCCACTTCAGAACTCGCCCTTGCTCTGATGCTGGCCTCATCCGTCGCCCCACCCTTCGCTCCCACCATTGTGCAGCTGCACCTTCAGCCGCCCAGGCCCCACACTCTGGAATTTCGTCCCTAAGCCTCTCCGCCTCCCACTTCTCCTTTTAAGATCCTCCTTAATCCCCACTTCTTTGACTAAGCTTTTTGGTCACCCCCTTCTAATATCTTTTTTTGCCTTGGCATCTATTTTGTCTGGTTGCGACCCTGTGAAGTGCCTTGGGATGTTTTCCTACATTTAAAGGCGCTATTTAAATGAGACTTGTTGCTGCTGGTGTTAGAATCACGTGCTGGTGGAAAGGGGCTCTGTCTGTCAGATGACCTACTCTCTACAATTGCTCTGCCTCAGATTTTGAGAAAAAAACAGAGTTTGACTTTAAGAACTGGGAAGACGTGCTAACAGGAGATACGATCACACCGCCCCTCCCAAGTCACCTGATTATTTCCCTGCTTCTCTTTCTCTACCTCGTCCCTGTTTCTCTTTCCTAATCCCTCTGTCTTCCTTTCTCTCAGCGCTATCATTCTCTCTTATTCTCTCTACCTTTCTCCCCCACTTTCTCTTGTTAGCTTTCTTCCTCTCATCGGGCTGGATTTTCATTGAGGAGGCGGGTAGGAGGCGGGACTACAACTTTCGGGGTTGTAGTCCCGCCTCCATCAAGTTCTAGCCAACCCACGCAATTTTTCCCTGATTGACCTTGTTGAGCCCGCCCAGCGGGCTCAGCAGGCCAATTAAGGGTCACCTGGCAACAGGTGACGTCACATATTGATAGTTCATCTGTCAAGACCTTTTGACAGATGAAATATCAGCGTTTCACAGCTGTTTGAAGCTGTCAAACACTGACAATCTGTACTCCATGTTAATTCCTTCCTCTCAGGCTGATTTAGAGATCTCTCCAGAACAGAAAGCTGAATGCTGCAATTTTTGACAGCTGGCAGCCATTCTGCTTTCTGTGCCGGTGAGATGAGGGACTCTCGAGACCTGAAGGAAGGAAGGCTGTAAAGGTAAGTAAAACTTCTTTAAACACTTTAAACACACCAAACACACTTACCTCTGCACTCATGCACCCATCACTCACCTGAACACCAGACATCTTGACCCCTCCAAGCCCTTCAGCCCGACGGCCCGCCTCACTAGCTTGGCGTGGTTTGGAGCCGTCGGGCATCCCACACTTCAAGAATGAAAATAGGGATTAAGCTAAAAACTGCCTGTTAACTACCTGTTAACAGGCAGTTAATTGGCACTAATCCCCTTCCCGCCTCGGGGAGGCGGGTCCCAGCACATGTCGGGTATCCGCCTCCTTTGAAACTGGCATGGAGGCGGGTTGGGGCAGGATGGGTTCGTGCCCCCTGATTTCGGGGTTTTAACCCCCCGCACGCCTCCAATCCCGCCTCCACGGCCCAATGAAAATCCTGCCCAATCTCTTTCCCACCCTGCTCTTCCTTTTCCCTGTATCTCTGTTCCTTACCTTCTCTCCCCTCTTTTCTTCAGTCCTCTCCTTCTTTCCCCGCCTGTTTATCTCTTTATTTCTCTCTGTCTTGCTGTCTCTCCTCCCTCTCTTTCTGACTGCACCCCCCACCCCCCCACCCCACGTATTTCTGAGTGTTAATCTCGCACTCTCTTTCACTTTAAGCTGGTCCTTCTTAGTTTTTCCTTTATGGGTCAGGACGGAGGCTGAACCTCACATTGATTTGCAAAGACTCTTATGCCCTGATACAATATTGTGCCTTTTTGCTTTGTACTAATAAAATGCAATAAATGTCATCTTCAGTACAAAGAGGCACAGAAACACTCAACGGACAATCGAGTGATCTGGCACTGCAGAGATGGAGCGATCTGTACTAAGAGTGGGTCAATACATAAGAAGAAGGCTCCTTTCAAAAAGTGGACTTCTAAACTCCACTCATAGGATTCCATAGGATATACAGCACAGAAACAGGCCATTCGGCCCAACCAGTCCATGCCGGCGTTTATGCTCCACTCGAGCCTCCTCCCGTCTTTCCTCATCTCACTCTATCAGCATAACCCTCTATTCCCTTCTCCCTCATGTGCTTGTCCAGCCTCCCCTTAAATGTATCGATACTATTCGCCTCAACCACTCCCTGTGGTAGTGAGTTCCACATTCTCACCACTCTCTGGGTAAAGAAGTTTCTTCTGAATTCCCTATTGGATTTCTTGGTGACTATCTTATATTGATGGCCTCTAGTTATGCTCTTCCCCACAAGTGGAATCATTCTCTCTGTATCCACTCTATCAAAACCTTTCATAATTTTAAGGACCTCTATTAGGTCACCCCTCAGCCTTCTCCTTTCAAGAGAAAAGAGACCCTTTCCTGATAGGTATACCCTCGCATTTCTGGTATCATCCTTGTAAATCTTCTCTGCACCCTCTCCAGTGTCTCTATATGCTTTTTATAATACAAAGACCAGAACTGTACGCAGTACTCCAAGTGTGGTCTAACCAAAATTCAATACAGATTTAGCATAACTTTGCTACTTTTTAATTCTGTCCCTCTAGAAATAAACCCCAGTGCTTGGTCTGCTTTTTTAATAGCCTTGCTAAGCTGCATCGCTACTTTTAGCATTAATATTTCCGGTGTTAATACAAACCCCAAATGGCTTTTCATCTTGACCACAATTACAGCCACTTCCCCTTTAAGGACGATGGTAACTGAATTCTCTGCGCGTACTTTGCGTAATTACAGAAGATTACAGACAACTTTGGGACGAAAAAAGATTGGCGTCTTGCGTAAGTAGGTTAGCCAGCAATACTCTTTATTCAATGCAGCTGCATCCATTTTTTTAAACCAGCCATTCTGTGTATAAATTTAAGGAGTGGGTGACTCAGCCGGAGATCATTTATACAGGGAGACGGCCATCATTTTCTTTTCACAAGTAAAGAAAGGTTTGAATTTATATATCGCCGTATCACATCTCTTAGAAACATCTCAAAGTGCTCCATGAACTGCAACCGTTGTTATGCAAATACCTGCGGCAACCATTCTGTGTATAGCAAGGTTCAACAAAAGGCAATGAGATTGAGTGGTCTGTTATCCCGTGTTTAAGAACATAAGAAATAGGAGCAGGAGTCGGCCATACGGCCCCCTCGAGCTTGCTCCGCCATTCAATAAGATCACGGCTGATCATCGACCTCAACTACACTTTCCCGCCCCATCTCCATATCCCTCGATTCCCCGAGAGTCCGAAGATCTATCGCTCTCAGCCTTGAATATACTCAAAGATTCGGCATTCACAGCCCTCTGGGGCAGAGAATTCCAAGGGGGAATAATTCAGTATCGCCCCATTTGGGGCGCCGTTATCGGCTGTGCGCAAAGTTTAGTGCCTGGCGCTAATTATCGCCTCCGACAGCAAACTTGGCTTTTATCGCCCCTGGAGGTGATTGGAGCGCTAAATCAGGCGCTTCACACCTGTCTTAAGGCGCAAAGGCCGAGGAGCGAGGCGCTACCTCAGAGCGCTGGCGAAGCAAGGAAGGGCAAATCAAAATGAACCTGCAAAGTGCTGCTCAGTACTCAAAACTCCTTCACACAGCGTTGAATCTCTCCAGAAGTCTCTCTCTCTCTCTCTCAGAATGCGTGGTGCAAAAATGTCACCGACAAAAAAAGGCAGGAAGCGGTCGCCTTTAAATAGCGCTCCCCTAGTCCCTTTCTGACAGCATAACGCTCCCCTCAACCTGTCGTTGCTAGCGGCAGGCGGTAAGGCAGGGGGCGCCACTCAATATCCGGTCCGGGGCGCTAACGGGGCGTTACGCACTCGAATAACATCACGCAGGAGATCGTGGCGGAAGTGTTTAGCGCCGCCGCAAAATGTCTAGTTAATTTCGCAAGCAGCACAAACATCGCCGCACCCGGCCTCAAGTTGCTTTGCACCCCACTTGGCACCCTCTTAAGGCGCTAATGGGAGGCGCGAACAACTGAATTTTCCCCCCCAAAGGTTCACAACCCTCTGAGTGTTTGTTGGTATTGGTTGAAGGCGGCCCATTAGCCTGGGTAGTGGCACAGTCCCACTCCAGAGATTTGAGCGCAAAAATCTAGGCTGACGCTCCTGGGCAATACTGAACTGTCGGAGGTGCCGTCTTTCGGATGAGACCTTAAACATGCTCGCTCAGGTGGACGTAAAAGATCCCATGGCACTATTTCAAAGAGCAGGGACTTATCCCTGGTGTCCTGGCCAATAATTATCACTCAATATCATTTTAATAAAATGTATTCACAGGATGTGGGTGACACAGGCCAGGCCAGCATTTATTCCTCATCCCTCAAGAAGGTAGTGGTGAGCTGACTTATAATTGAGTAGTTTGTTAGGCCATTTCAGAGGGCAGTTAAGAGTCAACCACATTGCTGTGGGTCTGGAGTCACATACCGGCCAGACCAGGTAAAGACAGCAGATTTCCTTTCCTAACAGGAATTAGTGAACCAGATGGGCTTTTACAACAATCTGATAATTTCCCATCATCATTACATAACACTAGCTTTTTATTCCAGATTTATTTAATTAACTGAATTTAATTCCCCAGCTGCTGTGGTGAAATTTGAACTCATATCATTAGTGCAGGCCTTTGGATTACAAGTCTAGTAACATAACCACTATGTTACCATTCCGCCTCATTAAAACAGATGATCTGGTCATTATCACATTGCTGTTTGTGGGAGCTAGCCGTGCATGAATTGGCTGCTGCGTTTCCTATTTCACAACAGTGACTACACTTCAAAAAGTACTTCATTGGCTGTAAAGTACTTTTAGGACGTCCTGAGGTTGTGAAGGGTGCTATAGAAATGTAAGTGTCGTTTTTTTGCTGAACTGGCATGGGGGGAGTGGGTAGGGGGGTCTTGTTTTTTTTTGTCTCTGGCAATGCCGCACTCCCTCAGTGCTGCACTGGAGTGTCAGCCTAGGTTAAAGTGCTCGTATACCCTTTCAGAGAAGGAGTGCCCCCACTTAAGATGGTAATGTTCTGCCGACTGCAGCAGATTTTAGACAGAAGTGACGGCTAATTGGAAGATAGGAACACAGATTTGTCTGGCATAAGGGCATCTGGTGAATACTGATGACACAGCCTGCTTTGCGGATATTTTTGCTAATGATGTTACTGCTTCTCTGATGTCCAGTGAAGTACAGTTTTTTCAGAATCTTTCAAATTTAAGATTTCATTATTTATGAGTGCTTCAGCATCAAACAGCTGGGTAATTATTTTAGCTTTTTAACATGTGTATATAAATATAAATGAGAATAATAACTGGGAAATACAGTAAGCCATCCCCACAGTATCATCAATGTGCCTTCTCTATATTCCTGTCCTCCAGGCATTGGTTCCTTGCTTGGGTACAGTTCCACGGGCACCGATCAACAATGTTCCCTCTAATTATTTTTCGGGCTCGCGCGGCCCCTTTAACGGGCTGTGCAGGCCATTCCAAATTCCACGCACGCGCGATTTTTTTCTGTGTTGAGGCCGGTTCACCAGCTGCGCGGGACCTCCAGAGCATTAAAGAGGACGTTGCTGTTCATCCTCTGGTACCTCACCTAATGGGCGATTCTTCACGTCCAAGTCGAGGCACTGAGCATAGGCAAAGCTATTTAACCATAGTAGGCATCGCGGCTATGCTCAATTGTCAGCTGTGGCTCGGTGGGCAGCACTCTCGCCTCTGAGTCAGAAGGTTATGGGTTCTAAGTCCCGCTCCAGGGACTTGAGCACGTAAATAAAAGCTAGGCTGACACTCCAGTGCAGTGCTGAGGGAGTGCTGCACTGTCAGAGGTGCCGTCTTTCGGATGAGACGTTAACCCTGTCTGCTCTCTCAGGTGGACGTAAAAGATCCCGTGGCACTTTTTCGAAGAAGAGCAGGGGGAGTTATCCCCGGTGTCCTGGGCCAATATTTATCCCTCAACCAACACAACAACAAAAAAACAGATTATCTGGTCATTATCACATGGCTGTTTGTGGGAGCTTGCTGTGCGCAAATTGACTGCCGCGTTTCCCACATTACAACAGTGACTCCACTTCAAAAGTACTTCATTGGCTGTAAAGCGATTTGAGACGTCCGGTGGTCGTGAAAGGCGATATAGAAATGCAAGTCTTTCTTTTTCAATTCACAAACACGCAGCTGCAGCAGGAGTCATGGGATAGCAATTAAGCAGGAGCCCCTGGCTGATTGGTCCTTTCCTTATAGCGGGGCGGTCGACTGCTGGCCCGACTAAGAGCAGCGAACTCAGCACAGACTGGGTTCTGAACTGAGGACCGGTCCTGGTCTCAGTATCACACCGATCCATTGGGAAGCTCAACATAAAGATTTGGCATTTACTACAGCACCTTTTACAACCTCAGGACATCCCAAAGCACTTTACAGCCAATGAAGTACTTTTTGAAGTGGAGTCACTGTTGTAATGTGGGAAACACGGCAGCCAATTTGCGCACAGCAAGCTCCCACAAACAGCAATGTGATAATGACCAGATAATCTGTCTTTGAGTGATGTTGTTTGAGGGATTAATATTGGCCAGGACACCGGGGATAACTCTCCTGTTCTTCTTTGAAATAGTGCCATGGGATCTTTTACGTTCACCTGAGAGAGCAGACGGGGCCTCAGTTTAATGTGTTTCATCCAAAAGACGGCACCTCCGACAGTGCAGCACTCCCAGCCTAGATTATTTTGTTTAAGTCTCTGGAGTGGGACTTGAACCCACAACTAGATCAGACTCAAAAAGGTGAGAGGGCTACCCACTGAGCCACGGCCGACACTACAACAGGAGAAGTGCGTTAATGAGCTCCACTTCTTACACTTACAGGCAACCGCTGTCTTTAGAGGGAGGGGAGGGGGGGGAGGTCAAAGTTCAGTCAATGTTCCCCATTCCAAGTGCCGCTGTGTGTGTTTTTCCTGATGTGGATTTATTGCCAGTGTTCAGCTTTCTCCGATGCAAAGCACATGTGGTGCACATCCTCAGTGGCAACTCCTGCCGGGCCGGGCTGGGCTGGACTGTTCCTGGTAAACCCCTGTCAGATATCACTTTTGAAAGCTTCCTGCTTCGGACTGTGCCCACACCCACAGCTCCCCCATCCCCCCCACCCCCAAACACGTGGGCCTAGAAATCCGTCTCGGGCGGTGGCGCCTGAGAGCCGAATACCGCGTATAACGGGCGGCCGATCCGATACCGCCTGTTTTGTGCGCCACTGCCCGGGACACGTTGCGAGGCCGCAGTCTCCCTGCTGCGTACCGCGATTTGGTGCACGTAGATTTGGCTTTGTTTTCCTGCTAGATGAGACTTATTTTTTTTAGAAATAAAAAAACAGAAAATGCTGGAAACACTCAGCAGGTCAGGCAGCATCTGTGGAGAGAGAAATAGAGTTAAAGGCCAGAAATTTTGCAGGGGGGGTCAGCGGGCGCGATCGGTGGCGGGTCGGGTGAGAAAGTGTTTTTTTTTCCCCACAGCGGGTCGGGAAACCCGCTGTCAACCCGCCGCCACGCGCCTTTCCCCGATGTTGGGTCTGTCGGCGCTGAGCAGACCCAACACGCAGCGACGGGGGACCCAATTCAGGTAATTACATTTTTACATATATTTTTTATCCACACCTTTGTTTTGTGCCCTTCCCCCTTTTTTTCTCTCCCACATGGCAGCTCTCTCCCATTCTGCCAGCGCATTTCACACCTAATCTAGAGCCGTCTTTTGTCTCCACTAGTCCTATCACCATCTCGTCTGGTTTTGAATACCTCTTAATGTCCCTTTACTTCTCTTTTGTTCTTTCATCCCCATTTCCCAGCCCCCAAACTGGCCTTTCAATCTGTTTCATTTCCTGTGTTTTTTCAGTCCTGACGAAGGGTTTCGACCTAAAACGTTGACTCTATTTCTCTCTCCACGGATGTTGCCTGGCCTGCTGAGTTTTTCCAGCATTTTCTGTTGTTATTTCAGGTAATTAGTGGCTTGTTTAGAGCCACTTAAGAATGATTTTCAGTTTACCTTCTGCATTTGACAGCTTGCCCACGGGGTCCACACTGATCGTGGACCACGTCTGTTAAGCTGAGGCAGGAGTTCAGTGCCATTGAATCAGCTGTTGAGTTGACAGCTTCAACTGTACAGTAAAAGCTCCCACCTTACAGAGATATCTTCCCTCAGCCACAAGCTCTTCCTCACTGCATTTCCGCAACAGATTCACCATTCTGCAAGTCTTTACACAAGTCTCCATCCAGTCTCACCTCATTACCTCTCTCACCATTGACAGATTGCTTCTGTCATCTCTACTTCACCTGTCATCTATTCCATCAGCATGGGTGCCCTTTAAACTCTCTTATTTTGGTCTGCAGAATCCCACCACGATCAGCCCCAATACCAGCAGCACCAGGCAAACCAGCAGCACCAACAACAACACCAACTTTCTCCGCAATCACCTGATGCTGCACAGGACACAGGGCATCAGCACCCGACCACACTGCTGCCCGGGAGGCCAGGGATGGCCTCACCATGGCCAGATTTACTTCACTTGACGCTGTACACCCTGGCTGCCACATGATGCGCCAGGTTGGCACCACCCCACACCAACACCATAAAGCATCCCTAAAATGCCCAAGCCATTCCTTTCACACTCATCACCATTGTGGGGGGTACCGTTATGTATCACCATTCACTGTAACTCACTAAGCTACTTCCAAAAGTGCACACAAATCTGTCCAAGAATGCAAAGTGTTGAAAATGTTTGACACCACATTAACAGAAGCTTTAAATGAACATTACATAAAACACCCAAGTGTACCCTTGTGTGTTGTTAGTTGGTATGATTGCACTAGGATGAGGGTGAGTGTGAGGGGTGGGTAGTGAGATGGGGAAGTGATAAAGTAGATAGAGAGGGATGGGAGGAGGTGCAAGGTAAGTTGGTGTGAGTAAGGATGTGCAGGAGTAGGGTAGGGAAGGCAGAGTGATGGGGATGTGATGAGAGGCACAGCAGGATGAGGTTGAGTGTGGCTTTGTACCAACGTTTCGTGATCTACTGAGATAATTGAAACTTATGGGGCAATGCACCCAGGTCCTCCTGACCACATCCCTGCCTGTGTCCTCCTCTGCAATGTGCAACCAGGCTGTGTTGATCTCCTGGGGAGGTCTCTTCAGCCGATGAGAAGGGAAGAGGACCTCCCAGCGTGCTGTGACTCCCTTCATAAGCATTTGGAGAGAGTCATGGGAGAGCCTGGGTGCAGCCCTGTGCCTTTTGTGCAGTCATTGTCAGTGTTTGCTGCACCTCAATGCTGCAGAACACTGACAGCACAAATCTCAAAATAAATTTGGACACGGTCCCTTTAAGGAAACCGGCTGATCACGCGTCATTAAATGACGTCAAAAGACCCGTTTCCTCTAATTGGTCAGGAAACGCGCTGGGCGGGGCTTAACAAGCCCAATCAGGGGAAATTCATTTCACAGAGCGGGATGGAGCCAGCAGTGGGGCCGCGACCCGGCACAGACATCGCCCGCCACGGACATCACCCGCCACGGACATCGCCCGCCACCGACATCGCCCGCCACGGACATCGCCCGCCACCGACATCGCCCGCCACCGACATCGCCCGCCACCGACATCGCCCGCCACCGACCCGCTGAGGTCAGCAAAATAGCAGCCAAAGTTTCAGGTCGACGACCTTTCGTCAGAACTTATTTTTTTTAGCTCCTTGCTATAATCCGATGATCTGTACACAACAAGAATGTGGGTCTTGATGTCTCAGTAAGTGCACCACCCTCTGCGGGTCTGGCCCATTCAGACTAGGAAGGTCCCAGGTTTTGCTGAATTCGCTGATTTGAATCGGGATAACAGTTGAGTGCTACTCGTAGCCTCTTCGAAGAGCAGGGGAGTTACCAGTGTCCTGGCCAATATTTATCCCTCAGCCGTCATCACTAAAACAGATTATCGAGTCATTATTTCATTGCTGTTTGTGGGACCTTGCTGTGCACTGATTTGGCTGCCATGCTTTCAACACAGTGACTACATTTCAAAAAGTACTTCATTGGTGGTAAAGCACTTTGGGACATCCTAAGGTTGTGAAAGGTGCTATATAAATGCAAGTTCTTTTAATTTCTTTTCTTCTCTTTCTCGCTCTTTATTTTTTTTCTCTCTCTTCCTCCCTTCCTCCCTCAACCCACATCACTGAAACAGCTTATCTGGTCATTATCACATTGCTGTGTGTGGGAGCTTGCTGTGCGCATTTGTCTGCCGCGTTTCCCCACATTACAACAGCGATGACCCTCCAAAAGTACTTCATTGGCTGTAAAGTGCCGTGAGGCGTCCGGTGGTTCTGAAAGGCGCTATATAAATGCAAGTCTTTTTTCTTTCTTCCTTCGCTGTCTTCCATCCTGACGTATGAGGAGAGATTGGGTCGATTGGGCTTATATTCGCTAGAGTTTAGAAGAATGAGAGGGGATCTCATTGAAACTTATAAAATTCTAACAGGACTAGACAGACTAGATGCAGGAAGGATGTTCCCGATGGCGGGGGAGTCCAGAACCAGGGGTCACAGTCTAAGGATAAGGGGTAAGCCATTTAGGACAGAGATGAGGAGGAATTTCTTCACCCAGAGAGTGGTGAACCTGTGGAATTCTCTACCACAGAAGACAGTTGAGGCCAATTCATTAAATATATTCAAGAAGGAGTTGGATATATTTCTTAAGGCTAAAGGGATCAAGGGATATGGGGGGAAAGCAGGGACAGGGTACTGAATTTGGATGATCAGCCATGATCGCATTGAATGGCGGAGCAGGCTCAAGGGGCCGAATGGCCAACTCCTGCTCCTATCTTCTATGTTTCTATGTCTATGTTTCTATCCTCTCTTCCTCCCTCCCCCCACTCCCGCTCCAAGGTTAGGGAAAGTGATCCAATCTTGATCACAATCCACTGATCTCTGCAGGAAGTGCGTGCGTGTGGACAGGAGATGGCTCTGCTGCGATATACTCCACTAACCTTTGCCGTCGAGGTTCACACAAAAAAACTGCCACTTGGTCAAGGTCCCAGAGGGACTTTGGCACACCTTATCACCACAACACAAGACCTCGCACCTTCAGAAAGAAGAGAATATTTAGAAGTCTCCTTTGATTTTTTATTTTACCTATCGCTAGCGCTGTGGATCGCTTTGTGCATGTGCGTGGCTGAGATATAATCTTATAAATAGTTGATTTGTCTGTTTGCTTGATTTTTAAGCTGAAGCTAGCTCCTGGGGAATAGGACAGAGTCAGTTGCAGAATTTCCTTTTAAGGTTGGTTCCTGAAGGCCGTGCCAATCGGACCACGGTTTGCACAGAGCTGCTTTGTGTCCTGGGCTTGGCTGAGAAGTTGGAGGCTGAATTCACCCTGAAACAAAACTAAATAAACACATGGCATCCAGTCGTGTTTTGTGAAATTTCACCGTTCAGCGTGTTTCTCTGCAATAAAATGAAGGAATGTGAGCTCATCCCAGTGGATTCACTGACGTGCAGAACACAAATGGTCTCAAGGGACATTAATGTGCGTGCAGGGAGTGAGAGGAGATTGAGGGATATGGTCTATCGGCGGATAGGTGGGGTTGATCAAGCAAAAGGGAACAGGCGCCCTAATGGCCCTTTCCGGATCTCACAGTATTCTTATCTTCTGATGAGACACCCAAGGGAGGAGGAAGAGCCTGTAGGCCAGTGTTCGGAGAGGAGCTATCCCAGCTGGTAAACGGGGAGTCGGATAAGGATGTGATCGGGCTCGGCTCTGAGCCTGTCCTTGGTGAACATGGGAACAGGATTAGGCCGTTCAGCCGCTCGAGCCTGTTCCGCCAATTCAACGAGATCATGGCTGGTCTGTATCTCATCTCCAGGCTCCATATCCTGTTATAACCTTTGATGTAAAAAGACTTCTGAGTGCTTGGTTTGAGTATAAAACAAAGCTTTAATCAATTGTTTCACAACCAGGAGATTCTAGTTACATCACTAGTTCCTGGTTACAGAAACGTCCTGAGCAAGCTGGGCCCACGCCCGAGTATTTATACTCCTTGGATGGTGCCACCAGATGGCCGCCCAGTGTTATTTCATGAGTCATTTCTCCATGAATGATACGATTCATGACCACCTTGTCTTGCAAAAAAAAACTGTCGATCTCAGACCTCAGAAAGTTCCACGCTTCTGCCACCCTTTGCGTGGAGAGGTGTTTCCTAGCCATGCTAAAACCTGTGGGACCACAATCCAGCAAGAGTCAGTGTCTTCACAGAATGGAAGAAAAACTGAAAGGGAAAAACATTTTATAAAAACAGTGCCGGCGTATCATATCACACTTATATAAAAATCAGAGAACCCTCTAATAACCATATTTTTGTTTGTATTTATTCATTCACGGGATGTGGGCGTCGCTGGCAAGGCCGGCATTTATTGCCCATCCCTAGTTGCCCTGGAGAAGGTGGTGGTGAGCCGCCGCCTTGAACCGCTGCAGTCCGTGTGGTGAAGGTGCTCCCACAGTGCTGTTAGGTCACGGAGTTTCTGCCAAGCTGAAATATAAGGTATAAATAAATATAAGGTAGTCAATAATAAATCCAATAGGGAGTTCAGGAGAAACCACTTTACCCAGAGAGTGGTGAGAATGTGGAACTCGCTGCCACAGGGAGTGGTTGAGGCGAATAGTATCGATACATTTAATGGGAAGCTAGATAAACACATGAGGGAGAAAGGCATAGAAGGTTATGCTGATAGCGTGAGATGAAGAAGGGTAGGAGGAAGCTTGTGTGGAGGACAAATGCCAGCATAGACCAGCTGGGCCGAATGGCCTCTTTCTGTGCTGTACGTTCTATGTAAGCTGAGGTGAGGAGTGGTGTTGGCAGAGGACTGCGAGCAGCTGACCTGCTTGCCTTCTTCCCCTGACATGGAGTTGTGATGCAGCAAGTTCGCAAAAGGTTACAAAAATCTCATGACCTGCGTGTGTCACACCAAACAATCTGGCTATCCACAGAGTAAATACCACTGCTCACCACAGATATGTTAAGTAACAAAGCGCCATTTGTTCCCATCAGAAATCTAGTTGCACTCATGACTGCGGGTAGATTGACCCAGTCTAATACCAAGTCATCCTTCTAACCGCCGCATAGACATGCCTCACGCCCCACTGAACAGTGGTTCCACTAGTTGGCGATGCACACCTTCTGCAGCTACTGCTCACCTCTCTGTAACTCCCATCTACCCCACTGTCGCATTTTAAAAAATCTTAAGTGATGGAAGCTCCCATTTCTGTTATAACCCCAACTTTGGATTTGATTACATTGGATATACAGCACAGAAACAGGCCATTCGGCCCAACCAGTCCATGCCGGAGTTTATGCTCCACTCGAGCCTCCTCCCGTCTTTCCTCATCTAAATCTATCAGCATAACCCTCTATTCCCTTCTCCCTCATATGCTTGTCTAGCCTCCCCTTAAATGCATCGATACTATTCGCCTCAACCACTCCCTGTGGTAGCGAGTTCCACATTCTCACCACTCTCTGGGTAAAGAAGTTTCCTCTGAATTCCCTATTGGATTTCTTGGTGACTATCTTATATTGATGGCCTCTAGTTATGCTCTTCCCCACAAGTGGAAACACTCTCTCTGTATCCACTCTATCAACATTTTTTCATAATTTTATAGACCTCTATTAGGTCACCCCTCAGCCTTCTCCTTTCAAGAGAAAAGAGGCCCAGCCTGTTCATCCTTTCCTGATATGTATACCCTCGCATTTCTGGTATCATCCTTGTAAATCTCCTCTGCACCTTCTCCAGTGCCTCTATATCCTTTTTATAATATGGCGGCCAGAACTGTACGCAGTACTCCAAGTGTGGTCTAACCAAGGTTCGATACAGGTTTAGCATCACTTATGTGGCTGTTGTAATATAAATAGAGATAACATATGTGCAGAGGTTAATGGCCACTGCCACTGCACAATTCATATCCTCTGGTCCTACAGGCCAGACATACCTTGAAGTCATGCTCCAGGTTCACCTTAACCGTACCATTTAATACTTTATATATCTTGAGGAAGTCTCTCCCTTAACTTTCCCCCTAGATTTAAGCTTATCTAATCTCCCCTCTTGGCTCATCCCTTTTGTAGTTGGAATCATTCTTGTTGCTCTTCTCTGCACCCTCTCCTTTTTACTGCACTCTGACCAAAACCGAACAGCTTAGTCTGACGGGCGCGTTACAAAGCTTTAGTACAATCTCTGTAGGCTTGGACTCCGCTGTTCCGGCTCTCTAAAAACATGAGCATAAGAAATAGGAGCAGGAGTCGGCCATTCGGCCCCTCGAGCCTGCTCCGCCATTCAATAAGATCATGGCTGATCTTCGACCTCATCTCCACTTTCCCGCACTATCCCCATATCCCTTGATTCCCTTAATACCCAAAAATCTATCGATCTATGTTTTGAATATACTCAACGACTGAGCCTCCACAGCCCTCTGGGGTAGAGAATTCCAAAGATTCACCACCCTCCGAGTGAAGAAATTTCTCCTCTTCTCAGTCCTAAATGGTCGACCCCTTATCCTGAGACTGTGACCCCTGGTTCTAGACTCCCCAGCCAGGGGAAACATCCTCCCTGCATCTACCCTGTCAAGCCCTGTAAGAATTTTGTATGTTTCAATGAGATCACCTCTCATTCTTCTATCCAGAGACTAAAGGCCTAGTCTACTCAATCTCTCCTCATAGGAAAATCTCCCATCTCAGGAATCTGGTGAAATGTCATTGCACTCCCTCTATGGCAAGTATATCCTTCCTTAGGTAAAGAGACCAAAACTGCACACAATACTCCAGGCGTGGTCTCGCCAGGGCCCTATAAAATTGCAGTAAGACGTCTTTACTTTTATACAGGAAACTTTCTGGTATCCGGCACTGACGGGACCGAGCTGGTGCCGTCCCATCAAAACTGTCGTAGAAACCAGCGCTAATGTTAAAACATACGGAGCTTCTGAGCTCCGTGTGAATCAACAAACCCTGTTGCTTAGCAACAGCTTCAAAACAGTCGGCCGCAGCTTGAAAGCGTCTCTGTAGCTAAGCAACAGCTTCAGCTAGACCTTGCAGAGCCTGACTGGAAAAAAAAAGCAACGAGAAGTAAAAAAACTTATAGGAAACGGCTCCTGAATTTTGCCGGTAGATCGAGCTTTCCGGACATTTAACCTCCGGTTAAACGAAAGTTTCCTGTACTCAAATCTTCTTGTAATAAAGGCCAACATATAATTTGCTTTCTTAATTGCTTGCTGTACCTGCATGTTAACTTTCAGTGATTCGTGTACAAGGACACCCAGGTCCCTCTGAACACCAACATTTCCCGATCTCTCACCATTTAAAAAATACTCTGCTTTTCTATTTTTCCTACCAAAGTGGATAACTTCACATTTCTCCACATTATATTCCATTTGCCATGTTCTTGCCCACCCACTTAGCCTGTTTATATTCCCTTGAAGCCTCTTTGCATCCTCCTCACAACTTACACTCCCACCCAGCTTTGTATCATCAGCAAACATGAATATATTACATTTGGCCCCCTCACCCATATCATTGATGTAGATTGTGAATAGCTGAGGCCCAAGCACTGATCCTTGTGGTACCCCACTAGTTACAGCCTACCAACCCGAAAATGACCCGTTTATTCCTACTCTCTGTTTTCTGTCCATTAACCAATCCTCAATCCATGCCAGTATATTACTCCCAAGCCCTAATTTTGTTTAATAACCTCTTGTGTGGCACCTTATCGAATGCCTTCTGAAAATCCAAATACATCACATCCACTGGTTCCCCCTTATCTATTCTGCTAGTTACAACCTCAAAAAACTCTAACAGATTCGTCGAACATGATTTATCTTTCATAAATCCGTGTTGACTCTGCCCAATCCTATTATTATTTTCTAAGTGCCCTGTTGCCATGTCCCTAATAATAGATTCTAGCCTTTTCCCTACTACTGATGTCAGGCTAACTGGTCTGTAGTTCTCCGTTTTCTCTCTCCCTCCTTTCTTAAATAGTGGGATTACATTTGCCACCTTCCAATCCGCGGGAACCGTTCTAAAATCAATGGAATTTTGGCAGATGACAACCAATGCATCCACTATCTCTATAGCCACCTCTTTCAAAACCCTAGGATGTAAGCCATCAGTTTCAGGAGATTTATCGGCTTTCAGTCCCATTCATTTCTCCAGTACTATTTTTTTTACTAATACTAATTTCATTCTCCACTACTTCCAGGAGGTTTTTTGCGTCTTCTTCCGTGAAGACAGAAACAAAGGGCTCGAATTTCCAAGCCCTGAGGAGGCGGGTTTGGAGGCAGGCGTGGTGGGGAAATTGCAGAGTTGGGGGGCAGGAACCCATCCCGCCCCCAACCCGCCTCCGTGCCAATGTCCCAGGAGGCGGGGACCCGACCTGTGGTGGGAGCTGCCTCCCCGAGGCGGGAAGGGGATTAGTGCCAATTAACTGCCTGTTAACAGGTAGTTAACAGGCAGCTTTTTGCCTAATCCCTATTTTTAGCCCTGAAGTGTGGGCTGTCCGACGGCTCCGAACCACGCCAAGTTAGCGAGACGGACCATCGGTCTGCAGGGGTTGGAGGGGTCAAGATGTCCGGTGTGCAGGTGAGTGATGGGTGCATGTGTACAGAGATAAGTGTGTGAGGTAAGTGAAAAGTGTTTTAATAAGTTTTACTTACTTTTACTTTCTCCTGCAGGCTTCCTCCCTTCAGTTCTCGGGAGTCCCTCAGTTCACTGGCACAGAAAGCAGAATGGCTGCTGAACTGTCAAAAGCTGCAGCCTCTGCTTTCTGGTCTGGAGAGATCTCTAACTGAGTCTGAGTAGAAGGACTCAAGTTAGAAGACAGATTGTCAGTGTTTGACAGCTTCACAGAGCTGTCAAACTCTGATTTTTCATCTGTCAAAAGCTCTTGACAGATGAAATGTCAATCGCTGACGTCACCAGTAACCAGGTGTCCCTTAATTGGCCTGCTGAGCCTGCTGGGTGGGGCTTAACCAGGTCAATCAAGGGAAAATAGCGTGGGTTGGCCACAAGTTGATGGAGGCGGGACTACAACCCAAAATGTGGGAGTCCCGCCTCCAAAAGCTCCCCATTGACAAAATCGAGCTCAAAGTATTTGTTTAATTTCTCTGCCATTTCCTTATTTCCCTGTATCCTGACAATCTATTTGCTTTTTTTCATTAATTGTTTCACCACATTCTCTTGACATTGAAAGTGACAGTCCCTGTGCAAATTCTATTCCATTTCGGTGTGACAGTGAGTAATTAAGTCAATTTTCGAGTTTAACCCCTTTTGTACAAAACAGCATGTTTCCAATGACTGTCCTCTAACACAGCCTTAAGCTTGTTCTTTTGCAGCCAACTTTTGTAAATGTACCTTCTCATGGGAGCAACTTTCAGAGTCGGAACTAAAAACATCAGGAAAGTTTGTTATTGCTTCCCAGTGAGATTGTTCCACTTGTGGGCTCCTTTGGTTAGGTTTCATGCAAAGGAAAGCACCGTCTTTAGAAGAACACCAAAATGGAATTCACTGTTGCTCAGTTGGTAGCACTCTGAGTCAGAAGGTCGTGGGTTCAAGTCCCACTCCAGAGACTTGAGCACCAAAATCTAGGCTGACACTCGCAGTGCAGTGCTGAGGGAGTCTTCTTCTTCTCCTTCTTAGGCAGTCCCTCGGAACCGAGGATGACTTGCTTCCACATTAAAAATGAGTTACTGAGGGAGTGCTGCACTGTCGGAGGTGCAGTCTTTCGGATGAGATGTTAAACCGAGGTCCTGTCTGCTTTCTCAGGTGGATGTGAAAGATCCCATGGCGCTATTTCGAAGAAGAGCAGGGGAGTTAACCCCGGTGTCCTGGGGCCAATACTTATCCCTCAATCGACATCACTAAAGCAGATTATCTGGTCATTATCACATTGCTGTTTGTTGGAGCTTGCTGTGCGCAAATTGGCTGCTGCATTTCCTACATTACAACAGCGGCTACCCTTCCAAAAAGTACTTCATTGGCTGTAAAGCGCTTTGGGACGTCCGTTGGTCGTGAAAGGCGCTATAGAAATGCAAGTCTTTTTCAAAGGAAAGGCAAGATTTGAACAGATTCACAAGTGGATAGCATAAGTGGCATTTCATCCCTGGAGAATGGGTGTCACGGCCATTGCCGGTTACTAAACAGTGCAGCACAGTGACAACCGATTTAAAACACAGGAGCTGTCTACTGGCCGGCACTGCACGCTGCAGCCATCTTAGCAGGCACAGCAAATGCAAACGCATGAAGCCCATTTCCATTATACCTAATTAGCCTCTTCGATGCCTGAGGCAGGGAGATCATTAGGGGAGCACAGACAGCCACATTCCTTAACTCGCTTTAGAAGAAAAAAGCACCACCAGAGTTTAGCAGCGAGCGCAATTTTCTTCTCACTGGGATTTCAGTCACGGCGCCTGTTTAAGATGCTGACACTTGGGAAATAGTTACAGCAGAAATAATGCATAAACAGGGAGACTGAGTATTTTATTTTTCAATAATAATTGTAACGAGTTAACACATGTATTTGACAGGGGCGATGTTTGACTGTGAGCTTTTGAAAAACGTCAAATTGTGAAAATATCAATGTGCAATTGGCCAGATTTTCAAACGTTCTTTTTCTTGGCTTACTCAAGCTTTCAATTCAAAGCTTTAAAGTTAAATCTTAATTTTTTAAGTATCGAGTTCTCCCCACCACCACCACCACTAGATTTTTTTCCTTCTTTCTGAAATGCGCTGACTTTTTACTTTCAGGCACCTCTCGGTCCTGTGCCCAAGAGGCCATTCTGTGCGTGAGTGAAAACGGATTATTCAGCGTAAGCTCGAGGAACAGCACCTCCTCGTTCGATGAAGCACTTTACAGCCTTCCGGACTCAACCTCGAACTCAACAATTTCAGACCATAACCTCTGCCCCCATTTTTTCAGAAGTTGAAGATTCTGCTTTTCCCATTTGCACCTCCCCCAGACCCCATCTTTTGTTTCTTTACTTGTCCCATTGCCACCCCCTTTTGCCTTGCGCCATCCTCCCCGTTGTCATTCAATCTCTACAAAAGCAAAATACTGTGGATGCTGGAAATCTGAAATAAAACCAGAAAATGCTGGAAGCACTCAGCAGGTCAGGCAGCATCCGTGGAGAGAGAAACAGGGTCAACGTTTCAGGGCTTCTGACGAAGGGTCATCGACCTGAAACGTTAACTCCGTTTCTCTCTCATCACAGATGCTGCCTGACCTACTGAGTATTTCCAGCATTTTCTGTCATTTAATCTCTCCTGCCTTCCACCCTATCACACACTTTCCTGCTGTTCTTTCCTCTCCCCCCACCCACTTTCCTTGCCCCTGTACTTGCTTAGAACCTGTTACATCTCTAACATAGTCCAGTTCTGACGAAGGGTCATCGACCTGAAACGTTAACTCTGTTTCTCTCTCCACAGATGCTGCCTGACCTGCTGAGTGTTTCCAGCATTTTCTGTTTTTCTTTCAGATTATTCAACTGTGGTGTGCATCACAGCGGACCCCAATCTTGCATCTCGCCTGATATCCAAACAATAACTTAAATTTCTTTTTTCTCCACTTTTTTTTTATTACTTTCAAATATATATTTGATGAAATGTAACCATTTTTAATCATGCAGAATATTCACAAGGAGGCCCGAATGTGGCAGCTAGCTTGACAGCAGTTCTTCATGTTGGGATTTTCCATTCTAGCTTAGCTTTCCCGATGGCCTAATGGACAAAGTGTCCATTGCTGAGGCACCTCACGTAAGCCAGGGCAGCAGAAGGGTGCTGCAGTTGGCCACAAGACCCCCCGATCTAGGGGTGGACAGGGAAAATCCGAGCGCATCCACTTCTGATCCTTAATCCTTGCTGGATGGACATTTTATTATTTTAAAAGTTTTAAGTTACTTTTTCTAATGTGTTGTCTCCTCTCTATTTTCTGTTATCTCTATTATCTCCCTCCATGGCCTCGCTCCTCCCTATCTCGGCAATCTTCTCCAGCCCTATAATTCCCCCGAGATCTCTGCGCTCCTCTAATTCTGGCCTCTTGAACATCCCCGATTTTAATCGCTCCACCATTGGTGGCCGTGCCTTCAGCTGCCTGGGCCCTAAGCTCTGGAATTCCCTCCCTAAACCTCTCCGCCTCTCTATCTCTCTCTCTGCTCCATTAAGACGCTCCGTAAAACCTACCGCTCTGACCAAGCTTTTGGTCACCTGCCCTAATTTCCTCTTATGTGGCTCGGTGTCAAATTTTGTTTCATGAAACTTCTGTGAAGCGTCTTGGGACGGTTTACTACATTGAAGGCGCTAAATAAATACAAGTTGTTGTTGTTGTTGCCCACAGACAGAACCGAGGACCTTCCTACTTCCTGTGGTTCAGTTGCTCACTGGGCTCTACGGTTATGCAGTGAGCAATACCCAGCACAATTGCTTCCCATCTTACTGTGCTTCCAGCAACCATTTGGGTCAAATGCACGAGACACCTGCCTTTTGACACCGCTCTTACACTGGGGCTTGTTTAGTTTGGATTCTGATAGTTAGAACAGCGTGCCATGGGCCAGCTCCTGGAATCTGCGCTACTAACACCAGCTCTCTAATCCCAGCGGCTCAAGCATTGAAACTAGGCCCTCTGTTCTTCCACAGTAGTAAGGGAGTCGGAATTAGCAGCATGAATGAGGGTGCCAGCTCACGGATGACAGTCTCCTGGATTTCGAACTAAATAAGCGGCACGATAAAACAGCTTTACATTTGAACTGGACACGCACTGTTCAAAGCATTTTTTCAGGTTTGATAAAATCTCAGACCTAATGCGGGTCTGGCCCTTTGCCCTCAGCTTCTGTCCCACCAGCCTCTGAATGTGATGGACCTGCAATCTCCTCCAGCCCTATAATTCCCCCGAGATCTCTGGGCTCCTCCAATTCTGGCTTCCTGAACATCCCCGATTTTAATCATTCCACCACTGGCGGCCGTGCCTTCAGCTGCCAAGATCCTAAGCTCTGGAATTCCCTCCCGAAACCTCTCTGCCTCGCTGCTTCTCTTTCCTTCTTTAAGATGCTCCTTAAAACCGACCTCTTTGACCAAACTTTTGGTCACCTGTCCTAATTTATCCTTACATGGCTCGGTGTCAAGTTTTGTTTTATAACGCTCCTGTGAAGTGTCTTGGGGGGTTTTATTACCTTCAAGGCGCTGTATAAATGTAAGTTGTTGTTGATGTTGGCAGTGGGCGAGGTCAGCGTTAGGCTCTGCTGTGATGCCTCTGCAGTCAAATAACTGGCTGACACTCACTGTCTTGGCTCGAAGGCACTGCCTAGAAAGGAAGCAGATTCAGTCGTAGCATTCAAAAGAGAATTGAATAACTACTTTAAGCGGGGAGGGAATTACAGGGCTATGGGGAAAGAGCGGGGGGGAGTGAGACTAACTGGAGAGCTCTACCAAAGAGCCGACACAGGCACGACGGGCTGAATGGCCTCCTTCTGTGCTGTAGCAATCAATGATTCTAAATGATTCTAAATGGAGGGCAGCACGGTGGCATAGTGGTTAGCACTGTTGCCTCACAGCGCCAGGGACCCGGGTTCAAATCTGGCCTTGGGTGACTGTCTGTGTGGAGTTTGCACATTCTCCCCGTGTTTGCGTGGGTTTGCTCCGGTTTCCTCCCACAGTCCAAAGATGTGCGGGTTAGGTTGATTGGCCATGATAAAAAATTGGCCCTTAATGTTAGGGGGGATTAAATACGTGGGGCTTGGGTGGGATGGCTGTCGGTGTAGGGACCGGGTGCTAGGGTTTGGATGCTCAGCCATGATCTCGTTGAATGGCAGAGCAGGCTCGAAGGGCCGAATAGCCTACTTCTGCTCCTATCTTCTATGTTTCTATGAAATACAGTCATTTGAGTGAGGGATGTGAGGAATGTCTGTGTAATTGTACCCCAGCTTGAGTCAGTGGCTTTAGAAGAGGAGTAAAGACAATTGAGAGCTTACAAGAACAATATAGCAGGGAAACAAGAGTTGATTT
Organism: Somniosus microcephalus; assembly: GCF_052327205.1. NCBI lineage: Eukaryota > Metazoa > Chordata > Chondrichthyes > Squaliformes > Somniosidae > Somniosus > Somniosus microcephalus. The sequence goes on from NC_141016.1 coordinate 11,006,874, forward strand.
CTTCAGGTTTATTTTACTTTGATAAAAAGCCAGTTCTTGCTGCCATTACAGTGTTGCTTTTATTTTTAAAAAACGGCCTCAACATGTCGATTTTTTTTTTTTAACTTTACTTTGAACGCGACTCCTTTCATCATCTGACAGACAGCTGCAGAGACACCTGAGCCTGGCAGCCACTGGGAAGCTGGTCGGGAGGGAGGTTGGCTGCACGCCAACAAGAGCTGGTGTGCAGGTGAGTGGCAGCAATCAAAGGGAATTGCGCTCGCTTCCTTCTGGCACCTGTGGCCACACCTGTCTTTCTCTTAGCCGGGCATATATGGTGGAGTTAACGTCTCCTTTTTTTCTCCCCTCTTGTTCCGAACATCCTGGGGGCGATTTTAACCCTTACTCGCTCAGCAGAAACCCGGCGAGTGAGCGGTTAAAATCGTCTTGGCTCCGGAAGCCGTCACGATCCCAACATCTGTAATTTTAACTCGCTCTCCTGAGCAGGCAACGAGGGCAGGCGCCCGGAGCCAACAGGGCCCTTCTTTACATGTGCACGTTGCGGCCCGATGACATCATTGAGACCCGACTGTATATTTAACTCCGGGCCCGAGCGGGGACTCCACCTGGAGTTAAAATCGGGGCCGCTGATAGTAAATGTTGCTAGGCTATTCAACCATGGGGGGATCACAACCCTGCCCTTTTTCCAACTCAGTCACCGGGCAAAGGGGTCTTATCCATTTCTCCATTTAGCGAATGGCAGCATCCGTTTGCAGGTCTCTCTACTCACTTTTCACGGATCCTTTTCTTCAGGATCAATACAAACAGACAGATCCCCCCCCCCGCCCCCCCCCCCCCCCCACTGTATGGCGCCATAGAGTCATAGAGTTATACAGCACAGAAAGAGGCCCTTCGGCCCATCGTGTCCGCGCCGGCCATCAAGCCCTGTCTATTCTAATCCCGTTTTCCAGCACTTGGTCCGTAGCCTTGTATGCTATGGCGTTTCAAGTGCTCATCTAAATGCTTCTTGAATGTTGTGAGGGTTCCTGCCTCTATCACCCTTTCAGGCAGTGAGTTCCAGATTCCAACCACCCTCTGGATGAAAATGTTTTTCCTCAAATCCCCTCTAAACCTCCTGCCCCTTACCTTGAAACTATGCCCCCTGGCTATTGACCCCTCTACTAAGGGGAAAAGTTCCTTTCTATCTACCCTATCTATGCCCCTCATAATTTTGTACACCTCAATCAGGTCCCCCCTCAGCCTTCTCTGCTCTAAGGAAAACAACCCCAGCCTGTCCAGTCTCTCTTCATAGCTGAAGCGCTCCAGCCCAGGTAACATCCTGGTGAATCTCCTCTGCACCCTCTCCAATGCAATCACATCCCTCCTATAGTGTGGTGACTAGAACTGCACACAGTATTCCAGCTGTGGCCTAACTAGCGTTTTGTACAGCTCCATCATAACCTCCCTGCTCTTATATTCTATGCCTCAGCTAATGAAGGCAAGTATCCCATATGCCTTTTTAGCCACCTTATCTACCTGTCCTGCTGCCTTCAGGGATCTATGTACAGGAAACTTTGGTTTATCCGGAGGTTGTATGTCTGGAATACTCGATCTAACGGCAAAAATCAGGAGCCGTGTTCTGTAAGTTTTTTTAGATCTCGTTCTTTTTTTTCCCCAGTCAGCCACTGCAAGGGCTGTAGCTATAGCAACAGCTTCAGCTACAGACGCTTGCTGCTGCAGCCGACTCTTTAGACGCTGTTGCTAAGCAACAGTGTTTGTTGTCAGATACGGAGATGAAAACCTCCATATGCTTCAACATTAACTTTGTATGTCTGGCAGTTTTGATAGATCGGCAACACGCCGGTCCTGTCGGTGCCAGATAGCACAAAGTTTCCTGTACATGCACACCAAGGTCCCTCTCATCCTCTGTCCTTCCTAGGCTCCTACCATTTATTGTGTATTCCCTTGCCTTGTTAGTCCTCCCAAATGCCAGTTGGGATCGTCTATGCCCACCCGAGAGGAGAGACGGGGCCTCGGTTTAACGCCTCAGCCGAAAGACGGCACTTCCGACAGTGCCATGCACTGGCGTGTCGGCCTAGAATTTTCTGCTCAAGTCCCTGAGTGGATGTTGCGATCGTGGGGGCTTTGGGACAGGTAAGAGCCAGGGCGATTGTTACTGCCTGCCCGCCAGGTTTCTGCTGAGCGAGTAGGGTTGAAATCGACCCCGCAATGTGTGTTTTCTTTCAGTCTAAGGGTGGGAAGGAAATCCTATAAGGCACAGGCTCTTCAGGAAGTTGTATGTTGCCCGCATAGCCCTCTCCACCACCCAGCCCCGTGATATGAAGAGCACTCCAGCCTCACAGCTTCAATTCTCTTTTCTCCATACTGGTGAAAGTATTCAGCTTCGATTTCATGATACCTACCTCAGTATTTTGTATTTTGCTGTTGATGACTTTCTGTCGCATTGTAGAGAAGGAAGGCTCAGCCAGGCTGCCTCCTCCTCCTCCTCATCTCTATCTGGTGACTCGTGCCAGAAAGTGCATATTTGTGTCTGTCAGATGAAGACGCCACAGTCAATCAACCTGCTCCCATTCACTGTTGAGATTCAGACGTGAAGAATTGCCACTTAAACAGATGGCTCTCTATAGAACCCGTAGCCTAGCAAAAAAAATCAGCACCTTCGGGGGAGGAGGGGGTGAAAGGGCCAGAGAGAGAAGTTGAGATAGGAACGTTAGTGTCTGCCGTGGCTCAGTGGGCAGCACCTTTCACCTCTGCGTCGGAAGGTTGTGGGTTCATAGTCCCACTTCATCAGACTAGAGCACATAAAGCTAGGCTGACACTCGCAGTGCAGTGCTGAGGGAGTGCTGCACTGTCAGAGGTGCTGTCTTTCAGATCAGACATTAAACCGAGGCCCCTTCTGCTCTGTCAGGTGGACATAAAAGATCCCACAGCCGCTATTTTGAAGAAGAGCAGGGGGAGAGCTCCCCGGTGTCCTGGGCCAATATTTATCCCTCAATCAACATAACAAAAACAGATTATCTGGTCATTATCACATTGCTGTTTGTGGGAGCTTGCTGTGTGCAAATTGGCTGCCGTGTTTCCCACATTACAACAGTGACTACACTTCAAAAAGTACTTCATTGGCTGTAAAGCGCTTTTGAGGTCTGGTGATTGTGAAAGGCGCTATATAAATTGTGATAAATCCATGTAGTGAGACAAGGACTCGAAGAGGCGAGGTATTAGGATTAATAAGAGTACTTTATCAAACGACTGCGAAACAACCAGGCAGGCTTGCATCCAGGCATTGCACCTTTGCTGACCTTGACAGGAAGCAAACCTCTGACCTTAACAGTAAGCAAACCTCTGACCTTAGCAGCAGCATTGGCTACAGCACCACCTGGTGGATAACCTTAATCATAACATCCCAGATTACTATATCCCTCCACCCTTAAGATTTCAGTATGAATTTCTTAACAAACAACCATTCCTGAGTCTTTCTTTTCTTTTCATTGACGATCGCAATGGATTGTTTCGATCTTTTGACTCTCGCTTGTATTCCAGATCTTAGTTCTGTGCCACTTGCTGAGATGGATGAAGCCAGCCTGCCTTGTGAAATACCTGGAACAGACAGGCCAGGCATTGGAGGAGCCGAGCAAACCCAGTCAACCCTCCACCCATGCAGAGTGCGACAAGGAGGTATTATGTACAAAGGTGTCAGCACCACCTACAGACCCCACATCCTAACACCCCTGCTGTTCCCCGGTAGGGAACTTATTCTATGTAAAGGAATGCCTGCACCAATGGGTAGTGATTTTTTTTAAATGTTCATTTATGGGATGTGGGTGTCGCTGGCAAGGCCAGCATTTATTGCCCATCCCTAATTGCCCTTGAGAAGGTGGTGGTGAACCGCCTTCTTGAACCGCTGCAGTCCGTGTGGTGAAGGTACTCCCACAGTGCTGTTAGGGAGGGAGTTCCAGGATTTTGACCCAGCGACGATGAAGGATCGGTGATATACTTCTAAGTGTGTGACTTGGAGGTGGTGGTGTTCCCATGCGTCTGCTGCCCTTGTCCTTCTAGGTGGAAGAGGTTGCGGGTTTGGGAGGTGCTGCCGAAGAAGCCTTGGTGAGTTGCTGCAGTGCAGTACACACTGCAGCCACGGTGCGCCGGTGGTGGAGGGAGTGAACGTTTAAGGTGGTGGATGGGTTGCCAGTCAAGCGAGCTGCTTTGTCCTGGATGGAGCCGAGCTTCTTGAGTGTTGTTGGAGCTGCACTCATCCAGGCAAGTGGAGAGTATTCCATCACACTCCTGACTTGTGCCTTGTAGATGGTGGAAAGGCTTTGGGGAGTCAGGAGGTGAGACACTCATCGCAGAATACCCAGCCTCTGACCGGTTTGATTGTTAGATACAATAAGAAAGAAAGAACTTGCATTTATATAGCGCCTTTCATGACCTCAGGACGTCCCAAAGCGCTTTACAGGCAATGAGGTACTTTTGAAGTGTAGTCACTGTTGTAATGTAGGGAAAGCCAATTTGCGCACAGCAAGTGGGATGAGCAGGCATCTCAGCATGTAGCTGCACCACTCGATTTTACTGTTTGGAGGCGGGAAAATGGCAGAATTTGGGGGCTGGTGCCCATCCCGCCCCCAACCCGCCTCCATGCCATCTTGCCAGGAGGTGGGTAGCCGTCCTGCGCCGGGTCCCGTCTCCTTGGAGGCGGGAAGGGATTACATCCACTTAACTGCCTGTTAACAGGTAGTTAACAGCCAGAAAATAGGATTGTCCCCTTTTTGCCCTCACAAGTGCGGGCTTCCCGAAGGCTCCGAACCCCGCCAGGTCACCGAGGCGAGCAGGGGGTCGGAGGGGTGCAAAAGTGTGCTGTGGAGGTGAGTGATGGGTGCAAGTGTGGAGAGGTGAGTATCTGAGGTAAGTGGAAAGTGTTAGAAAAAGTGTACTTACCTTTGTTTCTTCCTGCAGGCTTCAGTCGGTGGGTACGCGGAGAGTCTCGCACCTCCGCGGCAGAGATGACAGATGGCCGTTGCATTCTCCAATGCAACAACCATCTCATTTCTGCAAAAGAAAGAGGTTTGATGGGGTCTTGAATTCAAGAACTCATCAAACTACAGAGAATGTCAGTGATTGACAGCTTCACAAAGCTGTCAAACGATGACAATTCAACTGTCAAAAATTTTTGACAGATGAAACGTCATACGTTGACATTCTCTGCAACGGGCTTTCCTTTAATTGGCCTGCTGAGCCCGCTGGGCGGGCTTAACAAGGTCAATCAAGGGAAGATAGCGTGGGTTGGCCAGAAGTTGATGGAGGCGGGACTGAAACCCGACAAGTGGGAGTCCCGCCTCCAAAAGCTCCCCATTGGCAAAATCACCCCCAAAGTGTCAGCGTGGCCCAGTTATCAACACTCCTGCTTTTGAGTCAGAAGGTTGTGGGCTCAAACCCAGTTCTGGGGCTGAAGCAGATAATCTAGACTGATCATTCAGGCTCTGAGGGCGTGCTGCACTGTCACAGGTTGCTTCCCTTTGGATGAAATATTGAACAGGCTTCATCCGACTAGAGGCTAACAATCGCATGGCATGATCGGAGGCGGGGCAGGGAGCTTTCCTGGTCTCCCAGTCAACAATCTTCCCTCAACTGACAAAAGAACATATTAGCTGGACTCTCATTCATCGCTTCGTGTGGGCTCTTCTGTCCCGAATAGCTGCTGCATAATGATCAGAGCATTTCAAAGTAATTGTGTATGAAGTGGTTTGAGAAGTTTTTCAATGAGCTAATAAGTGCTATATATATACTGGCCTTTCTTTGCAAATGATAGGGTAGATTTTCTGACTGCGTGCTCCGAGCACAGAGTATTGTGCAGTGGGAGCACATAATCAGGAATCTCCACGCAAAGGTCATTGGACCCCGTGGGAGATTCCGTGTTCTGGGCTCCAGTCCCCAGTACATGTTCACGGGGCAAAGCTTCATGCCAGGAACAGAGCAGGCAAGCACACTGCAGATTCAGGATTTTTTTGTTAAAGTTTCCTTTTTAACCAGAGCTCTCTTATCATTGGCAACGGTAGCATAAGTGGTTATATTAGAATCATAGAATGGTTACAGCACGGAAGGAGGCCATTCCGTCCGTCGAGCCTGTGCCGGCTCTCTGCAAGAGCACCTCAGCTAGACCCACTCCCCCGGTCTTTCCCCGTAGCCCTGCAAATGTTTTTATTTCAGGTACTTATCCAACTCCCTTGTGAAAGCCATGATTGAGTCTGCCTCCACCACTCGCTCAGGCAGTGCATTCCAGATCCTAACCACTCGCTGCGTAAAAAAGATTTTCCTCATGTCGCCTTTGGTTCTTTTGCCAATCACCTTAAATCTGTGTCCTCTGGTTCTCGACCTTTCCACCAATGGGAACAGTTTCTCTCTATCTACTCTGTCCAGACCCCTCATGATTTTGAACACCTCTATCAAATCTCCTCTCAATCTTCTCTGCTCTAAGGGGAACAACCCCAGCTTCTCCAGTCTATCCACGTAACTGAAGTCCCTCATCCCTGGAACCAATCTCATAAATCTTTTCTGCACCCTCTCTAAGGCCTTCACATCCTTCCTAAAGTGCGGTGCCCAGAACTGGGCACAATATTCCAGTTGAAGCCAAACCAGTGTTTTATACAAGTTCATCATAATTTCCATGCTTTTATACTCTATACCTCTATTCATGAAGCCCAGGATCACGTAAGCTTTATTAACTGCTTCCTCAACCTGCCCTGCCACCTTCAACGATTTGTGCACATATACCCCCAGGTCTCTCTGTTCATGCACCCCCTTTAGGATTGTACCCTTTAGTTTATATTGCCTCTCCTCATTCTTTCTACCAAAATGTATCATTTCGCACTTTTTTTCTGCGTTAAATTTCATCTGCCACGTGTCCGCCCATTCCAGCAGCCTGTCTGTGTCCTCTTGAAGTCTATCACTCTCCTCATTATTCACTATACTTCCAAGTTTTGTGTCATCTGCACATTTTGAAATAGTGCCCTGTACACCCAGATCCAAGTCATTAATATATATCAAGAAAAGCAGTGGTCCTAGTTCCGACCCTGGCCTTGTAAGCCAGAGACCTTGGACTAATGATCAAGAGACATGGGTTCAAATCCCACCATGGCAGCTGGGGAATTTAAATTCAGTTAATTAATCTGGAATAGAAAAGCTAGTGTCAGTAATGGTGGCCATGATTGTCATAAAATCCCATCTGGTTCAATAATATCCTTTAGGGAAGGAAATCTGCTGCCTTTACCTGGCCTGGCCGATATGTGATTTCACACCCACAGCAATGTGGTTGACTCTTAACTGCCCTCTGAAATGGCCTAACAAGCCACCCGATTGTATCAAAACACACGGAAAAACTGCAGCGGTTCAAGCAGGCAGCTCAGCACCATCTTCGCAAGGGCAATTAGGGATGGGCAATAAATGCTGGCTTTGCCAGCGACCACATCCCGTGAATGAATGAAAATGTTTTCCATGTACAGGCACACAGGAGCCAACTGTCCAATAGTTGCTTTTGTTTCTTTATATGCCCCTCAACCCCCCCGCGCCCCCCCCCCCCCGCCCCCAGTTTTCTGCCCTCCTCTCCTGCTGCCTCTGGCTGATCTACAGCTCCGCGCTTGCCGACTGCCTTCCGGTTTCTAACGTAACCGCCGTTTTTCATGTGTGAACCGAGGCGGCAAATGTTGGCGGGGTTTTCCCGGGACATAGATTTAAAGTAATTGGTAGAAGGATGAGAGGGGAGTTGAGGGGAACTTTTTTCCCACCCAGAGGGTGGTGGGGGTCTGGAACTCACTGCCTGAAAGGGTGGTCAAGGCAGAAACCCTCATCGCGTTTAGAAAGTACTTGGATATGCACTTGGAAGTGCCGTAACCTACAAGGCTACGGACCAAGAGCTGGAAAGTTGGATTAGGCTGGGTAGCTCTTTATTGGCTGACACAGACACGATGGGCCGAATGGCCTCCTCCTGCGCCATAAACTTCTATGATTCTTCTAGGATTTCCCAAGGATGGGTTGGGCTCATAACTCACCCTGACCCCTGTTCTCACCCGAAATCCACACCCCATGCACTCTCGAACAGGGATCGCTGGATAGCGATTGTGAAGGCGATCCCGGGCCAGTCTTACCCTCACTCGCTCAAAGGTACCGAGGCCAATTGTAATTCCCCGCCGCTACTGCATTGAGATCATCAAGCTCAGCACAAACCGGCGATCAAAGCTAGATCCTTCCCTACACGGCAGAATTTTCAGTAGATTTGTTCCCCCTTCACTGTGAGTTACTCCTGCACTAGTGTTCTTCCCTTTCTGTGATGAAGAATCTGACCCACGCCCCTGGTTGAAGTTGAGGTGCTCGAACTTGCCTCACCACCCCTGCAGCTGCGCTTACGAGGAGAAATTCCATCAGGTTCCTGATGTAAGAAAACTACTAGGCACTTGGTCTAAGCGTTAAACAAAGCTTTAATCAACTGTTTTACAACATGGAGGTCTAGTTGTGTCCTTCATTAGTTCCTGTTAAGAATGTCCTGCGCAAGCTGGGCCCGTGCCCGAGTATTTATACTCTCCCTGGACAGCGCCACCCGTAGGCCGCTCAGTATTATTTCATAAGTCTTTCGTTCATGAATGACTGATTCATGTCAGTTCCCACTTGCGATTGCGGTCGGTGACTTTTTGCTGAAGATACGTCATTGGGGACATCAACGGAACACAGGATGAGGCTCAGCTCTGATGTGCAAAATGGGTAACTAGCCTGCCAATTGTCCCTGGCTAGGCTTCCATAATTCACTTCGGAGAGGTACTGGAAGTGTACCTCAGCAGCGGTCACGCCTTCAGAAGAGAAGAGGAGAGGGGGAGAAAAGGCCTCATCTGATTGCAACAATTAATAAGTACATAAGAAATAGGAGCAGGAGACGGGTCCCCGAGCCTGCTCCGCCATTCAATAAGATCATGGCTGATCTTCTACCTCAACTCCACCTTCCCGCTCTATCCCCATATCCCTTGATCCCCCTTAGTGTCCAAAAATCTATCGATCTCTGTCTTGAATATACTCGTGGTGTGGAGATGCCGGTGTTGGACTGGGGTGAACAAATGTAAGAAGTCACACAACACCAGGTTATAGTCCAACAGCTTTATTTGAAATCACACGCTTTCGGAGCGCTGCTCCTTCGTCAGGTGAAGTCTCCAAAAGCTTGTGATTTCAAATAAAGCTGTTGGACTATAACTTGGTGTTGTGTGGCTTCTTACATTTGAATATACTCAACGACTGAGCCTCCACAGCCCTCTGGGGTAGAGAATTCCAAAGACCCACCACCCTCTGAGTGAAGAAATTTCTTCTCATCTCAGTCCTAAGTGGTCGGCCCTTTATCCTGAGACTGTGTCCCCTCGTCCTAGACTCTCCAGCCAGGGGAAACCGCCTCTCAGCATCTACCCTGTCAAGCCCTCTTAAGAATGTTTACGTTTCAGTGAGATCACCTCTCGTTCTTCTGAACTCCATTCTTCAAAATTCAAGAATCTCAAGTTGATCTCCTGTGGTTTTTGCTCACAAGGCGTGAAACAGGAGCGGGCCTGGACTTTTGGAGCAGATCACAACCACCAGTTGCAGGACAGTAGGGAGGTCTGGTGCTGGATAATAGGGATGGTATGTTGGCCTTCGTAACGAGAGGGTTCGAGTACAGGAACAAGGATGTCTTGCTGCAGTTGTACAGGGCCTTGGTGAGACCACACCTTGAGTATTGTGTGCAGTTTTGGTCGCCTTATCTGAGGAAGGATGTTCTTGCCATGGAGGGAGTTCAGCGAAGATTCACCAGGCTGATACCTGGGATGGCAGGAATGACGTATGAGGAGAGATTGGGTCGATTGGGCTTGTACTCGCTGGAGTTTAGAAGAATGAGAGGGGATCTCATTGAAACCTATAAAATTCTGACAGGACTGGACAGGCTAGATGCAGGAAGGATGTTCCTGATGGCGGGGGAGTCCAGAACCAGGGGTCACAGTCTAAGGATAAGGGGTAAGCCATTTAGGACAGAAATGAGGAGGAATTTCTTCACCCAGAGAGTGGTGAACCTGTGGAATTTTCTACCACAGAAGGCAGTAGAGGCCAATTCATTAAATATATTCAAGAAGGAGTTGGATATATTTCTTAAGGCTAAAGGGATCAAGAGGTATGGGGAGAAAGCAGGGACCGGGTACTGAATTTGGATGATAAGTCATGATCGCATTGAATGGCGGAGCAGGCTCGAGGGGCCGAATGGCCTACTCCTTCTCCTATCTTCTATGTTTCTGTGATGAAATATTCCATTCATCACTGCCTGTGACTGTGGTTGGTTTCAGTTTCATTTCCCTTACCTCTGTTCCGTTTCCTCACCATTCTATTGTACTATGTGTAGGGCTCCGCCCATACCTGGCCCATTGTATTGTACTATGTGTAGGGCTCCACCCATACCTGGCCCCTATGTAAGCTGGCCCAGCCTGCAGCACATCCAGTACAGCAGAGCTCTGGATGGAAGATACCTCTCTCCTGTGTGTTACCTTCTAAGTCAATAAAAGCCTTGTTTTGTTTCGCTAACATCGAGTCTCGGATTTATTGAGGCACATCAGTTTCTATGTTCCTATGGATACTGGCCAGACAGAGCGTGACAGGTTGGAGGCAGGGACAATGTCGAGTGAGCAGAAAAGTGGCAAGAGGCTGAGAAGAGTGACACCAGCACCCGAGGAGTGGGAAAATTGGGTCCATTGTTAGCCCAGGAGCAGAGCAACTGGATTGAGAGTCAATCCAGGACCAGATGTGAACATGGCTGGTTTTTGATGTTGTAATACTTGCATCTGATTAGCCCATGTGCAACATGGTTTGCACAGATCCATTCAACTTGCTCAAAGCAACTCCTGTTGCAACATTCAAGGCACTTAAGATAGTCAACTTTTTAATAATGGATGTGTGAAATGTATATACAAGGAAATGTCTTGCTGTTAATTTAAGCTAACCACACTGCCATTTAATAGATAAAATGTGGATGTTCTCTGTGATAGTGGCTTTCACTGTGAGTGCTGCAACATCCACTTACTCATGTTGGCCTGGCCAGGTGCCAGGTTCAGTGTGCTTTGGAAACTATTGCCATAAATGAATGAGATAAGGAACAAGAGCTGGTAACTGACAAGCCACCGCCAGTGCCTTCCATTGTGCCCACCCACTCTGTGATGGAGCACGTTGGCCCAGAAATTCGGGTCGGAGGCTTCCCGCGGGTGCAAGCCCCCGACCTGCACTTACCTAGTGCGCCGGCCGTTGAGCTGTGGGCCCGCGTGGGATTCCAATCCTGGGCCTCCTCCAACTGCCGGCGCGCAGTGCTTGCGTATCCCAGGGGCGCAGTTAGTTCGATGCGTCCCCTGGGATCACGTGGGCCATGGAGAGCCAATGGTAGCAGGGAATGCTTCATTCATAAGTTTGACAGGAAGAGCTGTCAAACCTATAAATACTATAAGCACCAAAACATCACTAAAACTTCAAATAAATGTTTTTAAAAAAATCACATTTTTAAAATAACTATAAATTACATGAAATAACTATTTTAAATAATAATTTAAATTTTTGAAAAAATTAATTACATTTTCTAACGGGGCTAAAAATAAACTTACCTTTCTTTAAAGTATTTAAAAATAATAAACTTGTGGAAAAAATGTTTTAATTTGAATTAATTCACCACTTACCTTGTTAAAAGCCGGCCTTGATGCGCACGCGCTGCCTCTCCGGCGCACGCGTTCGACCTGTGAACCCCTTCTTTCAGGGGAACGGAAGTGCCGGTTTCCCGCGCATGCGCAGTGCATGCAGGAAACCGACACTTTCGTTGGGCCTACGCGTGAGTACCCCGTGCGTACTCATGCGTTGGGACCCGAATTTCTGGGCCTTCTCAACCATGCCTCCAGTTCTCGACCCTGTCCCTCTGGGCAGCTCAGGCTGCTTGGAGCTGAAGGAAGCGTGAGCAGGGTAGCCTTACTTTACGGGGATGGAAGACCAAGAAGAGGAAGGAGAACAAAAGAAGTGATATAAAAATAGGAATGTAGCTAACAAGCTCGTTAAAATATGTAGATTATGGCCTAGAAATTCACTAGCCTTAGCGCCGCTTTTGAGGCGCTAGAGGGACTAGCGCCAGAGTTATGGCCAGTTTAAAAATTCCCTGGGGCCCTAAATCGGCGTTGCACCGGTAGCGCTGCGCCGGCACCGATGACGTCATCGGTGTGCGCAGCGTCCCGGTTGCCGTGGTAACCCGCCCGAACTCCGAAATTGAGTTGCGGCCGCCTCGCCCGTGGCAGCCGCAAGCAACGTTCTGGCAGAGGTGCCTTACTCCAGTTTGCGCCGGCGCATTAAAGGCCCCGCGGCGGCCGGCCACTTTCCCGCCGGCCGCCTGCCCGCAGCTCCCTCCCCGGACTTCTCCCCCCGCCCCCCCCCGGAACAGATGCAAGCCCGGCACTTGTCCGAGGTGCCGGGCTCATTTTTAGGCTGATTTGCGCGGGCCGCGGCCGGGTGCAGGCAGCTCCTCCTTAACGGGAGGAGGAGGCCTGCACGTCCCCAGCCTGCCGCACCGCATCGGGTGCCGCAGCGCCGGAATTGCGGCGCGAAACGGCAGTTAGCGCCGATGTACCGCCGCAAAGACCCTTCAGTAGCGCCGGCAGCCATTTGGGCGCGGCGCCACTGAATTTTTGGCGCGCGCAGGGGACTTAGCGCCGGCACTAACTTCCGGCGCTAAAGCCCTGGCTAAGCCAAAACCCAATTTCTAGGCCTATATATTTCTAGTTTTTCCCGTTTTTCTGGTACTGATCCACAGTTGCAGTTCTGTAATCTGGGTTGTGTAATTCAATTCTCTATTGTATAGGTCTTCAAGCTGTCTTCCTTTAAAATTTAAGATATAGCCTGGAGCACGTACAGGTGCTTTGCCAAAGGCTTCCAATTATCAGTAAAAAGGAAGAAAAAGAATGAAATGTATTCACTGTTTTAATGCAGCCAGTTTGCACACTGCAAGGTCCCACAGACAGAAATGAGATAAATAATTAAGCGGTTTTAGTAATGTTGGTAAAGGGATAGACATTTGCCAAGACACCAGGAGAACTCCCCAGCTTGTTATCAAAAAATGCCGTCGCATCTTTTACGCCCACCTGCAAGGGCAGACGGGGGCCTCGGTTTAATGTCTCATCTGAAAGACGGCATCTCCGACAGTACAGCACTCCCTCAGGACTGCACTGGAGTGTCAGCCTCGATTTTGTGCTCCATTCCTGGTGTGTGGCTTGAACTCACGACCCTCTGGCTCCGAGGCGAGAGCGTGACCCACTGAGTGAAGGCTGGCGTTTATCAGACCTGCAGGAGGCAGTTGCTTTTTGTGACTCACCTGCTTCTCACTGGCTTCACATACAATCCTTCCGTTACAGAAACAAGAACAGAGAATGGTGAAAACGATCGGCTGGTCAGGCAGTATCTGTACAGAGAACAGAAAGGTCCACACGCCCGATACGAGTCTCCCAAAACAAGCGCTCTACTCGGAGCTCCGACACGGCAAGAGAGACCCAGGTGGGCAGAGGAAACGCTTCAAGGACACCCTCAAAGCCTCCTTGAAAAAGTGTAGCATCCCCACTGACACCCGGGAATCCCTGGCCCAAGACCGCACAAAGTGGAGGAGAAGCATCCGGAGAAGGCGCCGAATACCTCGAGTTTCTTCGCTGGGAGCAAGCAGATGACAAGCGCAAACAGCGGAAGGAGCGCACGTCAACCCAAGCACCCCACCCACCCGCCCCTTCAACCACCGTCTGCCCCACCTGTGACAGAGACTGTAGGTCCCGCATTGGACTCATCAAGTCACCTGAGAACTCATTTTTAATGTGGAAGCAAGTCATCCTCAGTTCCGAGGGACTGCTTAAGAAGTAATGCTTTGTGTGTGGACCCTTCATCAGAACTGGAAGATATAACAGATTAACAGAACAAGAGGAACTGGGGGAGGGGGGTGGGGGAGAGAAAAGCACACAACCACACACACAGGAAGAGAAATACGATGACCTGTAAATAGCTTAAGTGGAGAACAGGAAGTAATATTAGCTTGAGACAATAGGAGGCATAATGAGAGAAGAAATCAAAGACATGCATTAGACACCGAGAGTGTGTGAATAGCTAAAGAGGTGAGAGATAAACGGGCAGCAAGGGAGGTATGAAAATCTGCCACGGCAGAGCAGACTTCAGTGTCCTGGTGCCTCGTAGAAGAAAAATGCAGGTCGACACCAGGAGTGCAGAGCACCTCGCCAGTGCGGTGTTCTGATGGCGAGGCGGGGGGAGCACTGGTGGTCCCCAATGCAATCGCCAATCCACTCCTTCCCCCCATCCCCAGAAACGCTGGCACAGGCATCCCACAATTCAAGCACGTCGTGTGAGAGAGAGATTTGGAACTCTGGTTAAGATCCGAAGTTGATAAAGTCAGTATCGTGGCTAGAGGGCTGGAAAGTGTCTACGAGAAAGATATGGCGCTATTCCTCGATCTTCCGTTGGGCTTCATTGGAAACGTTTAGAAAGCCAAAGATAGAAAAGTTGGTCACCGACCTGAAACGTTAACTCTGTCTCGCCCCTCCACAGATGCTGCCTGAGCTGCTGAGTATTTCCAGCATTTTAGAAACATAGAAACATAGAAGATAGGAGCAGGAGTAGGCCATTCGGCCCCTCGAGCCTGCTCCGCCATTCAATGTGATCATGGCTGATCATCCAAATTCAGTACCCTGTCCCTGCTTTCTCCCCATACCCCTTGATCCCTTTAGCCTTAAGAAATATATCCAACTCCTTCTTGAATATATTTAATGAATTGGCCTCAACTGTCTTCTGTGGTAGAGAATTCCACAGGTTCACCACTCTCTGGGTGAAGAAATTCCTCCTCATCACAGAATCACAGAAACCCCACAGTGCAGATAGAGGCCATTTCGGCCCATCGAGCCTGCACCGACACATATCCCACCCTATCCCCGTAACCCCACGTATTTAATCCCCCTAACACTAAGGGTCAATTTATCATAGCCAATCAACCTAACCGGCACATCTTTGGACTGTGGGAGGAAACCGGAGCACCCGGAGGAAACCCACGCAAACACGGGGAGAATGTGCAAACTCCACACAGACAGTCACCCGAGGCCAGATTCGAACCTGGGTCCCTGGCGCTGTGAGGCAAGAGTGCTAACCAAACGGCTTACCCTTTATCCTTAGACTGTGACCCCTGGTTCTGGACTCCCCGACCATCGGGAACATCCTTCCTGCATCTAGTCTGTCCAGTCCTGTCAGAATTTTCTAAGTTTCAATTTTCTGTTTTTATTGCAGATTCTCAACATCCACAGCATCTCGCTTTTGTGACAGAATGGGAGTGGGACAGAGAATTAAAGTAGCAAGCAAAAGGGAGCTCAAGGTCACCTTCTGCGTTTAGCAAAGTGGTCACCTAATCTGTAATAACAACAGAAAAAGCTGGAAAAACTCAGCAGGCCAGGCAAGATCCGTGGAGAGAGAAATAGAGTCAATGTTTCAGGTCGAAACCCTTCGTCAGAACTGAGAAAAAAAAAGCAGGAAATGAAACGGATTAAAAGGCCAGTTTGGGGGCTGGGAAATGGGGGAGGGGATGAAAGAACAAAAGGGAAGGTCTGTGAGAAGTAAAGAGACATTAAGAGATATTCGACGTGAGACGAGATGGGAATAGGACAGATTAAGAAACAAAAGATGGCTCTAGATGAAGTGTGAAATGCGCTGGCAGAGTGAAAGACAGCTGCCATGTGGGAAAGAGAAAAAAGAAAAGGCACAAACCAAAAGTGTGGATAAAAAATATATAAATATAATAGGGGCCGAGGTTATGATCTGAAATTGTTGAACTCGATATTGAGTCCGGAAGGCTGTAAAGTGCCTAATCGGATGATGAGGTGCTGTTCCTCGAGCTTACGCTGAGCTTCCGTGGAACAATGCAAGAGCCCGAGGACGGTGAGGTCCGAGTGGGAATGGGGCGGTGAATTCAAATGACAGGCGACCGGAAGCTCGGGGTCCCCCTTACGTACTGAACGGAGGTGTTCCGCAAAGGTGTTTGGTCCACCCAGTGTAGATGAGACCGCATCCTGAGTAGCGAATAAGGAAGTACAGGCAAATTGCTGTCGTACCCAGGGTTTGGGGCCACAGACAGTGGGGTGGAAGGAGGTAAATGGGCAGGTGTTGCATCTCCTGCACTTGCATTGGGGAAGGTGCCAGGGAAAGCAGAGCAAGTGGTCGGGGTGATGGAAGAGTGAACCAGGGTGTCAGGGAGGGAATGATCCCTTCGGAAATCTGAGGGGGGTGATTGTTGCTCAGATTTCGTTAGATGTTCGAAAGATCGAACAAATAGGTTCGCAATTTTCCTTTTAGGGTTCAAATGTAAGTTTTGGTCTGAACAAACACACAGGCAACAGATTTCACGTACAAAGATTTATCTTTAATAAATGCTTAACAAACACCATTCGTTATTTAAAGTACAATTCCAAAATATAAGACTCACAACTCATATTGATATTACCCTGATTTGGTCCGAGGTGATCAATCTCTGTCCAAACCTCTACGTAGTGTTTCTGTCCCCAGGTCCCTGCTATCGAGTGTTCCTCCTAGGTTTCTTGCTGCCAGATTCTCGCTCCCAGGTTGTCGCTCTCTATCTGGGATTTTCCCTCCTGGTTTATACTATCCTATAATCTGTCCCATCTCTTTGGTTACACATTTGTTCCTTTATTCCTGCGCCCTGATGATTAGTTTACCCTATTCCACATCCTGTCTCATCTCCTTGATTAGTTTACGTCTCACTTCATCCATCAGAGTGCGAGTCAGCAGAGAGTGTTGTGAGTTTGGGTAAGTGTGAGAGTTCTTTAATTGTTATTTCTCTTTAAATCATTCTTGATAAGATTACTTAAGCAGTTTAAGTAAAGGGGAAAAGTTAAATATTTGGGATTCTGTTGGTTTAAGAAGAGTAAAACAAGGTTACACTGCAGTAGGAGTAAATTGGCACAGCAGGCAGTGGAAACCAATTTTCTAACCAATCAGCAGGGGTGACTCATTTGGCTGTAAACAAACAAACAATATAAAAAGACCAGTCCTAGTGCAAGCAAGCACTGAGTGCGAGTCAGCAGAGAGTGCTGTGAGTTTGGGTAAGTGTGAGTTAGAGTAAGCGGGGTGTTAGGTGCTCTTTTCAAACTCTGTGTGTTGTAGTTAATAAGGCCTTTCTGGTGCAGAGTGACTGTTGGTAAACCATTTAACTGGTGTAATTAGAGGGATTGGTTTAATTTAAATCCAATTAATTAAAGGGGATACTAGCATCTAAAATCTGGCAGAGGGTGTCCATAACTAACAATAAAAAATTTAATTAATTACATAGAATGGAGCAGGTGATGTGGTACTGTTGCGAGATGTGGGAGCCGGTGGACCCCATTGAGGCTCACGGTGATTACGTCTGTGGCAAGTGTCTGCTGCTACAGGAACTCCAGCTCCGTGTTCATGAGCTGGAGTCTGAGCTTCAGACACTGCGACACATCAGGGAGGGGGAGAAGTACCTGGACTCTGTGTTTCAGGAGGTGGTCACACCTATAAAGTTAATTAATTCAGATGTAGCCCATGGTCAGGGACAGGACGGTGTGACTATGACTGAGGCAGGTACGGGGATCCAGGAGGTAGTGTTGGAGGAGCCGCAGCCCTTGCTCTTGTCCAACAGGTTCGAGGTTCTTACTCCCTGTGGGGACAGGAGCAGGGACTGCAGGGAGGATGAGTAACCTGGCCACAGCACCGTGGAACAGGGGGCCATTCAAGAGGGGGGAGTAAATAGAAATGTTGTAGTGGTAGGGGATAGTATTATTAGGGGGATAGATAGAGTTCTCTGCGGCCGAGAGCGAGAGTCCCGAAGGCTGTGTTGCCTACCCGGTGCCAGGGGTAAGGACATCTCCTCTGGGCTGGAAAGAAACTTGCAGTGGGAGGGGGTGGATCCAGTTGTCGTGGTCCATGTTGGTACAAACGACATAGCTAGGACTAGGAAGCCGGTTCTGTTAAAGGAGTATGAGCAGCTAGGGGTCAAATTAAAAAACAGAACCTCAAGGGTAATAATCTCTGGATTATTACCTGAGCCACGAGCGAATTTGGCTAGGACAAATAAAATTAGAGAGTTACATGTGTGGCTCAAAGACTGGTGTGGGAGAAATGGGTTTTGCTTCCTGGGACACTGGCACCAGTACTGGGGCAGGAGGGAGCTGTTCCGTTGGGACGGGCTTCACTTGGCCAGTGCTGGGACTAGAGTCCTGGCGGATCGTATAACTAGGGCTGTAGAGAGGGCTTTAAACTAACTAGTGGGGGGGAGGTTCCTAGAGAGCAAATAATAAAAATGACAACAGAGAAGGTCATAGACTTAGGTGGCAGTGGGGAAATTAAAAACCAGAGCGTGTCAGGAAGGGGCAGAAGGTATGGAGTAAAAGGTAAAGTAATAAAAAGGGCAAAAGCAGGAACTAAGTGTCACAAAACATATTTGAAAGTTCCCTATCTGAATGCACGTAGCATTCGTAACAAAATAGACGAGTTAATGGCACAAATAACTACATATGGGTATGATCTTGTGGCCATTACAGAAACATGGCTGCAGGGTGACAATGCCTGGGAATTAAACATACCAGGTTATTTAATGATCAGGAAGGACAGGCAGGAAGGAAGTGGAGGTGGGGTGGCTATGTTAATAAAGGAAGGAATCACTGTAATACAGAGAAATGATATTGGGTCAAAAGATCAGGATAATGAAACAGTTTGGGTGGAGATAAGGAATAATAAGGGGAAAAAAACACTAGTGGGCGTAGTCTATAGGCCTCCGAACAGTTGCAACTCTGTTGGACGGAGTATCAATCAGGAAATAGTTGAGGCTTGTAATAAGGGAACATCTATAATTATGGGGGATTTTAACTATCATATTAATTGGACAAATCAAATTGGGCAGGGCTGCCTTGAGGATGAGTTCATTGAGTGTATTAGGGATGGGTTTCTTGAGCAGTATGTAACTGAACCGACCAGGGGGCAAGCAACCTTAGATCTGGTCCTGTGTAACGAGACAGGATTAATTGAAAATGTCCTAGTAAAGGATCCCCTTGGAATGAGTGACCATAACATGGTTGAATTCCATATTCAATTAGAGGGTGAGAAGGTTGGATCTCAAACAAGCGTGCTAAGCTTGAATAAAGGAGACTATGAAGGTATGAGAGCGGAATTGAGTAGAGTGGATTGGGAAAATAGATTAAAGGGTAAGACGATACATGATCAGTGGTGTACATTTAAGGAGTTATTTTATAACTTCCAAAAAATATATATTCCACTGAGAAAAAAAGGGTGTAAAAGAAAAGACAGCCATCCGTGGCTAAGTAAAGAAATTAAGGATAGTATTCGACTAAAAACAAGGGCATATAAGGTAGCCAAATCTAGTGGGAGGATAGAGGATTGGGAAAACTTTAAAAGACAGCAAAAAATAACAAAAAGATTGATTAAAAAAGGGAAGATAGATTATGAAAGGAAATTAGCAAAAAATATAAAAACAGATAGTAAGAGTTTTTATAGTTATATAAAAAGAAAAAGGGTGGCTAAAGTAAATGTTGGTCCCTTAGAGGATGAGACCGGGAAATTAATGGTGGGAAATATGGAGATGGCAAAAACACTGAATGAATATTTTGTATCAGTCTTTACAGTAGAGAACACTAAGAATATCCCAACACTGGACAAACAGGGGGCTATGGGGGGGAGGAGCTAAACACGATCAAAATCACTAAGGAAGTGGTACTCGGTAAAATAATGGGACTCAAGGCGGATAAATCACCTGGACCTGATGGCTTACATCCTAGGGTCTTGAGGGAAGTGGCGGTAGGGATTGTGGATGCATTAGTAATAATTTTCCAAAACTCCCTGGACTCAGCAAAGGTCCCGGCAGACTGGAAAACTGCTAATGTAACACCCTTATTTAAAAAGGGCAGTAGACAGAAGGCTGGAAACTATAGACCGGTTAGCCTAACATCTGTGGTAGGTAAAATTTTGGAGTCCATTATTAAGGAGACAGTAACAGGGCGTTTGGATAATCATAATTTAATAGGACAAAGTCAGCATGGTTTTATGAAGGGGAAGTCATGTTTGACAAATTTG
Organism: Somniosus microcephalus; assembly: GCF_052327205.1. Lineage (NCBI taxonomy): Eukaryota > Metazoa > Chordata > Chondrichthyes > Squaliformes > Somniosidae > Somniosus > Somniosus microcephalus. Next base: position 11,027,046 of record NC_141016.1, read on the forward strand.
CTGGAGTTCTTTGAGGAAGTAACATATAGGGTGGATAAAGGGGAACCAGTGGACGTAGTGTATTTAGACTTCCAAAAGGCATTTGACAAGGTGCCACACAAAAGATTATTGCTTAAGATAAAAAATTACGGGATTGGGGGTAATATTCTGGCATGGATAGAGGATTGGCTATCTAACAGAAGGCAGAGAGTTGGGATAAATGGCTCATTCTCAGACTGGCAATCAGTAACTAGTGGTGTTCCGCAGGGGTCAGTGCTGGGTCCCCAACTCTTTACAATCTATATTAACGATTTGGAGGAGGGGACCGAGTGTAACATATCAAAGTTTGCAGATGATACTAAGATCGGAGGGAAAGTAGTGAGTGAGGAGGACATAAAAAACCTGCAAGGGGACATAGACAGGCTAAGTAAGTGGGCAGAGATTTGGCAGATGGAATACAATACTGGAAAGTGTGAGGTTATGCACTTTGGCAGGAAAAATCGTAGAGCAAGTTATTATCTTAATGGCAAGAAACTGGAAAGTACTGAAGTATAAAGGGATCTGGGGGTACTGGTACACAAAACTCAAAAGGTTAGTATACAGGTGCAGCAAGTGATTAAGAAGGCCAATGGAATGTTGGCTTTCATTGCTAGGGGGATAGAATATAAAAATAGGGAGGTATTGCTTCAGTTGTACAAGGTATTGGTGAGACTGCACCTGGAATACTGCATACAGTTTTGGTGTCCATACTTAAGAAAAGACATACTTGCTCTCGAGTCAGTACAAAGAAGGTTCACTCGGTTAATCCCGGGGATGAGGGGATGGACATATGAGGAGAGGTTGAGTAGATTGGGACTCTACTCATTGGAGTTCAGAAGAATGAGAGGCGATCTTATCGAAACATATAAGATTGTGAAGGGGTTGGATCGGGTGGATGGGGGGAGGATGTTCCCGATGATGGGTGAAACTAGAACTAGGGGGCATAGTCTTAGAATAAGGGGCTGCTCTTTCAAAACTGAGATGAGGAGGAACTACTTCACTCAGAGGGTGGTAGGTCCATGGAATATGCTGCCCCAAAAAGCTGTAGAAGCTACATCATTACATAAATTTAAAACAGAAATAGACAGTTTCCTAGAAGTAAAGGGAATTAAGGGTTACGGGGAGCGGGCAGGAATTTGGACATGAGTCGAGGTTCGGATCGGACATGGCCCTGTGGGTAGCGGAGCGGGCCCAGGGGCCGTGTAGCCTGATCCTGCTCCTATTTCGTGTGTCTAATTCTGTTAGATTCAGGGGATGGTTCTGTGATAGTAGATTGGCGGTTAGGATCAGATCAGCCATGATCTTATTGAATGGCGGAGCAGGCTCGAGGGGCCGATTGGCCTACTCCTGCTCCTATTTCTTATGTTCTTATGTTCTCTAACTGACCCATTGTTTGTTAACTGGTGTCTGTAGTGACCTCACTCGTGTCTGATGAGGTTACCTATGAGCCCTCTGTTTAGAACATTACTGAACCTCTGCATTATTTATCCATTATCCCTTACACATGGTGACTCCTCCATTTTATTTCAGTTTTCTTGCTTAGCTTCCATTTCCACAGGGATGGAACATGTTTTTGGCTGTGGGATCATAATGGAGGTGGTAGAAATGGCAGAAGACGATCCATCACATTCAGAGGCTGGAGGGACAGAAGCTGAGGGCAAAGGGCCAGACCCATATTAGGCCTGAGATTTTATCAAACTTGAAAACCAGTGTGTGCCCAGTTCAAATGTAAAGATGTTTTATCGTGCCGCTTATTTAGTTCAAAATCCAGGAGACTGGCATCCGTGAGCTGGCACCCTTATTCATGCTGCTAATTCCGTGCTCTACTCGGAGCCCCGGCACGGCAAGAGAGCCCCAGGCGGGCAGAGGAAACGCTTCAAGGACACCCTCAAAGCCACCTTGAAAAAGTGTAACATCCCCACCGACACCTGGGAATCCCATGCCCAAGACTGCACAAAGTGGAGGAGAAGCATCCGGGAAGGCGCCGAACACCTCGAGTCTCTTCGCTGGGAGCAAGCGGAAGCCAAGCGCAGGCAGCGCAAGGAGGGCACGTCAACCCAAGCACCCCACCCACACGCCCCCTTCAACCACCGTCTGCCCCACCTGTGATAGAGACTGTAGGTCCCGCATTGGACTCATCAGTCACCTGAGAACTCATTTTTAATGTGGAAGCAAGTCATCCTCAGTTCCGAGGGACTGCCTGATGCGCTATCAACAACACCAAAGACTACGAGTTGAACTTATACGAAGTAGGCTTTTATTGACTAAGAACTGGAGCATGCCTCTGCTAGTGGATCCATCCTAAGAGCTCCCGGGGGAAGGGTGGTGAGTCACCTTTATACCCGGGCTTAGGGATGGAGCCAGGGGCGGAGACATGCCCGGACCTGTACAGAGTTAACAGTGGTTTACCACACAGACATGTACAGAGTTAGCAGTGGTTTACCACACTGCCTAAGTAGAAGAAGAAGAATTCTGACTCCCTTACTACTGTGGAAGAACAGAGGACCTAGTTTCAATGGTTGAGCCGCTGGGATTAGAGAGCTGAAGTTAGTAGCGCAGATTCCAGGAGCTGGCCCATGGCACGCTGTTCTAACTATCAGAATCCAAACTAAACAAGCCCCAGTGTAAGAGCGGTGTCAAAAGGCAGGTGTCTTGTGCATTTGACCCAAATGGTTGCTGGAAGCACAGTAAGATGGGAAGCAATTGTGCTGGGTATTGCTCACTGCATAACCGTAGAGCCCAGTTTGCAACTGAGCCACAGGAAGTAGGAAGGTCCTCGGTTCTGTCTGTGGGCAACAACAACAACAACTGGTATTTATTTAGCGCCTTCAATGTAGTAAACCATCCCAAGGCGCTTCACAGAAGTTTCATCAAACAAAATTTGACACCGAGCCACATAAGAGGAAATTAGGGCTGGTGACCAAAAGCTTGGTCAAAGAGGTAGGTTTTAAGGAGCGTCTTAATGGAGGAGAGAGAGATAGAGAGGCGGAGAGGTTTAGGCAGGGAATTCCCGAGCTTAGGATCTTGGCAGCTGAAGGCACGGCCGCCAATGGTGGAGCGATTAAAATCGGGGATGCTCAAGAGGCCAGAATTGGAGGAGTGCAGAGATCTCAGGGAAATTATAGGGCTGAAGGAGATTACAGAGACAGGGAGGAGTGAGGCCATGGAGGGAGATAATAGAGATAACAGAAAATAGAGAGGAGACAACACATTAAAATCGGGGATACTCAAGAGGCCAGAATTAGAGGAGCGCAGATATCTCGGGGGGTTGTGGGGCTGAAGGAGATTACAGAGATAGGGAGGGGCGAGGCCGTGGAGGGATTTGAAAACAAGGATGAGAATTTTGTAATCGAGGCGTTGCTTAACTGGAAGCCAATGTAGGTCAGCGAGCACAGGGGGTGATGGGCGAACGGGACTTGGTGTGAGTTAGGACACGGGAAGCCGAGTTTTGGATGACCTCAAGTTTACGTAGAGTAGAACGTGGGAGGCCAGCCAGGAGTGCGTTGGAATAGTCAAGTCTAGAGGTAACAAAGGCATGGAGGTTGCGCACGGGTGTTGGATGAGGACTGAATCTTTCAGGGCCGTTGTGGCCCCCGTGGCTAAATAGCCAGCTGTCGCTCAGTGTCCAGGCTCACATATGAAGAATGGTCACTTTGGTGAGGTGTTGAAGGGTGGGACTGTACCCCAGGGCGAGTCAGAACCTTCAGAAGAGGAGATGATGAATGGAGAATGACCCCTGCATTTTATCTGGAGCTGCCCTTTACATATACAACCGCCAAATGGAATCATTGCTCTAGACACTGACGCACAATCCAGTATCAATGAGGTTCGTTGTCACTATTAAGTCGATGCCTCATATGATTGAATTACACTTGAGTCAGATTCTGTATCTTTGATATTTCTGAAGGTGATCTTATAGTCCTTTCTCCTCACTTGTTCCCACCCAGTAACATGAGACTGTTTTTTTTATTGTGTGCATCGGTGCAAATCTGCATCAAACCAAGTTAATTATCAGCGCTCGCCTTTGTTGGATAAAAACTGACTATAAAAAGTCTTTTCTTCTATAAATATAAGAGCTTTCAGTGCAAAAGGTAATTGGATCCTCAGTCCATCGTATTCAGGCTGGGTTACGCATAATCAGACCAAGATCTTAATATGTTCAAGAAAAACAGGCGTAATTATCACTCTTTGAAGTATTTTTTTAAAGTAGAAAAACTAAAGAAAGACTTGCATTTACACGGCGCCTTTCACGACTACCAGGCGTCCCAAAGATCTTTACATCCAATGAAGTACATTTTTGGAGTGTAGTCACTATTTTAATGTGGGAAACGCGGCAGCCAATTTGCGCACAGCAAGCTCCCACAAACAGCAATGTGATAATGACCAGATAATCTGTTTTAGTGATGTTGATCAAGGGATAAATATTGGCCCCAGGACACCGGGGAGAACTCCCCTGCTCATCTTCGAAATAGGGCCGTGGGATCTTTTATGTCCACCTGAGAGGGCAGATGGGGCCTCGGTTTAACGTCTCTTCCTTAAGGCTAAAGGGATCAAGGGATATGGGGAGAAAGGAGGGCCAGGGTACTGAATTTGGATGATCAGCCATGATCTCATTAAATGGCGGAACAGGCTCGAAGGGCCGAATGGCCGACTCCTGCTCCTATCTTCTATGTTTCTATGTTTTCCAAAAGATGGCACCTCCGACAGTGCAGCGCTCCCTCAGCACTGCACTGGGAGTGTCAGCCTAGATTTTTGTCCTCGAGTCTCTGGAGTGGGACTTGAACCCACAACCTTCTGATGCAGAGGCGAGAGAGTGCTACCACACATGAGCCATGGAGTAAGGATCTGCAATTGAACTCGGCATTTCTGGGCCAAGGAGTGGAGAAAATAACCCAGGGTTCCTGCTCCTGATTGCCATCCAGTGACCCCCCCTCTCACCCACTGGCAAGGGAGTGATTTAATGTCATGTGATCACAGGCGTGAGCTTGACTGTGATGCCTTCCACATTCGCACAGCCCGCCAACACTCAAGAATAATGGCCATTTGAGCGAGAGGGACAGGAGGTCAACTGCAGCCCCTGGAACTGTACCCAAGCAAGAGAAAAGAAAGGAATTAAAGACATGCATTGATATAGCAACAGAAAATGCTGGAAAAACTCAGCAGGCCAGGCAACATTCGTGGAGAGAAATTAGAGTCGACGTTTCGGGTCTAGCCCTTTTTCAGAACTGGAAAGGAAATGAAATAGATCGAAGGCAGGGCTGCGATAGAACAAAAGAAGTAAAGAGACATTAAGAGGTATTCAAAACCAGACGAGATGGTAATAGGACAAGTGGAGACAAAAGACGGCAAGATTAGGTGTGAAGTGTACTGGCAGAAAGAGAGACAGCTGCCATGTGGGAGAGAGAAAAAAAAGGAAAGGAAAGGCAGGGGGGGGGGGGAAACCCAAAACAAAGGGGTGTAAAAAAATATAAGTAAAAATGTAATAGGGGCCGAGGTTATGATCTGAAATTGTTGAACTCGATATTGAGTCCGGAAGGCTGCAAAGTGCCTAATCGGAAGATGAGGTGCTGTTCCTCGAGTTTACGTTGAGCTTCCGTGGAACAATGCAAGAGGCCAAGGACGGTGAGGTCCGAGTGGGAATGGAGCGGTGAATTAAAGTGACAGGCGACCGGAAGCTCGGGGTCACCCTTACGGACTGAACGGAGGTGTTCCGTAAAGCGGTCACCCAATCTGCGTTTGGTCTCCCCACCATTGATATAGCACCTTTACCAACCTCAGGATGTCCCAAAGCACTTTACAGCCAATGAAGGACTTTTGAAGTGTAGTCACTGTTGTAATGTAGGAAAAGTTTTTCAAGAGAGAGGGGGAGAAAATTGGAGAATAAAGTGGAAGCTCGGTGATGGCCATATATTCTCCTCCCCAATGGGTGACCTGGTTCACCGTATAATACAACAACAGCTTACATTTATATCGCACCAAATTGCTGCAACAAAGATGCTGACCCAAAGAATGAGATATTAGGAGGGGTGACCAGAATCTTGGCAAAATAGGTGTTTTTTAAGGAGTGTCTTAATGGAGGAGGGTGAGCTGGAGATGCGCAGGCATTTAGGGAGGGAATTCCAGAGCATTGGGCCTTGGCTGTTGAAAATACAGGGTGGGGCAAAGGGAAGGAGAGATGCACAAGATGGCAGAATCAGAGGAATGGAGAGTTGGAGAGGAATGGGGTGTTGTAGAGCTGGAAGAGGTAACAGAGATAGGGAGGGGTGAGGCCATGCAGAGATTTAACTACAAGGATGAGAATTATAAAATTGGAGGCTTTGGAGGACTGGGAGCCAACATAGGTTAGCAAGCAAAGGGGGCGTGGACGGTGCAGGATAGGAAAACGGACAGCAGCGTTTGTCATGAGCTGATGTTTATAGAAGATGGAGGCTGGGTGGCCGATCAGGAAAGCAATGGAATAGCCGGGTCTGGAAGAAGTGGCAAAAGGTGGATGAAGATTTCAGTGACAGATGGGCTGAGGTAGGGGCAGAGGCAGGTGATGTTATGGAGTGGAAGTGGGTGGTTTTTGTGATGGAGAATATCTGGAGTCAGAGAAGGCTTTGTCAATGATCAAGAGCATGGAAGTAGAGAGGCCATGAGAGATAGTGAGGTCAAGGGGTTGGCTGAGAATAAGGGGTTGAAGAGTTTATATGGCGGGAGACGTTTAGGAGGCCAGTGAATTCAGAGAAGAGAGCGAGGACGAAGGGAGCTGAGATGGAGATTGAAATCACCAAGGATGAGGAGTCACTCAGTGCAGAGGCTGACGAGGTCAGGTGGGCAGAACAGTGGCAAATGGAATTCAATCCAGAGAAGTGTGAGGTAATGCATTTGGGGATGGCTAACAAGGCAAGGGAATACACATTGAATGGTAGGACACTGAGAAGTGCAGAGGTACAAAGGGACCTTGGAGTGCAGGTCCACAGATCCCTGAAGGTAGCAGGGCATCTTGATAAGGTGGTTAAGAAGGCATACGGAGCACTTGCTTTTATTAGCCGAGGCATAGAATATAAGAGCAGGGAGGTTATGCTTAAACTATATCAAACTTCTCTTCTTAGGCAGTAGTTAGTTAGGTCACTAGTTAGGTCACAGCTAGAATACTGCGTGTAGTTCTGGTCACCACATTACAGGAAGGATGTGATTGCACTGGAGAGGGTACAGAGGAGATTTACGAGGATGTTGCCTGAACTGGAGAATTTTAGCTCTGAGGAAAGATTGGAACAGAGGAGGCTGAGGGGAGATTTAATTGAGTATAAAATTATGAGGGGCCTAGATAGAGTGGATAGGAAGGACCTATTTCCCTTAGCAGAGAGGTCAATAACCAGGGGGCATAGATTTAAAGTAATTGGTCGGAGGTTTAGAGGAGATTTGAGGGGAAATTTCTTCACCCAGAGGGTGGCGGGGGTCTGGAACTCACTGCCTGAAAGGGTGGTAGAGGCAGAAACCCTCACCACATTTAAAAAGTGCTTGAATATGCACTTGAAGTGCCGTAACCTACAGGGCTACGGACCTAGTGCTGGAAAGTGGGATTAGGCTGGATAGCTCTTTGTCAGCCGGCATGGACACAATGGGCCGAATGGCCTCCTTCCGTGCTGTAAATTTCTATGATTTGTACGAGGAAAGGCGGGAGGATAACCCCATTATCTGGTAATTTATCTGATTGTTTGGGACCTTTCTGTGCGCAATTCGGCTCCTGCATTTGCATATATTACGACAGTTCAAAAGTAGTTAATTGGCTGTGAAGTGCTTTTAAGAAGTGACAGGTGCTATATAAATGTAAGTTATTTCCCAAGGGAAATGCAGAGAGGGGTGGACCTACCAGCACAGTCCAAGTCAGCAGTGGTGTCAGAGTTGGGATAGGTGAGTAGGACAGGAAGTAGGTTGGTTGAGGCTTGGCCCCCATTAAGCGACAAGGTCGGCAAGAGAGGAGGATGGAGCTTGTGTGACTGCTGCTCGGAAGGAGGCCTCAAAAGGGTGCCTCAATGGGCCCTTCGAAGAATACCGACAGAGGATACGCATGGATTTCTTCAGTAAGAATTCAAGCCTGGAATGGCAGAAGAAGAGTAGGAAGGCTGAGGACTCCTAGCTGGTTGCCGTGGGGATTGGGGAGGCGAAAGTACCTGGAAGGGGAAAAATGAAATGCGGCACGGCTTTTTCTTAATTCATTCTCTGGATGTGTGCTTTTATTGACCATCCCAAGTGGTCCTGGAAAGGTGGTGGTGAGCCACTTTCTTGAACCACTGTTATTCTTTGTAGTAATTTGATACAATTGAGTGACTTGCTAGGCCACTTAAGAGTTAACCACAATTTACACTTCATCTAGAGCCATCCTTTGTTTCTTAACCTGTCCCATTACCATCCCCTTTTTCCTTGAATATCTCTTAATGGCCTAGAAATTCAGTTGCTTGCGCCACCAGTTTGCGCCCAAAGAGGCCACTCAGAGGCTTTAGCGCCACTGGCCATAACCACCGCGATATTTAGCGGGGCGCTAATGGCGGCGTTAGCCTGTAGCGCTGCGCCGCCACCGATGACGTCATCGGTGTGCGCAGCGCCCCGCTACCGCCCCCAACGCCATATTAGGTCGCGCCCGCCTCTTCCGCGCCGGCCACAAATAGCGACCGGTACACAGGGGCCAACCTGTGGTGGTAGTGGCGCTAGTTAAGGTGGAGGTGCGGCCGGCCGCTTTTTCGGCGGCCGCCTGCCCGCACCTCCGTCCCCGGCCTCCTACACCCCCCCCCCCCCGCGGCATTGCCGGCTGTTTCCCGAGAGCCCGGCACTTCTCCTTGGTGCCGGGCTCATTTGCCGGCACTCGCGAGCGGGGATCGCGCTGTTGCAGGCACCTCCCCCTTAACAGTGGGAGGAAGGCCTGCAGTACCGCAGCGTGCCGTGCCGCAGCGGGTGGCGCTGCGGCACTTTGCGCGCCGATATTCAGTTTCAGCGCCCCAAGCGGGGCGCGGGAAGCCTCGTTTAGCGGCCCGCTTCCATTTGGGGCGCAGAAACTGAATATCCCGATGGTGCAAGTGGCTCCGCGCGCAGCGGTAATTCCGGCGCCCGGGCGAGCTTGGCGCCCCAAACTGAATTTTTAGCCCAATGTCTCTTAACCTCTTCCGTCTTCTATCCTATCACAGACCTTCCCTTTTGTTCTTTCATCCCCTCCCACCTTTCCCAGCTCCCACACTTGCTTAAAAATCTGTTCCATTTCCTGCTTTTTTCCAGTTCTGACGAAAGGTCATCGACCTGAAACGTTGGGCTGGATTTTGCTAGGGCCGGGGAGGCGGGATTGGAGGCGTGTGGGGGATAAAAATCGCAAAACTGGCGTGCAGGCCCAAACCCACCTCCATCCCGCCTCCACGCAATTTTCCTAAATTCGTGTCTGCTGGTCCCGACTCCGTCCCACCTCCAGGAGGCGGGATAGGCCCTTAAGGCCCTTAACAAGCCCTCAATTGGCTCTATAATCCCATTTTCCTAACCACTTGCAAGTTTACTCGTTTTCCCACGTGAAACACGCCTGGTGGGAAACACACATCTGAAACCTGGCGGGAGCACAACTGGCTTGCGGAGTAGCAGCTGCAGCTCAACCATTAAATGGCAGATTTGAACAGGCTTTAATTGCAGGTGGCATAACTTTGCTCTCTCAGGTCTGGGGGATCTTTCAGAAGGCATATCCACAGCTCTGGAAGTTTGCAGCCTGACAACCATCTCCAGTGTGACCTCCTGGGCAACCCCTCTCGCCACCTTCACTGAGCGCTTCCTCAACTGAGGCATCTACCAGAAGCATGGGAGCCATTTTTGTCCTGCCCTTCTGGATATTACATGAGGCCGCCCAACAGCAGCAGCAACAACAGTTGCGCCAAGCTGCTGCTGCCCCACCTGAGGATGCACAGGCCAGAAGGGGCCAGCGCATGGAAGGCCGCCGGCGCAGGAGAGACCCCCCAAACAGGGTCTATAGACGCAGGGTCAGCTACCTCAACATGTCTGAGCAGCAGTGCCAAAGGCGGCTCCGACTTTCGCGAGAGATAGTGGCTGACATCTGCGCAATGCTGCAGCAAGACCTGGAGCCCAGAGGAGCAGCTGGACACCCCTTATCAGTGGCCGTCAAAGTCACCATCGCACTCAACTTTTTTGCCTCAGGCTCATTCCAGGGATCAGCAGCAGACATCAGCGGCATCTCCCAGGCGGCCGCACACACCTGCATCAAGCGGGTAACCGATGCCCTCTTTGCCATCGCGCACAATCACATCCATTTCACCAAGGATCGAGCAAGTGTCATGGCGAGGGCGGTTGGATTTGCTAATCTTGCAGGCTTTCCAAGGGTGCAGGGCATCGTTGATTGCACACATGTGGCCCTTAAGGCTCCCCATCGCAATCCTGGTATTTTTGTCAACCGCAAGGGCTTCCACTCCCTCAACGTTCAGCTGGTGTGTGACCACAAGAAGGAAATTTTGCATGTTTGTGCCAAGTACCCTGGCAGTTGCCATGACTCCTTCATACTGCGCCAGTCTACTGTGCCTCCGCTATTCAGTCCGCCAGACCAACTTAACGGATGGCTACTTGGAGACAAGGGCTATCCCTTGAGGACGTGGCTATTGACGCCGCTGAGGAGCCCATCCAACGCAGCTGAGGAGAACTACAACTCCAGCCACCTTTCCACCAGAGCCATGATCGAGCAGACCATTGGTCTGCTGAAGATGCGCTTCAGATGCCTGGATAGATCAGGTGGAGCCCTGCAATACTCTGCAGCCAGGGTCTCCAGAATCGTTGTGGTTTGCTGTGTGCTTCACAACATGGCACAGCGTCGTGGCTTGCAGATGGCCGAGGACCAAGTGGCTCCTGACATATCCTCCTCAGATGAGGAGGAGGAGGGGGGGGAGGAGGAGAGCGAAGACGAACATCTTGCAGAGGCTCATCAACCAGCGGCAGCAGTGCGCGAGAACATTGGTGGCCGGCATGCAAGGAACGCGCTCATATTGGGCAGATTTGCTGAGCCTCGCCCATGAGGGACTATTGCCTCGCATCCATTTACCTGAGCACTGACAATAGCCAGGAACCAGCTGACTTCTAGCGATGTGACCACCATACTGACCTCAAAGTGAAAGTCCCATTCGCGAAATGACACACGCCACAACTACAGCAGTAGCCAACAGATGATTTATTAACATTATTCTGATGGCTTTCAACCATAACACATTAAATTCCACCCAAGTGACTACCCTTGTGACTATTTGTGCAGTTTCTTTCTCTTACGCGTGCTCCTACGTAGTGGTTCCCCAGTGGCATCAGCAGATGTGGAGGCCCCTTGCTTACTTCCTTGCTGCTCCTGTCTGGACACCTTTGGCGGGCGTCCTCTGGGGTTGCGAGCCTGTAAGGGCTGCGCAACAGTCTGCTGCTCCTGTGGCTGTGCAGGGGTTGAGACGCCGATCTCACTTGGGTGCTGACTCAGGTGGGGCTCTGACCGAGGACTTGTCAGTGGCATGGAAGTTTGAGCGCTTGGAGAGGAGCCCCCACCTCCTTGTTCTCTGCCACCATCATCCCTCTCATGGGTCAGGTCCCCCTCAGCGCTTGCAAGTGGCGAGAGAGCACCTTGCTGCACATCAGGGGAGCCATGGGGACCCGTGTCGGGACTGGCAGTCCTTCTCAGAGGGACTGCCATGAAGGTCTGGTTTCTCTGTTCAATAGCTGCCCATCGCTCCTCCAGAGATGTCAGTCTAGTCTGAACACTCACCATGTTTTCAACACTCGCGCGACTTATCTCCTCCATGGCCGTAGCCAGCCTTTCCACGGAGGTTGCCATCCTTTCCGTGGTAATGCGTTGATGCGCCAATGACTCCACAAAGGCTCTGCTCATGTTAGCGACGGACTCCTCCATTCGCTCCACACTCGCAGCAACCATGGAGACAAAACCTGCCAGAGACTCCTGCATATTTTCCTGGAGTGCCATCACCGCTGATACTGTGGATGGACCCAGAGGCAGAGGGTCGACATGCAGCTGAGCCGAGCTGGGAGAGTGCTGCGCCCTCCGACTAGGACTCTCCACTGCTGTCCCTGTCTCCACCATCTGCTGAGGCTCACTTGTGAGCTGTGATACACCAGGTGACAACACTACTCTATGTCCCGAAGGTCCCACCGAGGTGTGAGTGTCTGCGCTGGTGCTGGGTGCGTTGCCTTCTGCTGACGCTGCGCCCTCAGAGGTTGCAGCTTCCTCTGAGGAGTCTGGATGCTGAGGCTGAACCTCCTCCTGCGTCCTGGAGACGGGAGCTTGCGATGGTCCTGTGGGGGAGTAAAGGAAAGTGTCAGAGATGAGAGGCCAGGGTTACCTGCACAGTGCTTATTGCAGATGATCAGAGGTCCATCTGCTAGAGCTTCCAAGTCATTATCAGCGAGTCATGCAATGCAATTGAGAGAGTTGGAAAACTCTTCTGTCACCAGCTTGCTCTACTGCACCAGTCTCTCCGTCCCCCACTTGTGTGTCGTCCTGGATGCCGACGATCTCCAGGATCGCCTCCTCCCATGGGGTCAGCTGGGCTAAGGAGGCTGCCCCTCCACCTGTCCTGGCTCGCTCACTTCGGTTGTGAGCTCTCTTTTCCTGCAATGGGGGAGACAAGTGGAGTTTGAGCGAGAATGAAGGAGTGAGTGTAGAGAATCGATGGCATAGATGCTTAGAAGGAGAGAAAGATGGAGTGAGATGGCAAGACCAAGGGCCCTCCCTATGTGATGTAAGTTGTTTTCATAGCATGACAGTGATAGGGAGTGTGAGGGCTGCATAGTCCATTAGTTAGGTGAATGTGACCATAGAGAGAGAGGGAGTGGGAAAGGGTGCATGGATGTCAGTGTCAAGTGGGATGTGGAGGAAGAGATTGGTAAAGCTGAGAGCTGGTGAGGAAAGGCAATGGGGATCAGATTAAGAGTGATGGGAACATCATGCTCACTTTTCCAGTGCGCAGAAGGTCATGGAAGCGTTTCCGACACTGGATCCATGTTCTGCTGGTATTCGAGCTGGCGTTCACCTGCTCTGCCACCCTCAGCCACACAGCCTTGGTTTGCTGGGGTGGCTTCTTCCTCCCCGAGGAGGGGAAGAGTACCTCCCTGCTCTCTGTCGCTCCCTCCACCAATGCCTGGAGGGCTGCCTCGTCAAATCTGGGGGATGCCTTACTCCGATGTGTCGCCATGATTGATGATGGTAGCAGCAGCTGCCAGGGCCAGAAGCTTGGCAGTCTGCTGAAGTGAGCAAGGCTTGTGGAAGCCCTTAAATGAAGCAGCAGTGATGATGTCATCGGAGGCGAGCTTCCCACCTGAAAAGCTCTCCGGCTAGGGGTTCCCACACGTGGGGAATCAATTGGGCTATAAAATCAAAATTGCATCAATTTCCCACATCGTTCAGGATTCGTGTGGGAAACACGAAATGTGGGGAACACGACCCCAACCCGCCCCCGTAGCAAAATCCAGCCCGTTAACTCTGTATCTCTCTTCACAGATGCTGCCTGAACCTGCTGAGTTTCTCCAGCATTTTCTGTTTTTATTTCAGATTTCCAGCATCTGCAGTATTTTCTTTTTGTGTAAGAGTTAACCACGTTGGTGTGGGACTGGAGTCACATATAGGCCGAGACTGGGTAAGGACGACAGGTTTCCTTCCCTAAAGGACATTAGTGAACCAGTTGGGTTTTTACAACAATCCGATAGTTTCATCGTGACTTTCACTGATACCTTTTTTTCATTTTAATTAGTTGCATATGTTTTAAAAACTAAATTCAAATTCTCATAAACCTCATCCATGCCACTGTCACCTCTCGACTTGACTATTCCAATGCACTCCTGGCCGGCCTCCCACATTCCACCCTATGTAAAGTTGAGGAGATCCAAAACTCGGCTGCCCGTGTCCTAACTCGCACCAGTCCCATTCGCCCATCACCACTGTGCTCGCTGACCTACATTGGCTCCCGGTTAAGCAGTGCCTCGATTTCAAAATTCTCATCCTTGTTTTCAAATCCCTCCATAGGCTCGGCCCTCCCTATCTCTAATCTCCTTCAGCCCCACAAACAGCCCCCACCACCCCCCCCCCGCCCCCCTGCACTCCTCTAATTCTGGCCTCTTGAGCATCCCTGATTATAATCGCTCAACCATTGGTAGACATGCCTTCTGTTGCCTGGGCCCTAAGCTCTAGAATTCCCTGCCTAAACCTCTCTGCCTCTCTTTCCTTCTTTAAGACACTCTTTAAAACCTACCTCTTTGACCAAGCTTTTGGTCATCCGTCCTGATATTCTCCTCCTTTGGCTCGGCCTCAGGAGGGGCGACAGGTGGTTTTTACGGAGCGTCTGATAGGAGGAGAGGGAGGAGGAGAGACGGAGGGGTTTAGTAGGGAGGCAATTCCAGAGTGTGGGGCCTAGGTGGCTGAAGGCACAGCTGCCAAAAGTGGGACAAAGGAATGGGTGGATAGACAAGAGGCTGGAGTCAGAGGAATGAAGAGTTCGGGAGGGGGCGCTTTGTCAGGCTGGAGGTGGTTACAGGAATAGGGTGGGGCAAGGCATTGAAGGGTATTAAACACAAGGATGAGAACACTTGGTTGGGCTGTGGAAGGATCTCTGATAGAAGCAGGCAATGCCTCCACTGGTGAAGGTCCACACTACAGGAGCTGGTGGCCAAAGAACAATTTAAGCATAGAACAGGAGTAGGCCATACAGCCTCTCGAGCCACCAGTCAATGAGATCATGGCTGATCTGTAGCTTAACTCCATCTACCTGCCATGGCTCCATATCCTTTTCTACCCTTGTCTGGCAAAAATCTATTGATCTCAGATTGAACATTATTAGTTGAGCTCGCATCTACTGCTTTTTGTGAAAGAGTTCCACACTTCCACCAATCTTTGTATGAAGAAATGTTTCCTAACTTCTCTCCTGAATGGCCTGGCTCTGATTTTAAGGTTATTTCCTCTTGTCCTAGACTCCCCCACCAGCGGAAAACGTTCCTCTCTAATCTACTGGAATTTTTTGAGGATGTAACTGGTAAAATAGATAAGGGAGTACCAGTGGATGTGGTATATTTGGACTTTCAAAAGGCTTTTGATAAGGTCCCGCATAAGAGATTAGCGTGTAAAGTTAAGGCACATGGGATTGGGGGCAAGGTATTGACTTGGATAGAGAACTGGTTGGCAGACAGGAAGCAAAGAGTTGGAATAAATGGGTCTTTTTCCGAGTGGCAGGCAGTGACTAGTGGGGTACCGCAGGGATCGGTGCTAGGACCCCAGCTATTCACAATATACATTAATGATCTAGACAAGGGAACTAGATGTAATATCTCCAAGTTTGCAGACGACACAAAGCTGGGTGGGCATGTGTGCTGTGAGGAGGATGCCGAAAAACTCCAGTATGATTTGGACAGGTTGGGTGATTGGGCAGAAGCATGGCAGATGCAATATAACGTGGATAAATGCGAGGTTATCCACTTTGGTGTCAAAAACAAGAAGGCAGATTATTATCTGAATGGCAATAGATTGGGAAAAGGGGAAGTGCAACGAGACCTGGGTTTCCTTGTGCACCAGTCGCTGAAGGTAAGCATGCAGGTGCAGCAGGCGGTTAAGAAGGCAAATGGTATGTTGGCCTTCGTAGCGAGAGGGTTTGAGTACAGGAGCAAGGATGTCTTGCTGCAGTTGTACAGGGCCTTGGTGAGACCACATCTTGAGTATTGTGTGCAGTTTTGGTTGCCTTCTCTGAGGAAGGATGTTCTTGCCATGGAGGGAGTGCAGCGAAGATTCACCAGGCTGATACCTGGGATGGCAGGAATGACGTATGAGGAGAGATTGGGTCGATTGGGCTTATACTCGCTGGAGTTTAGAAGAATGAGAGGGGATCTCATTGAAACTTATAAAATTCTAACAGGTCTAGACAGACTAGATGCAGGAAGGATGTTCCTGATGGTCAGGGACTCCAGAACCAGGGGTCACAGCCTAAGGATAATGGGTAAGCCATTTAGGACAGAGATGAGGAGGAATTTCTTCACCCAGAGAGTGGTGAACCTGTGGAATTCTCTACCACAGAAGGCAGTAGAGGCCAATTCATTAAATATATTCAAGAAGGAGTTGGATATATTTCTTAAGGCTAAAGGGATCAAGGGATATGGGGAGAGAGCAGGGACAGGGTACTGAATTTGGATGATCAGCCATGATCTCATTAAATGGCGGAGCAGGCTCGAGGAGCCGAATGGCCTACTCCTGCTCCTATCTTCTATGTTTCTATGTTTCTAACTACCCCTATCAATTCCTTTCAAAATCCTAAAAAGCTAAAATGAGCTTTAATGCGCCACTAGTCTTTACCCACAGGAAGTGGTGGCTTCCAAATGCGGGGGTGGCACATTCATACTGTGGCTGTTAGCATAAAGGAGGTGTGAATGGTTACTCTGATCCAGTCAAGGAAACAAAAGAGAATTGAAGCCACAAACATTTCCAGGAGCCATTTCCCGAAATCTCAGCCAGTGGAGCGGAGATTGTGATGTGGCGACAAAAAGCTGTGAATCATTGCAAAGAAAAATGTTCACATGGAACTGGCTCTCCCAGGTCGATGAAGTGATTCTGAAGTGAATCATTACAGCTCAACCCCTCTTTTAAACTAAAATAACAATAGAAAACGCTGGGAAAACTCAGCAGGCCAGGCAACATCCGTGGAGAGAGAAATAGAGTCAACGTTTCGGGTCGAAACCCTTCTACAGACCTGAAACGTTGATTCTGTTTCTCTCTCCACGGATGTTGCCTGGCCTGCTGAGTTTTTCCAGCGTCTTCTCTTGTTATTTTGGATTTCCAGCATCCGCAGTATTTTGCTATCCTCTTTTAAACTGGTGCTCGCCTTCCAGCTCCCAGCGTGCGTGTCTCGTGTAGCTGGTGGAACACCGAAATAAACTGGACACATGGGAGGGTGCAAGAGCGGAGGGACCTGGCGGGGTGGGGGGAGGGGGTGCATATTCACAAATCCCTGAAGGTGGCAGGGCAAGTTGATGAGGCAGTTAAGAAAGTGTATGGTGTTGTTAATAGAGGCATTGAATCCAAAAAAACAAGGAAGTCGTTGCTAAGCCTTTACACTGGTTCCGCCCCAGCTGGAGTATAGTGTACAATTCTGGGAACCACACTTTTGGAAGGATGTCAAGGTACCCAACGTACAGTGGAGATTTACCAAGGAGGAGGGATTTCAGTTATGTGGAGAGATTGGAGAAGCTGGGATTATTCTCCTTAGAGCAGAGAAGGTTAAGGGGAGACCCAATAGAGGTGTTCAAAATGATGAGGGGTTTTGATAGAGCACATAGGGAAAAACTGTTTCCGTTGGCAAGTGGGTCGGTAACCAGTGGTCATAGATTTAAAATAATTGGCAAAAGAACTAGCGGGGAAATGAGGAGAAATGTCTTCACACCGAGGGTTGTTAAGATCTGGAACGCACTACCTGAATGGATTCAGATCCCATAGGAACTTTCAGAGGGCAGTTGGTCATGGAAAGGGTGGACAGCTTTAAGTTCCTCGGAGTCCACATCACGGAAGACCTCTCCTGGTCCCTCAATACCTCCTCTCTGGTGAAGAAGGCCCAGCAGCGCCTATATTTCCTAAGGAGGCTGAAGGGATGTAACCTGTCACCCCTGATCCTCTCTAACTTTTACCGCTGCACAATAGAGAGCATCCTGACAAACTGTATCACAGTATGGTATGGCAGCTGTAGCTACTATGACCGGAAAGCCCTGCAGCGGGTAGTCAAAACTGCCCAACGCATTACCGGCACCCGGCTACCGACCATAGAGCACATATACCAGAAACGCTGTTTACGGAGGTCACGGACCATCATCAAAGACCCTACCCACCCCAGCCACAGTCTGTTCGCCCTCCTGCCATCTGGGAGACGCTACAGATGCATTCGCACCCGTACGACCAGATTTAGGAACAGCTTCTTTCCCAGGGCTGTCATCCTACTGAACTCCACAAATAAACTCTAAAGCCTGCACATCTGCCAATGCACTTTATTATGGTTATGTTTATGTTAATGTATTACAAGCCAAATGAATGTTGAATGTTTAAGTGTCTTAATCCAAATGTACACTCTCGGGAGCCGCAAGCCTACATTTCGTTGTACTGCACTTGTGCACTAACAATGACAATAAAAGTTGATTTGATTTGATGTACTTGAAGAGGACAGATTTGCAGCGTTATGAAAAGAAAGACTTGCATTTCTATAGCGCCTTTCATGACCACTGGACGTCTCAAAGCGCTTTACAGTCAATGAAGTATTTTTGAAGTGGAGTCACTGTTGTAATGTGGGAAACACGGCAGCCAATTTGCGCACAGCAAGCTCCCACAAACAGCAATGTGCTAATGACCAGATAATCTGTTTTTGTTATGTTGGTTGAAGGATGAATATTATTCAAATATTTAAACTTCTTCTTAGGCAGTCCCTCGGAACCGAGGATGACTTGCTTCCGTATTAAAAATGAGTTCTCAGGTGACTGATGAGTCCAATGCGGGACCTACAGTCTCTGTCACGGGTGGGGCAGACGGTGGTTGAAGGGGCGGGTGGGTGGGGTGCTTGGGTTGACGTGCGCTCCTTGCGCTGCCTGCGCTTGGCTTCCGCTTGCTCCCGGCGAAGAGACTCGAAGTGTTCAGCCCCTTCCCGAATGCTTCTCCTTCACTTTGTGCGGTCTTGGGCCAGGGATTCCCAGGTGTCGGTGGGGATGTTGCACTTTTTCAAGGAGGCTTTGAGGGTGTCCTTGAAGCGTTTCCTCTGCCCACCTGGGGCTCTCTTGCTGTGTCGGAGCTCCGAGTAGAGCGCTTGTTTTGGGAGTCTCGTATCGGGCATGCGGACAATGTGACCCATCCATTGTAGCTGATTGAGCGTGGTCAGAGCTTCGATGCTGGGGATGTTGGCCTGAGCAAGAACACTGACGTTGGTGCGCCTATCCTGCCAGTGGATTTGCAGGATCTTGCGGAGGCAGCGTTGGTGATACCTCTCCAGTGCTTTGAGGTGCCTGCTGTACGTGGTCCATGTCTCTGAGGCATACAGCAGGGCGGGTATCACTGCTGCTCTGTAGACCATGAGCTTAGTGCCGGGTTTGAGGTCCTGGTCTTCAAACACTCTCTTCCTCAGGTGACCGAAGGCTGCACTGGCACACTGAAGGTGGTGTTGGACTTCGTTGTCGATGTCTGCCCTTGTTGACAGTAGGCTCCCAAGGTATGGAAAGTGGTCCATGTTATCCAAGGCCTTGTCGTGAATTTTGATCATCGGGGGGCAGTACTGTGTGGCGGGGGCAGGTTGGTAGAGGACCTTTGTCTTACGGATGTTTAGTGTAAGGCCCATGCTCTCGTACGCTTCGGTGAAATTTAAACTTATAATATAAAAATGATGGAGAAAAAGCTGGGGAGTGTGACTAATTGGACAAAGAGCTGGCACAGGCATGATGGGCTGAATGGAATCCTTCTGTGCAGTAGAATTCTATGATCCTGTGACTTGCTGAGGCTGGCAGCCAAGACGACGCAATTTTAAAACTAAACAGGTTTTCCTGGACGATGGCAACTATGAATATAGCAAATTTCCTCTGGTATTGCCATAGCCAGAAGCCAGCAGCACTAGCATGGACCCCATGCAATATATCAGCACCTATAGACTACCATAACAAGAACTTGAGTTTAAATTGCACCTTGAATGTAGATATACTGTAGATATTCTAACAGGACTAGACAGACTGGATGCAGGAAGGATGTTCCCGATGGTCGGGGAGTCCAGAATCAGGGGTCACAGTCTAAGGATAAGGGGTAAGCCATTTAGGACAGAGATGAGGAGGAATTTCTTCACCCAGAGAGTGGTGAACCTGTGGAATTCTCTACCACAGAAGGCAGTGGAGGCCAATTCATTAAATATATTCAAAAAGGAGTTGGATATATTTCTTAAGACTAAAGGGATCAAGGGATATGGGGAGAAGGCAGGGACAGGGTACTGAATCTGGATGATCAGCCATGATCTCATTAAATGGCGGAGCAGGCTCGAGGGGCCGAATGGCCTACTCCTGCTCCTATCTTCTATGTTTCTATGTTTCTATACTACCCAAGGCACTTCACAAAGGCTTGAGGAAAATGGTGGCTGTGACATTGAAGGAGAGATTGACAGGTGGCCAAACACTCGGTCATAGAGGGGGGATGGGGATTGGGGGGGCGGTTGTGGTTTCTAGGGAGAGTCTTAAAGGGGGAGAGGGAAGAGGAGAGGCGGAGCGATTTAGGGGGGGAACTCCAGAGTGCGGGGCCCAAGGCAGATGAGGGCATGCCCACCAATAATGGGCACTGGGATGGGACGCACAGGAGGTCAGAGTCAGAGGAATGGGGAGTTCAGGCAGGTGGGGTTGGAGGGCTAGAGTAGATTACAGTTATAGAGAGGGGTGAGGCCATCATGAAGGGATTTAGACATAAGGATGAGAATTTAAATTTGAGGAACCAATGTAATTGAGACTGCTTGCAGCCTGGCAGCTTGGTTGGATGAAATGGGCAACCAATTCAAGTGGAAAGCCATCATTTTTTGATGCTTCTTTTTGACTTGATGGATTTGAACATCAAAAGCCCAACAAAAAAAAGCACCATTTGTATCTTAATATTGGTACAGGGACATCCTTTGACTCTTTATTAGATTATCTGAGGAAGGATATTCTCATTATCTGAGGAAGGATGTTCTTGCCATGGAGGGAGTACAGCGAAGATTCGCCAGACTGATACCTGGGATGGCAGGAATGACGTATGAGGAGAGATTGGGTCGATTGGGCTTATACTCGCTGGAGTTTAGAAGAATGAGAGGGGATCTCATTGAAACTTATAAAATTCTAACAGGACTAGACAGACTAGATGCAGGAAGGATGTTCCCGATGGCGGGGGAGTCCAGAACCAGGGGTCACAGTCTAAGGATAAGGGGTAAGCCATTTAGGACAGAGATGAGGAGGAATTTCTTCACCCAGAGAGTGGTGAACCTGTGGAATTCTCTACCACAGAAGACGGTTGAGACCAATTCATTAAATATATTCAAGAAGGAGTTAGATATATTTCTTAAGGCTAAAGGGATCAAGGGATATGGGGAGAAAGCATGATCAGCCATGATCGCATTGAATGGCGGAGCAGGCTCGAGGGGCTGAATGGCCTACTCCTGCTCCTAACTTCTATGTTTCTATGTTTCTATGTGATTACCGCTATTAGTTTGTATTCAGAGAGTGTGAGCGATCCAGTACAGTACTGGTGACGAGGCAGGGCGCTTGAAGCACGGGGATGCTGCGTTCCCGATCGCAGAGTCGCCTCAGCAGAGAGGCACCTCGACATGATCTGACCTCTGCCATGTTATTTCAGACTCTCAGGCCTGGATCACTCGTCCCTCCATATTGGAGAAGGCCGGCACCCAGCGTGGTAAAATCGCAATGCGTGACTTTGTAGAACTGTATGTTCACAGTTAAGAAAGAAAGAAAGACTTGCATTTATATAGCGCCTTTCACGACCCCAGGACGTCCCAAAGCGCTTTACGGCCAATGAAGTACTTTTGGAAGGCAGCCAATATGCGCACAGCAAGCTCCCACAAACAGCAATGTGCAAATGACCAGATAATCAGTTTTAGTGATGTTGGTTGAGGGATAAATATTGGCCAGGACACCAGCGAGAACTCCCCTGCTCTTCTTCGAAATAGTGCAGTGGGATCTTTTACGTCCACCTGAGAGAGCAGACGGGGCCTCGGTTTAACGTCTCATCCGAAAGACGGCACCTCCGGCAGTGCAGCGCTTCCTCAGCACCGCACTGGGAGTGTCAGCCTAGATTTTTGTGCTCAAGTCTCTGGAGTGGGGACTCGAACCCACAACCTTTTGACTCAGAGGCGAGAGAGTGCGGCCCACTGAGCCACGACTGACAGTTCCAGCACTGTCACCAGTCGCTGGGCATGTCCCAATGCCACTAAATGGGGAATCATTCTGCTTTCTCTTACCACGTTGTCTGCTTTGAAACTGGTCGGGGGAGGCAATCTGGAAACAGATGTTTTAAAACATAACCCCACCACAAGAGGAGCAGGGACACACCAGCAGCAAGCGCTCAGACATCTGCCTTCTTAGGACATCATTCCCATGAATGCAGTCCCCCTTTAAGACCGTACGCAGCGGCCCTTCTGATGGTGCGAGCAGACAGGGTAGCATCTTCGAAACATTAATAGCAGAGTTCTGTTTCATTTATCAATGAATGGGTCTCTGTTACACAACATCTCAGATCATGGTCAGGGCAGGCCACAGAGCACGCTGTACAGGATGTGCTGCCCTATCATTACTAATTACTAATGTGTGTGCTGCAACTCCCCAGGGAGGTATGGGGGATGGGAGATGGTTCTGTCTGCAGCACAGCTTTGGTGCACGTTCATCAGAGTCGCTCTGCACAAATTAATTTGTCGTTTTAAGAAAAAATTCTCCCTGTTTTTCTCCTCCAATCTGTTGACTCTTACTGGGTTATGCATCCATGGGTACCATCAGCTTCCTGCGTCCTTCATGTGCGCCGCGAGGCAGTGCGTGATAGCAGGCTGCTTGACCACAGCCTTGCCTGATGGTATCATCAGAACGCACACACGCACACATTCTAGGAAGGAATCACTGAATAATGCTTCCCCTCCCTGTCAGCCGTGGCTCAGTGGGCAGCGCCCTCAACTTGGAGTCAGAAGGTAGTGGGTTCACAGTCCCACTCCAGGGACTTGAGCACAAAAACTAGGCCGACACTCCAGTGCAGTGCTGAGGGAGTGCTGCACTGTCGGAGGTGCCGTCTTTCAGATGAGACGTTAAACTGAGGTCCCGTCTGCCCTCTCAGGTGGATGTAAAAGATCCCACGGCACTATTTCGAAGAAGAGCAGGGGAGTTATCCCCGGTGTCCTGACCAATATTTATCTCTTGATCAACATCATTAAAACAGATTATCCGGTCATTATCACATTGCTGTTTGTGGGAGCTTGCTGTGCGCAAATTGGCTGCTGCGTTTCCTACATTACAACAGTGACTACACTTCAAAAAAGCGCTTTGGGACGTGCTGAGGTTGTGAAAGGCGCTATAGAAATGCAAGTTTTTTTTTTTCTCCCTCGCTCTCAGAGAGATCGTGGCTAATTGCAGATCAGCTAACTCAACACAGACTAGTGATGGAACCCCGATCTTGATGCTTGACATGGCTGGGTGGTGCATTTAACAATGGAACCAATAACAGACTTTGGAAATCTCCAGATACTCAATTCAATTCAATTCAATTCAATTTTATTTGCCATATATAACTAGTACAGTGGAATGCTTACTCCCCGTAGGGACACGTCAGCTATTCTTACAGCGCCGTGTTCAGGAAGTCAATGGATTAAATGGATTTTTGCTGTGTATACTCATTGGGGACCCATGTCTTTTTTTCTAAATTTGTTTATGGGATGTGGGCGTTGCTGGCAAGGTCAGCATTTATTGCCCATCCCTAATTGCCCTCGAGAAGGTGGTGGTGAGCCGCTTTCTTGAACCGCTGCAGTCCGTGTGGTGAAGGTGCTCCCACAGTGCTGTTAAGGAGGGAGTTCCAGGACTTTGACCCAGCGACGATGAAGGAACGGCCGATATATTTCCAAGTCAGGATGGTGTGTGACTTGGAGGGGAACTTGGAGGTGGTGGTGTTCCCATGCGCCTGCTGCCCCTGTCCTTCTAGGTGGAAGAGGTCGCGGGTTTGGGAGGTGCTGCCGAAGAAGCCTTGGCGAGTTGCTGCAGCGCATCTTGTAGATGGTGCAC
The DNA here is from genome assembly GCF_052327205.1 of Somniosus microcephalus. Classification (NCBI taxonomy): domain Eukaryota; kingdom Metazoa; phylum Chordata; class Chondrichthyes; order Squaliformes; family Somniosidae; genus Somniosus; species Somniosus microcephalus. The sequence goes on from NC_141016.1 coordinate 11,050,854, forward strand.
ACTGCAGCCACGGTACGCCGGTGGTGGAGGGAGTGAATGTTTAAGGTGACGGATGGGGTGCCAATCAAACGGGCTAATTTGTCCTGGATTGAGTCGAGCTTCTTGAGTGTTGTTGGAGCTGCACTCATCCAGGCAAATGGAGAGGCAAGTCTTGAAATGACAAGCTTCATGATTATGGTCAGTAGGTTGGGAACGCTGCGAATCAAGGGCGTGAGCTTTGTGCCTGATTTTCTGACCGGCATGCCCTGTTGAACGAGACTCTGCACTGGGAGCGCTGCAGGACTCCTGTCTCCCTGCACCCAGCGGGCCTCCAAAGATATCTGCAGGAGGCCAGCGCCTGACCCGCATATATAAACAAATGGTCTTAAAAAAAAGCTTTTAATATGCTTGTGTAGATTAGGAGCTCGCAATTACCGGTGTAACAGAACAACTCCCCCTGTATCGCAGCTGGGGGAATGAGTGCAGTCTGAACAGCCAGCTCTCCGTGGGCTGACTGCAACACATGCCCGAGGCTGGCCACTCCTTGTTAAAAAAATAATAATCCTAATCAGAAGCGATTAGGTTCTCCTGGGCTCTCAATTACGGTGTAATGGAACTGTGAATCGAGTGGACTAAAAGCCACAGAGCTCCGCTTGCTCATCTGTGAGTCCAATAAAACGCGTGGGCTGCTGGTTTCTTGTGTCATTTCCATCTGCAAATTTAATCAGATGCAAATGGACTGAACTCTGCCCTTTCACCTTTGGAGTTTGGATTCAAATCATGGCACAGAATGGGGAGGGGATGAACATCTCCTCTATCTGCTGCTGTTAAGTGTCTTAAAGAAAGAAAGACTTGCATTTATCTTCTTCTTCTTCTTCTTCTTCTTCCTAGGCAGTCCCTTGGAGGCTCCCGAGGTATGGAAAGTGGTCCACGTTGTCCAAGGCCTTGTCTTGGTTTTTGATAATCGGGGGGCAGTACTGTGTGGCGGGGGCAGGTTTGTAGAAACATAGAAACATAGAAGATAGGAGCAGGAGTAGGCCATTCGGCCCCTCGAGCCTGCTCCACCATTCAATGAGATCATGGCTGATCATCCAAATTCAGTACCCTGTCCCTGCCTTCTCGCCATATCCCTTGATCCCTTTAGCCTTAAGAAATATATCTAACTCCTTCTTGAATATATTTAATGAATTGGCCTCTACTGTCTTCTTTGGTAGAGAATTCCACAGGTTCACCACTCTCTGGGTGAAGAAATTCCTCCTCATCTCTGTCCTAAATGGCTTACCCCTTATCCTTAGACTGTGACCCCTGGTTCTGGACTCCCCCACCATCGGGAACATCCTTCCTGCATCTAGGCTGTCTAGTCCTGTTAGAACTTTATAAGTTTCAATGAGATCCCCTCTCATTCTTCTAAACTCCAGCGAGTATAAGCCCAATCGACCCAATCTCTCCTCATACGTCATTCCTGCCATCCAAGGTATCGGCCTGGTGAATCTTCGCTGCACTCCTTGCATGGCAAGAACATCCTTCCTCAGATAAGGCGACCAAAACTGCACACAATACTCAAGATGTGGTCTCACCAAGGCCCTGTACAACTGCAGCAAGACATCCTTGTTCCTGTACTCAAACCCTCTCACTACGAAGGCCAACATACCATTTGCCTTCTTAACCGCCTGCTGCACCTGCATGCTTACCTTCAGCGACTGGTGCACAAGGACGCCCAGGTCTCGTTGCACTTCCCCTTCTCCCAATCTATTGTCATTCCGATAATAATCTGCCTTCCTGTTTTTGACACCAAAGTGGATAACCTTGCATTTATCCACGTTATATTGCATCTGCCATGCTTCTGCCCAATCACCCAACCTGTCCAAATTATACTGGACAGGACCTTTGTAGAGGACCTTTGTCTTACGGATGTTTAGTGTAAGGCCCATGCTCTTGCACGCTTCAGTGAAGGTGTTGACGATGGTTTGGCGTTTGACTTCGAGTGAGCGCAGACGCAAGCGTTGTCTGTATACTGTAATTCGACGACAGAGGATGGGACGACCTTGGATCTGGACTGGAGGCGACGGAGTTTGAACAGTTTCCCGTTTGTTCTGTAAATTAGCTCCACTCCAGTGGGGAGCTTACTGAGGGTGAGATGGAGCATTACAGCAAGGAAGATCGAGAAGAGCGTTGGTGCGAAGACGCTTCCTTGCTTGACCCCGGGTCCGTACGTGATTTGGGTCTGTGGTGGAATCGTTGGTCAGGATCACGGCTTGCATGTCGTCGTGAAGCAGGCGGACGATGGTGACAAACTTTTGAGGGCCTTTCACAACCCCAGGACACACTCCTGGCCAGCCTCCCACATTCTACTCTACGTAAACTTGAGGTCATCCAAAACTCTACTGCCCGTGCCCTAACTCGCACCAAGTCCTGTTCACCCATCACCCCTGTGCTCGCTGACCTCGGCTCCCAGTTAAGCAACGCCTCAATGTTAAAATTCTCATCCTTGTTTTCAAACCCCTCCATGGCCTCGGCCCTCCCTATCTCTGTAATCTCTTCCAGCCCCACAACCCTCTTGAGATATCTGCATTCTTCTAACTTTGGCCTCTTGAGCATCCCAGATTTTAATTGTTCAACCATTAGTGGCCGTGCCTTCAGCTGCCAAGACCCTAAGCTCTGGAATTCCCTCCTAAACCTCTCTGCCTCTTTTCTATATTACAACAGTGTAGTCACTGTTGTAATATAGGAAACGTGGCAGCCAGTTGCACACAGCAAGCTCCCACAAACAGCAATGTGATAATAACCAGATAATGGCCTAGAAATTCAGTTGTTTGCGCCAGCCGCTAGCGCCTTAGGAGGAGCAGATGTCGGGCGCTAGGCGGCTAGCGGCCGGGCGCAGCGCGATCTGCGCCTCTCCCCAACTTCAGTAAAGATTTAGCGGCGGCGCAAAGCCTTTGCGCGCCCTCAGCTGCGCGCGCAGAACCTGACGTCATTTCATCGTGCAACGCCCTTTGTTCGCCCCAAACCGGAAATTCAGTGGCGCCGCCCTATTGTGCGCCTGGCGCCCCTAGCGACTGGTAGAGGGGAACGGTTCCCAGTCACTGCGGGGCGCGGGGGGGCGCAAATTAAAGGGCACTCCTCCTGCAGTAGAAAAGGCAGCCTTTTTGCAACACTCCTTCTTTGTGAGAGACGGATCTTTGCAGAGAGACAAAGGTAGAGAGCTTTCTGGTTTGGCTCAACACTCGCACAGGTACTTGTGGCTTCAGGCCACAGCTTTGCACTTGTCTTTAACTTCAGAGCCATAGCATTGATTGGAAACATATAATGGGGGCTGCAATGGGTGCAAACGTTGGCCTTCTCCATAGACCTGGGCGTTGTACAGATGAAGCAGCAGTGGTCAGGCCTTGCTTCAGGGCTGCAGTGTGCAGGGCGTGGCAGGCAAACAAATCCACCCTCCCCCTTTAAGAGCTCACCGGCGCCAGAGTGTCTGCCGTCAATCAGCAACTCGCCGCACCTGCGCTGCGCCCGCCCTCGGGGGTATCGCCCCGGGCCGTCGGCTTAGCGCCTATTGATAGTCGTGCATCGCCTGTTTTAGCGCAGCAGCAACCTCTTGGGGCGATGCGACTGAATATCGGCAAAGGTGGCGCGACCTTGCGCCGGGCGCAAACTTCAGCGGCCGCCCGACTGTAGCGCCCCAAACGTGGCTATACTGAATTTCTAGGCCAGTCTGTTTTAGTGATGTTGATTGAGAGATAAATATTGGCCAGGATACCGGGGATAACTCCCCCTGGCTCTTCTGTTGAAATAGTGCCATGGGATTGTTTAGCTGTTGGGGCCTCAGTTTAATGCCTCATCCGAAAGACTGTACCTCTGACTGTGCGGCACTCCCTCAGCACTGCACTGGAGCGTCAGCCTAGATTTTTTGTGCTCAAGTCTCCTGGAGCGGGGCTGGAACCCACAACCTTCTGACTCAGAGGCGCATGTGCTACCGACTGCTGACACTGTGAGCAGAAACCCGAGAGCTGATTGGGCCCACGGGCAAGGACGCTACAGTCTGGGCGCCTGCCGGACTCGTGAGCTTCTGGTATCAGGCAACTCACAGGCCAGTGCGCGGCGATGGCTCCCATTGCGGCCAATGGATCTGCTCCAGGAAACCTTCTCGCCTGCGATATCATTGGGCTGGTCTGGGGGGGTGGGGACGCACCCCATGCTAGGTATCCATGGGGGTGAGAACCCTGATTTTTTTTTTCAGAAACATTTTGGAATATTTTTGCACTGGCACCTCTTTTCAATGTACCCCGGGGAGTGCTTGGGACATCCGCCTCCCCTTGAAAAAGTATGCGTACTTGTTTGTACACTTCAGCATCTCATGAGCACCTGGTCTTGCTGTCTCGTCTTGCAAGTGAAGGATTTAGCAGTCTGGACCTATGCTAAGTGGCAGGAATTGTTAACCCGCAACAGAGTCTGGAAGGTAATTGCATTCAGCTGCCCAGGCCCGTTAGCAGCTAATAACGAGGGAGAAGTGATTCAATCTGCCATCATCCTCCAGAGTAGCACATTACCTTCAGAACAAAACCAGAAAGACTTACATTTCTACCGCGCCTTTCACGACCGCCAGACGTCTCAAAGCGCTTTACAGCCAATTAAGTACTTTTTTTGAAGTGTAGTCACTGTTGTAATGTGGGAAAAGCGGCAGCCAACTTGCGCACAGCAAGCCCCCACAAACAACAATGTGATAATGACCAGATAATCTGATTTTAGTGATGTTGGTTGAGGGATAAATATTGGCCAGGACACCGGGGATAACTCACCTGCTCTTCTTCGAAATAGTGCTGTGGGATCTTTTACGTCCACCCGAGAGAGCCTCGGTTTAACGTTTCATCCGAAAGACGGCACCTCTGACAGTATAGCACTCCCTCAGCACTGCACTGGAGTGTCAGCCTAGATTTTTGTGCTCAAGGCGCTGGAGTAGGACTTGAACCCACAACCTTCTGACTCAGAGGCAAGTGTGCTACCCGCTCTTCCTTCTTCTTAGGCAATCCCTCGGAACCGAGGATGACTTGCTTCCACACGAAAAATGAGTTCGCAGGTGACTGATGAGTCCAATGCGGGACCTACAGTCTCTGTCACAGGTGGGGCAGACGGTGGTTGAAGGGGCGGGTGGGTGAGATGCTTGGGTTGGCGTGCGCTCCTTCTGCTGTTTGCGCTTGGCTTCCGCTTGCTCCCGGCGAAGAGACTCGAGGTGTTCGGTGCCTTCCCGGATGCTTCTCCTCCACTTTGTGCGGTCTTGGGCCAGGGATTCCCAGGTGTCGATGGGGACGTTGCACTTTTTCAAGGAGGCTTCGAGGCTCAGCTTACTGAGCCACAGCTAACACAAGGGTGAAGATAAATAATCACGGGGGTCAAATATGGTTTTGCAGATTGGTGTCCAGGTCTTTCACCATATTATCTTGTCGGGGACAAATATTCACCCTTCCCGTGACCCCAAAAATGACAGGATGTGAGAAAGTGCACAAACATTGTGTCAGCCTTGGCTCATTGGGCATCACTCTCCTCTGAGTCAGAAGGTCGTGGGTTCAAGTCCCACACCAAGAAACTTAAGCACAGAATTCTGGGCTGACACTCCCAGTACCATTACTGAGGGAGCGCCGCACTGTCAGAGGTGCCGTCTTTCAGATGAGAGGTTAAACTGAGGCCCCGTCTGCTCTCTCTCAGGTGGATGTAAAAGATCCCACGGCACTATTCTGAAGAAGAACAGGGGGAGTTATCCCCGGTGTCCCGGACAATATTTATCCCTCAACCAACATCCCTTAACAACAGATTATCTGGTCATTATCACATTGCTGTTTGTGGGAGCTTGCTGTGCGCAAATTGGCTGCCGCGTTTCCTACGTTACAGCAGTGACTACACTTCAAAAAAAGTGCTTCATTGGCTGTAAAGCGCTCTGGGATGTCCCGAGGTCGTGACAGGCGCTATATAAATGCAAGTCTTTCTTTTGTTAAAGATTTCCCCTACCAGGCTTTGATTTGCCGAGTGGATAAATATACGACCTACTGCGATCCTGCCCGTCTGAACTGCCACCAACTCCAGGAGTGGAAGGGTGCTGCAATCAGCTCTCGTTGCTCCTGGGCTAGGGAAGGAGCGAGTCAGCCAGAGATTCTTGATCCTGATCTCTCTCCAATGACGCGGCTCTCGGGTGGGAACAGGGTAACTTGACGGCACTCACAGTCTGGGCTCAGGTTTAAAGGATGGTCACTCAGCCTGGGTGCCTCAGGACTCCCATTGACAACAGCAACTTGCATTTATATAGCGCCTTTAACGTAATAAGACGTCCGGCGGTGCTTCACAGGAGTGCTTTCAAAAAAAAAAACCAAAATTTGACACCGAGCCACATAAGGAAATGTTAGGACGGATGAGCAAAAGCTTGGTCGAAGAGGTCGGTTTTAAGGAGCGTCTTAAAGGAGGAAAGAGACGTGGAGAGGCGGAGAGATTTAGGGCGTGTCAGGGTTGGGGAGCCATGGGGCCGTGTAGATACGGGGCCGTGCTCTCCGGGCAAGGTAGGTTCTGGACCCAAGTGCAGAAACCAGGCTAGAGGCAGGTATACAATCTTAAGGAACAGTACTTTATTCATTACTTAACTAGATTCACACATAACTAGATTCATACAAGGAACACAACAGCATACGTAAGAACTCGAGACAGGAACACCACATCATACATAGAACTCGAGAGAAGAACAGTATACATAGAACTCGAGACAAGTTACAAAACGGCTAGTCAAGAATAGGAACTCAGGACAGCTTCCATGAGGCAACATACTTGTCCATACTGAGCTGGGATAAGCTTACCACAAGCGCAACCAGCTTGCCGAGACGAGACTCGAGACAAGCTATCATGAGGGGCTGCCGCAGGGGTAACAGGCTTCTCAATACAAAGCTCAAGACAAGCGCCAGCATGGCAACACGCTAGTCCAGCCAGCACCTTATCAAGACTAAGAACAACAAGAACACAGAGTTAGTTACATCTTAAATACAGAACTCGAGAGAACCATGGCACCCAGCTAGTCAAAGCCAGGAGCCACAGAGCAAAGGCTAGTCCCCGGATCCCCGGTTAGGACTCAGCAAGGAGAGAAGCAACCACAGAACTTATATACCAAGAAAACCAGGTGAAACCCATGAACAGCTAACAGGCCGTTAAGAATTAACACAGGAGGCTAGGAACAATTAACAAAGGGCTAGATCCAAACAAGTGAAGGTGCCATCTAGAGGCTACAGAAGGAACTGACTGGCACCCTCACAGGGCGGGAATTCCAGAGCTTAGGGCCGAGATGACACAAAGCTGGGTGGGCGTGTGTGCTGTGAGGAGGATGCCGAGAAACTCCAGTATGATTTGGACAGATTGGGTGATTGGGCAGATGCATGGCAGATGCAGTATAATGTGGATAAATGCGAGGTTATCCACTTTGGTGGCAAAAACAGGAAGGCAGATTATTATCTGAACGGCAATAGATTGGGAGAAGGGGAAGTGCAAAGAGACCTGGGTGTTCTTGTGCACCAGTCGCTGAAGGTAAGCATGCAGGTGCAGCAAGCGGTTAAGAAGGCAAATGGTATGTTGGCCTTCATAGCGAGAGGGTTTGAGTACAGGAACAAGGGTGTCTTGCTGCAGTTGTACAGGGCCTTGGTGAGACCACATCTTGAGTATTGTGTGCAGTTTTGGTTGCCTTATCTGAGGAAGGATGTTCTTGCCATGGAGGGAGTGCAGCGAAGATTCACCAGGCTGATACCTGGGATGGCAGGAATGACGTATGAGGAGAGATTGGGTCAATTGGGCTTATACTCGCTGGAGTTTGGAAGAATGAGAGGGGATCTCATTGAAACTTATAAAATTCTAACAGGACTAGACAGACTAGATGCAGGAAGGATGTTCCCGATGGCGGGGAGTCCAGAACCAGGGGTCACAGTCTAAGGATAATGGGTAAGCCATTTAGGACAGAGATGAGGAGGAATTTCTTCACCCAGAGAGTGGTGAACCTGTGGAATTCTCTACCACAGAAGACAGTTGAGACCAATTCATTAAATATATTCAAGAAGGAGTTGGATATATTTCTTAAGGCTAAAGGGATCAAGGATATGGGGAGAAGGCAGGGACAGGGTACTGAGTTTGGATGATCAGCCATGATCTCATTGAATGGCGGAGCAGGCTCGAGGGGCCGAATGGCCTACTCCTGCTCCTATCTTCTATGTTTCTATGTTTCTATGAGGCAGCTGAAGGCATGGCCACCAACCGGGGCTGGTCAAAAGGCCAGAATAGGTGGAGAGCAGAGGACTAGGGGGATTATAGAGCTGGAGGAGGTTACAGAGATGGAGGGGGGCGGATTTGAAAACGAGGATGAGAATTTTAAAATCGAGGCATTGCTTAACTGGGATCCAATGTTGGTCAGCGAGCACAGGGGTGATGGGTCAGCATCAGCGGAGGTGAATGTAGCTGGAACATGAAAACAGACGGCTAACTGTTAATCTTTAAGGGTTTCAGAGTCGTGTGGAGCATAAACACCGGCATGGACCTGTTGGGCCGAATGGCCTGTTTCTGTGCTGTAAATACTTTGTAACTTTGGTTTGAGGTTCTGGTGAGATGTGATTGATTTTTGTGTGTCAGGGCTACATGCTTACTGATAATGTGGTGGGGAAACGTTGTATTTACACAGAGTGGAGACGGCCTAAAGCACATAATGGATGCCATCAGACTTGGTGAGGTCAAGGAAGATAATAATGCAGTCTTCTCAATAAAGCTGGATCCACAAACAGCGAGGCACTTCCCCACTGAAACACCCTGAGCTTCCAAACAGATTTTTTTAAAATTAGTTCATGGGATGTGGGCGTCGCTGGCAAGGCCGACATTTATTGCCCATCCCTTAATTTATAACCGCCAATCGGGGATGTTCTAAAGACCAGAATAGGTGGAGCGCAGAGGTCCAAGGGGATTATAGAGCTGGAGGAGATTATAGAGATAAGGAGGGACGAGACCATGGGCGGGGGGCGGGGGGGGGGGAGGGGGGGATAAGGAGAGGCGAGCATTTCACATCAAGGGTGCTCTCTACAATTCTTCAGAGTGTACCTGTAAAAAAATAAAGATATGATTTATTTGTAAAAAAAAAACCCCATAATTTTCAGAAACTCATTTGTTTTGGCTTTGTTCCTTTGCATTTTCAAAACTGTTCAGATCAAACACCAGGGGTTTATCGGCAATCCGATAATAATTTATTTTATAAAATAGGGAGCCCGCCTGATGGCTCAGTTGGGTACCTGCATTACCTAATATGATCTTGAGGCATACTGACCCTGTTGTATACTAAATTGGCTGAGCTCAGACTGATTGGAGGTATCTGGTTCCCTGAACCTCATCTCAGTGTTCATGCACTGGCTGCTTCAACCTGGACTGCCGCTTTGCTCTTCAGATTTACGCGGGCGGCAGCAGAATATTCTTTAACTATAACAGAGAAACATAGAAGATAGGAGCAGGAGAAGGCCATTCGGCCCCTCGAGCCTGCTCCGCCATTTAATGAGGTCATGGCTGATCATCCAAATTCAGTACCCTGTCCCTGCTTTCTCCCCATATCCCTTGATCCCTTTAGCCTTAAGAAATATATCTAACTCCTTCTTGAATATATTTAATGAATTGGCCTCAACTGCCTTCTGTGGTAGAGAATTCCACAGGTTCACCACTCTCTGGGTGAAGAAATTCCTCCTCATCTCAGTCCTAAATGGCTTACCCCTTATCTTTAGACTGTGACCCCTGGTTCTGGCTCCCCCGCCATCGGGAACATCCTTCCTGCATTCAGTCTGGCTGGCTGGGATTCCTCCTTGTTGGATCCGATCACCCACGAGGGTGGGCTCTGTTATTTAGCCAATAAAAACCTATAGTTACTAACTTAACTCGTCGCTTTTCATGAACTGAATTGATAGGTATATCAATTTTATTGGCTAAATTTTGAAATGTCTACAACGGAGCAGCCAAACGACCAGTCAGACGTACAACCCCAGCCAAACGGCCATCTACAACAGCCCCAGCAGCCGGCCTGGCTACGAGACCTCCGGCCGCCATACCTGGATCTAAACCCACAGGCTGCGAATTCAGCCCTCGACTTCGAACACTGGCTGAGCTGCTTCGAAGCCTACCTGGGAGAATCCGGCGTGCCTCCGGCATCCAAACTAAGAGTTCTGACCGCTCAGTGAGGGAGTAGTGGCTCACCGTGTCTGGATGGATGAATGAAACTCTCCGTGCTTCCGCTGTCGAACAGGCAGGTCGTGGCGTGGCCGTTTACTTTGATGCCCATCATGGACTTGGACAGGTGATGCGGGCAAGCTTGGTCAAGTGTGACGGAGGCTAGTGTATGGCTGAGCAAGCTGCTGTAGCCCTGTTCCTGGGACTAGGGACAGGGTCACTGGCAAGGCTTGGAAGCTGAGCAGAACCAGGCCTGGTTAGTACCTGGAGGGGTAACCATCAGGGAAGACCAGGTGCAGAAGGTCACAGAAAGAGCCCCGAGGAGGGGCGGTTGGTGAGAAGGTCACGAAAGGAGGAGCGGCTGGTGAGCAGGCCCGGGCGTTGGGCTGAAGATTGTCGGACAGGAGGAATGGTGGAAATGGAATGGCGGCGCGCACCGACGCAGCGGCTTTGCTTTTCCCAGTCATGGGAGCTTGCAAGATCACTGAAGTTGAGCGAGTAACAATCAGGCTTTTATTAACTAAAGAATGAAGGTCTTGTCTCGAGTGGTCGACCCGTCCAGAATACTAAGGGACTGGGAGGTAGTCACTTATATACCTGGAATAGTGGGAGGAGTCAGCCGAGGCATGTCCAGACCTGTACCTAGTGGAATACACATACAGACACAGACAGGTATGACAGTGGTTTACCACATTCACCCCTTGTTTAAAAATGAGTCCGGCGGGGTGAAGTGTATTTAAAAGTTCGTGTATTGGAGTCTCTCTGGAGGTCTTGTCTGCCGCTGTGATCGACGTGGCGACGGCAGGGGTGGTGGAGCTTCCGGCGTCGCGTCCCGTGTAGGCTGGGGCCCTGGAGTGTAGTCCTCATGGGTGACGGTCCAAGGCGAGCCGGCTGCTGGGGTTGGATATCGGGTCGTGGGGGGGGGTGGTAATGGGTAGTGGGTTACAGCGGTCCCCGAGGGTGCGAGGTCTCGTATGGAGACTGTGTCCTCCCGCCCGTCCGGGTACGCAATGTAAGCGTACTGGGGGTTGGCGTGGAGGAGGTCGACCCTCTCGACCAGGGGGTCCGTTTTATTGGCCCTCACGTGTCTTCTCAGTAGTACCGGCCCTGGGGACGTCAGCCATGGCGGTAACGATGTCCCCGATGTGGACTTCCTTGGGAAGACAAACATTTTCTCGTGAGGGGTGGCATTGGTGGCAGTGCAGAGAAGTGACCGAATCGAGTGGAGCGCATCGGGGAGCACCTCCTGCCAGCGGGAGGTCGGAAGGCCCCTAGACTTTAAGGCTAGTAGGGCAGCCTTCCAAACAGTTGCATTCTCTCTTTCCACCTGTCCGTTCCCCCGGGGGTTGTAACTGGTGGTCCTGCTTGTGGCAATACCCCTAGCGAGCAGGTACTGGCGGAGTTCGTCGCTCATAAACGATGAGCCCCGGTCGCTATGGATATAGCTGGGGAAACCGAACAGGGTGAAGAGGCTGTTCAGACATTTAATGACCGTGGCACTGGTCATGTCCGGGCAGGGGAAAGCGAACGGGAACCGGGAGTACTCGTCAATGATGTTGAGGAAGTACACATTGCGGTCGGAGGAGGGGAGAGGCCCTTTAAAATCGACGCTCAGGCGTTCGAAAGGGCGAGTGGCTTTTATCAGGTGGGCTCTGTCTGGTCTATAAAAGTGCGGTTTGCACTCAGCGCAGACTTGGCAGTTCTTGGTCATGGTCCTGACCTCCTCAATGGAGTAAGGCAGGTTGCGGGCCTTGATGAAGTGGAAGAACCTGGTGACCCCCGGGTGGCAGAGGTCATTGTGGAGGGCCCTCAGCCTATCGATCTGCGCGCTGGCGCAGGTGCCACGCGATAGGGCATCTGGGGGTTCATTGAGCTTCCCAGGCCGGTACAAGATCTCGTAATTGTAGGTGGAAAGTTCGATTCTCCACCTCAAGATCTTGTCATTTTTGATTTTGCCCCTCTGCTTGTTGTTGAACATAAAAGCAACTGAACGCTGGTCAGTGAGCAGGGTAAATCGTTTTCCGGCCAGGTAGTGCCTCCAATGACGCACAGCCTCCACGATAGCCTGGGCCTCCTTCTCGACCGCGGAGTGTCTGGTCTCCGGGCCCTGGAGGGTTCGTGAGAAGAATGCCACAGGTCTCCCCGCCTGATTAAGGGTGGCGGCCAGAGCGAAGTCGGACGCATCGCTTTCCACCTGGAAGGGGATGGATTCGTCCACTGCGTGCATGGTGGCTTTGGCAATGTCCTCCTTGATACGGTGGAAGGCTAAGCGGGCCTCTGCCGTCACGGGAAAAGAGGTGGACTTGATCAGCGGACGGGCTTTGTCTGCATAGTAGGGGACCCACTGAGCGTAGTAGGAAAAAAACCCTAGGCACCTCTTCAGAGCTTTTAGGCAGTGGGGCAGTGGGAGTTCCATAAGGGGACGCATCCGGTCCGGGTCGGGACCGATGACCCCGTGTTCTACAACACAGCCAAGGATGGCGAGGCGGTCTGTGCGGAATATGCACTTCTCCTTGTTATATGTCAGGTTCAGGAGTTGGGCGGTGCGGAGGAATTTCTCGAGGTTTGCGTCATGGTCCTGCAAGTCATGGCCGCAGATGGTCACATTATCTAGGTAAGGGAAAGTGGCCTGCAGCTCGTTTTGATCGACCATCCGGTCCATCTCCCTTTGGAAGACGGAGACCCCGTTGGTAACGCCGAAGGGAACCCTAAGGAAGTGATAGAGGCGGCCGTTTGCCTCAAAAGCAGTATACTGGCGGTCTTCAGGGCTGATGGGGAGCTGGTGGTACGCTGATTTCAGGTCAATGGTCGAAAAGACGCGGTACTGCGCGATCTGGTTGACCATGTCAGCTATGCGGGGGAGTGGGTAGGCGTCCAGCAGGGTGTAGCGGTTTATTGTTTGGCTGTAGTCGATGACCAGGCGTTGTTTCTCGCCGGTCTTAACGACCACAACCTGGGCTCGCCAGGGGCTGGAGCTGCCCTCAATAATCCCCTCCTTCAGGAGCCGTTCCACTTCGGTTTTGATGAAAACCCTGTCCCCGGCACTGTATCGCCTGCTCTTTGTGGCGATGGGCTTACAGTCAGGGGTGAGGTTAGCAAACAGTGGGGGGGGTGGGACTCTGAGTGTGGAGAGGTTGCATCTAGTGCGCGGCGGGCAATTTGGAGGCTGCTGGCTGCGGACTGTGAGTGGGGGGAGGGGGCCACCGTACGCCATCGTAACGCTTTTGAGGTGGCACTGGAAATCCAACCCCAGTAGAACGGCAGCGCAGAGGTCGGGCAGGACCAGGAGTTTAAAATTATTGAACACAGTCCCGTCTACTACTAGTGTCACCACGCAGTAGCCGCCAATGTCCGCTGACTGGGACTCGGAGGCCATAGAAATCCGCTGGTGCGCAGGCAGGACTGGGAGAGAGCAACGCCGCACCGTGTCGGGGTGGATGAAGCTCTCTGTGCTCCCGGAGTCAAAAAGGCAGTTTATTGCATGGCCGTTTACCTTAACGTCCATTTTGGACCGAGCTAACTGGTGCGGTCTCGTTTGGTCCAGCGTCACAGAGGCCAGCGTAGGGGTCGGTGTGTCGCTGCGAGTATCAGATGGGTGGGGGTTGGCGGTCTGCTGCGTCCCGGCTGGTGTCCAAGATGGCGGCGCCCATGATTCCCATGTGGCTGGAGTCGTCCAAGATGGCTGCTGCTGCGGTGGTTCGCACATGGCTGGGGAGGCCCAAGATGGCGGCTCGCACGGCCCACACGCGGCGCTGCTGGCGTTCGGGGTGGCTTTGGCCTTGCAGACGCTGGCGTAGTGTCCCTTTTTCCCGCAGCCCGAGCAGGTTGCATTCTTCGCCGGGCAGCGCGCTCTGGGGTGTTTGGCCTGGCCACAGAAGTAGCATTTCTGGCCTTGGGATACTGCTGTCTGGCTTTGGGACACTGCTGCGGTAGTTGGGCCGTTGTTGGGCTGTGGCTGGGGTGGCACGGTGCTATGGGGCTGTCCTACCGTGTCCCAGGTTGTCGTTCCCCGCGGCGTCCACGGTGCAGAGGAGTAGGCATCCATGCCCCGGAAGGCTGCGTCCAGCGTTAGTGCGATGTCGGAGGCTTTGTCGAGGGTGAGGTCACTCTGCTCCAGCAGTCGCTGTCGGGTGTAGTTGGACCTGTGGCCCGCTACGAAGGCATCCCGGATCAGTTCCTCCGTGTACTTAGTGGGCGTTACCGCCTTACACCCACAGGCCCGGCCAAGCACGGACAGTGCTTGGAGGTATTCCTCAGTCGATTCCCCAGGTTGTTGCTTGCGACTCCCCAGAAGGTGCCTAGCGTATACTTCGTTCACAGGGCGCGTGTACTGGGTCTTGAGGAGCTGGAGGGCGGCTGTGTACGAGGTCGCATCCCGGATGACTGAGTACACTCGGTGGTTCACCTTGGAGATCAGGACAGACAGTTTGTCCGCATCCGTTTCGACCGCAGTGGAGGCAGTCAGGAATGTCTCGAAGCACGTAAGCCAGTGAGCAAACTTGGTGGAAGCGTCCGCTTCCCGACTGTCCAGGTCCAGGCATGCTGGTGTGAGGATCTTCTCCATTATAAAAAATTTAGTTAATAAAATTGATGCGCCATCAATTACTCAAAAGACTGAAGTTGAGCGAGTAACAATCAGGCTTTTATTAACTAAAGAATGAAGGTCTTGTCTCGAGTGGTCGACCCGTCCAGAATACTAAGGGACTGGGAGGTAGTCACTTATATACCTGGAATAGTGGGAGGAGTCAGCCGAGGCATGTCCAGACCTGTACCTAGTGGAATACACATACAGACACAGACAGGTATGACAGTGGTTTACCACACCCTGTCCCTGCTTTCTCCCCATATCCCTTGATCCCTTTAGCCTTAAGAAATATATCTAACTCCTTCTTGAATATATTTAATGAATTGGCCTCAACTGCCTTCTGTGGTAGAGAATTCCACAGGTTCACCACTCTCTGGGTGAAGAAATTCCTCCTCATCTCAGTCCTAAATGGCTTACCCCTTATCTTTAGACTGTGACCCCTGGTTCTGGCTCCCCCGCCATCGGGAACATCCTTCCTGCATTCAGTCTGGCTGGCTGGGATTCCTCCTTGTTGGATCCGATCACCCACGAGGGTGGGCTCTGTTATTTAGCCAATAAAAACCTATAGTTACTAACTTAACTCGTCGCTTTTCATGAACTGAATTGATAGGTATATCAATTTTATTGGCTAAATTTTGAAATGTCTACAACGGAGCAGCCAAACGACCAGTCAGACGTACAACCCCAGCCAAACGGCCATCTACAACAGCCCCAGCAGCCGGCCTGGCTACGAGACCTCCGGCCGCCATACCTGGATCTAAACCCACAGGCTGCGAATTCAGCCCTCGACTTCGAACACTGGCTGAGCTGCTTCGAAGCCTACCTGGGAGAATCCGGCGTGCCTCCGGCATCCAAACTAAGAGTTCTGACCGCTCAGTGAGGGAGTAGTGGCTCACCGTGTCTGGATGGATGAATGAAACTCTCCGTGCTTCCGCTGTCGAACAGGCAGGTCGTGG
Organism: Somniosus microcephalus; assembly: GCF_052327205.1. Taxonomy (NCBI): domain Eukaryota; kingdom Metazoa; phylum Chordata; class Chondrichthyes; order Squaliformes; family Somniosidae; genus Somniosus; species Somniosus microcephalus. Next base: position 11,066,577 of record NC_141016.1, read on the forward strand.
CGTGGCCGTTTACTTTGATGCCCATCATGGACTTGGACAGGTGATGCGGGCAAGCTTGGTCAAGTGTGACGGAGGCTAGTGTATGGCTGAGCAAGCTGCTGTAGCCCTGTTCCTGGGACTAGGGACAGGGTCACTGGCAAGGCTTGGAAGCTGAGCAGAACCAGGCCTGGTTAGTACCTGGAGGGGTAACCATCAGGGAAGACCAGGTGCAGAAGGTCACAGAAAGAGCCCCGAGGAGGGGCGGTTGGTGAGAAGGTCACGAAAGGAGGAGCGGCTGGTGAGCAGGCCCGGGCGTTGGGCTGAAGATTGTCGGACAGGAGGAATGGTGGAAATGGAATGGCGGCGCGCACCGACGCAGCGGCTTTGCTTTTCCCAGTCATGGGAGCTTGCAAGATCACATTTCGTTGTTCATGTAATTGTGCAATGACAATAAAGTTGAATTATTATTATTGTCTGTCTAGTCCTGTTAGAATTTTATAAGACCCCTTGCTTGGGCTGAGCTAGCTTGGCTCCTTTGTCACCTCCAGACTCGACTATTCCAACACTCCTGGCCGGTCTCCCATCTTGCACCCTCCGTAAACTTGAGCTCATTCAAAACTATGCTGTCCTTATCCTAACTCGCACCGAGTCCCGTTCACCCATCACCCCTGTACTCGTTGACCTACATCGGCTCCCGGTCTCGATTTTAAAATTGTCATCCTTGTTTTCAAATCTGGTTCCCTGAATCTCATCTCAGTGTTCATGCACTGGCTGCTTCAACCTGGACTGCCGCTTTGCTCTTCAGATTTACGCGGGCGGCAGCTGAATATCTTTCAAATCTCTCCATGGCCTCGCCCCCTCCCTATCTCTAATCCCCTTCAGCCCTGCAATCCCCCGAGATCGCTGTGCTCCTCCAATTTTGGTCTGTTGCACATCCCTGATTTGCATCGTTTCACCAATGGTGGCCGTGCCTTCAGCTGCCTAGGCCCTAAGCTCTGGAATTCCCTCCCTAAACCACTCGGCCTTTCTACCTCTCTCTCCTTTAAGACGCTCCTTCAAACTTACCGCTTTGACCAAGCTTTGGTCACTTGTCCTAATGTCTCCTAATGTTTCTCAAGTATCAATTTCTCTTTGATAACGCTCCTGTGAAGCGCCTTGGGACATTTTACTACTTTAAAAGCGCTATATAAATGCAAGTTGTTGTTGTTGTGGTAGTCGAGGATTCCTAGGGTAGGGTTAGGAAAAATCAGCCATGGCTCCCACTCCTGATCACTACCCAGTGACCCTTGCTGTGGATACCAGGCTCAGCTGTAGTACCACTGACCACTGAATAATCTGACAATGCAGACACTCTCGGCTCATCTTCTTCTTCTTAGGTAGTCCCTCGGAACCGAGGATGATTTGCTTCCACACTTAAAAATGAGTTCTCAGGTGACTGATGAGTCCAGTGCGGGACCTACAGTCTCTGTCACAGGTGGGGCAGACGGTCGTTGAAGGGGCGGGTGGGTGGGGTGCTTGGGTTGACGTGCGCTCCTTGCGCTGCTTGCGCTTGGCTTCCGCTTGCTCCCGGCGAAGAGACTCGAGGTGTTCGGCGCCTTCCCGGATGCTTCTCCTCCACTTTGTGCGGTCTTGGGCCAGGGATTCCCAGGTGTCGGTGGGGATGCTGCACTTTTTCAAGGAGGCTTTGAGGGAGTCCTTGAAGCGTTTCCTCTGTCCACCTGGGGCTCTCCTGCCGTGCCGGAGCTCTGAGTAGAGAGCTTGCTTTGGGAGTCTCGTATCGGGCATGCGGACGATGTGGCCTGTCCATCGGAGCTAATCGAGCGTGGTCAAAGCTTCGATGCTGGGGATGTTGGCCTGAGCGAGAACACTGACGTTGGTGCGCCTATCCTGCCAATGGATTTGCAGGATCTTACGGAGGCAGCGTTGGTGGTACCTCTCCAGTGCATTGAGGTGTCTGCTGTACATGGTCCATGTCTCTGAAGCATACAGGAGGGCGGGTATCACTACTGCTCTGTAGACCATGAGCTTGGTGCCGGGTTTGAGGTCCTGGTCTTCAAACAGCAGGACGGGTATCACTGCTGCTCTGTTCAGCTCATACACGAGTAATGGGCACTGAGGGTGACAAGTGCAGATGGCATTATGCCCCAGCAAGGCTTAGCAGAAAGCTGGCAAGAAAACCAAGGGGAAAAAGAAAGTTATCAACAGAGTCTTCCACAAATAAAGCAAGCCACTCAGTCGTATCAAACCATTCCCAGCGGTTCAAGAAGGCGGCTCACCACCACCTCCTCAGGGCAACTAGAGATGGGCAATAAATGCCAGCCTTACCAGCGACGCTCACATCCCCGAGAATTAATAATTAACAGAAAACTTTCTTTTCAGCCAGATGGCACCGATCCTGGGAAATACAGTTGCTTGCTGTTTGCTTATTTTCCCCTTTTAATGAACAGACCGTTAACGCTCTGTGAGGCCTTTGTGATGTGAATGTGGGTTGTGATGGCACATTAATGGAACAGACTACAGCACAAAAGTCAGTGAATATCAGCAGGGGCGTGCTGCAGCTGAAAACAAAGGTCTTCCTCTTATCAGGACTTCAGGGTCACGGAGCTGAATGGACGGCAGGCGAGCGTGTTAAGTGGCTTTTACTTTGCAGTTGTGATTTCAGGAAAGCAGCCTCCCAGCCTCACTCTGTCCCGTTTGCATTCCCATCTCAATCAGATCCTGGGCAGGAGAGAGCCGGTGAATTTTTAAGCTGTGCACAAGGCTCGAGGATCTCCACCGTCCCTCAAGCAAGGTGAGGCAGCACTTTTTGTATTTCTTCACGCAGTTGATGCTGGGAGAAGCTTGTGGTTGCGTTGGCACCTTGAGGTGACCAAACTTGGCCTAGCCCAGTAGTCTTCTTCTTCTTAGGCAGTCCCTCGGAACCGAGGATGACTTGCTTCCACACTAAAAATGAGTTCTCAGGTGACTGATGAGTCCAATGCGGGACCTACAGTCTCTGTCACAGGTGGGGCAGACGGTGGTTGAAGGGGCGGGTGGGTGGGGTGCTTGGGTTGACGTGCACTCCTTCTGCTGCCTGCGCTTGGCTTCCGCTTGCTCCCGGCGAAGAGACTCGAGGTGTTCAGCGCCTTCCCGGATGGCAATAGATTGGGAGAAGGGGAAGTGCAACGAGACCTGGGTGTCCTTGTGCACCAGTCGCTGAGGGTAAGCATGCAGGTGCAGCAGGCAGTTAAGAAGGCAAATGGTATGTTGGCCTTCGTAGCGAGAGGGTTTGAGTACAGGAACAAGGATGTCTTGCTGCAGTTATACAGGGCCTTGGTGAGACCACATCTTGAGTATTGTGTGCAGTTTTGGTCACCTTATCTGAGGAAGGATGTTCTTGCCATGGAAGGAGTCCAGCGAAGATTCACCAGGCTGATACCTGGGATGGCAGGAATGACGTATGAGGAGAGATTGGGTCGATTGGGCTTGTACTCGCTGGAGTTTAGAAGAATGAGAGGGGATCTCATTGAAACTTATAAAATTCTGACAGGACTGGACAGACTAGATGCAGGAAGGATGTTCCCGATGGTCGGGGAGTCCAGAACCAGGGGTCACAGCCTAAGGATAAGGGGTAAGCCATTTAGGACAGAAATTAGGAGGAATTTCTTCACCCAGAGAGTGGTGAACCTGTGGAATTCTCTACCACAGAAGGCAGTAGAGGCCAATACAATAAATATATTCAAGAAGGAGTTGGATATATTTCTTAAAGCTAAAGGGATCAAGGGGTATGGGGAGAAAGCAGGGACCGGGTACGGAATTTGGATGATCAGCCATGATCGCATTGAATGGCGGAGCAGGCTCGAGGGGCCGAATGGCCTACTCCTGCTCCTATCTTCTATGTTTCTATGTTTCTATGCTTCTCCTCCACTTTGTGCGGTCTTGGGCCAGGGATTCCCAGGTGTCGGTGGGGATGTTGCACTTTTTTCAAGGCGGCTTTGAGGGTGTCCTTGAAGCATTTCCTCTGCCCACCTGGGGCTCTCTTGCCGTGTCGGAGCTTCGAGTAGAGTGCTTGTTTTGGGAGTCTCGTGTCGGGCATGCGGACAATGTGACCTGTCCATCGGAGCTGATCAAGCGTGGTCAAAGCTTCAATGCTGGATGCAAATCCATTGGCAGGATAAGCGCACCAACGTCAGTGTTCTCCCCAGCATAGCCCAGTAGTACGTTATAAAGAAAGACTTGCATTTATACAGCGCCTTTCACGACCACCGGACATCCCAAAGTAGTTTACAGCCAATGAAGTACTTTTTTGAATTGTGGTCGCTGTTGTAATGTAGGAAACGTGGTGGGCAATTTGCGCACAGCAAGCTCCCACAAACAGTGATGTGATCATGACCAGATAAAGACTCTCACTCTGGTACCGCTTGGTTGTGAAGCAATATTCACCTGGGCAGCTCTGCAGCCTGTGTCCTTGGTAAAGGGTGGTAGAGGAAACAGCAAACGTATAATCAATTGGAGACACCTTGCAAAACAACGTCCCACAAAGTCATTCAGCCCTAGCGGGAGTGGAACTTGGCATTGACGGCTGTCGAGCGGTAATGGATTGTCTCTCAGCCAGAAGGATTCTTATTTCTCAGTCTCGCCCCTTCCTATAATGAGGGCACTGACCTACGCTCCCACAGGCACTGCCTATCCCCAGTATATCATCCAAGTAGTTATTCTTCAGGTGTGATGACCCACGGACGATCTCAAAGCGCTTTACAGCCAATGAAGTACTTGTGAAGTGTGGTCACTGTTGTAATGTAGGAAACGCGGCAGCCAACTTGCGCACAGCAAGCTCCCACAAACGGCAAGGTGATAATGACCAACTAATCTGTTTTTTTTTTAATTACTTTGATTGAGGGATAACTGATGGTCAGGACACCGGGGAAAACTCCCCCTGCTCTTCTCTGAAATAGTGTCATGGGATCTTTTACATCCGCTTAGGAGAGCAGACGGGCCCTCAGTTTAAAGTCTAACAGGACTAGACAGACTAGATGCAGGAAGGATGTTCCCGATGGCCGGGGAGTCCAGAACCAGGGGTCACAGTCTAAAGATAAGGGGCAAGCCATTTAGGACAGAGATGAGATGGAATTTCTTCACCCAGTGAGTGGTGAACCTGTGGAATTCTCTACCACAGAAGGCAGTTGAGGCCAATTCATTTAATATATTCAAGAAGGAGTTAGATATATTTCTTAAGGCTAAAGGGATCAAGGGATATGGGGAGAAGGCAGGGACAGGGTACTGAATTTGGATGATCAACCATGATCTCATTGAATGGCGGAGCAGGCTCGAGGGGCCGAATGGCCTACTCCTGCTCCTATCTTCTATGTTTCTATGTCTCATCTGAAAGACGGCACCTCCGGCAGTGCCGCACTCCCTCAGTACTGCACTGGGAGTGTTAAGTTAGATTTTTTGGTGCTGAAGTCTCAGGATTGGCAGTATGAACTTACAACCTTCTGACTCAGAGGCAGGGGCGCTAGCCACTGAGCCACAGCTGACACCTAAGTGCCAATCCATCTTGGGAGACATCATGGTTGAGCCTCATTGTAATGTGCACACACAGGCATTTCCGGCAGGAACTACTGTATAGTTCAAATTTCATATATGTCAAAAAAAATTTGACTTATAATCGCTCCTGTGAAGCACCTTGGGACATTTTACTACGTTAAAGGCGCTATACAAATACAAGTTGTTGTTGTATAGTGACCAGGTGTTGGAATAGAATCATGGAAATTTACGGCACAGAAGGAGGCCATTCGGCCCATCGTGTCTGTTGCTGGAATGCAGTTCAGTTGTCCCCCTCCATTACCCAGGAGCTGTGAGACTGATAATATTACCCGTACTGCCATCCAGGGTGAGACCCATCTCAGCATAGGTCAGGAGTTGAACAACGAGACTTTACTGGTTCACCTATTCATTGCCTCCAGTAACGAGAGACATCAGGCAGGATTGGCAGTCTGTTCAGCCACAGGGCACAAGAGGGGAACATGAACTTGCCCTTGTCTGCTGTCTGCACAAACATATTTTCCGGCAGGGATCACTGAATGACCTGGGACAGGAACTCTGGCTCTTTTCTATCCCCTCTCCTTATCTCATGTTGGGTGGGGTGTTAGTGCCACTGGCTCCTAACGGGCTGGTCCCACACAGCCGGCCAAAACCTCTGAATAAACTTGACAGACACACCAAGGAAGGCTGTTAGCAAGACTCAGTAAATACTAGCACTCCATTAAACCCAATATTAAATTAATTTACTTCGCATCTAACACGTGGGACTGTTTGATGGGGCAGTGTAGAGGGAGCTTTACTCTGTATCTAACCCGTGCTGTACCTGCCCTGGGAGTGTTTGATGGGACAGTGTAGAGAGAGCTTTACTCTGTATCTAACCCGTGCTGTACCTGCCCTGGGAGTGTTTGATGGGGTAGTGTAGAGGGAGCTTTACTCTGTATCTAACCCGTGCTGTACCTGCCCTGGGAGTGTTTGATAGGACAGTGTAGAGGGAGCTTTACTCTGTATCTAACCCATGCTGTACCTGCCCTGAGAGTGTTTGATGGGACAGTGTAGAGGGAGCTTTACTCTGTATCTAACCCATGATGTACCTGCCCTGGGAGTGTTTGATGGGACAGTGTAGAGGGAGCTTTACTCTGCATCTAACCTGAGCTGTACCTGCCCTGAGAGTTTTTGATGGGACGGTGTAGAGGGTGCTTTACTCTGTATCTAACCCGTGCTGTACCTGCCCTGAGAGTTTTTGATGGGACAGTGTAGAGGGAGCTTTACTCTGTATCTAACCCGTGCTGTACCTGTCCTGGGAGTGTTTGATGGGACAGTGTAGAGGGAGCTTTACTCTGTATCTAACCCGTGCTGTACCTGCCCTGGCAGTGTTTGATGGGACAGTGTAGAGGGAGCTTTACTCTGTATCTAACCTGTGATGTACCTGCTCTGGGAGTGTTTGATGGGACAGTGTAGAGGGAGATTTACTCTGTATCTAACCCGTGCTGTACCTGCCCTGGGAGTGTTTGGTGGGACAGTGTAGAGGGAGCTTTACTCTGTATCTAACCCGTGCTGTACCTGCCCTGGGAGTGTTTGATGGGACAGTGTAGAGGGAGCTTTACTCTGTATCTAACCCGTGCTGTACCTGATGTGGGAGTGTTTGATGGGACAGTGTAGAGGGAGCTTTACTCTGTATCTAACCCGTGCTGTACCTGATGTGGGAGTGTTTGATACTGACGCTGGGTATGAAATTCCTCGGCACTAACAATCCTTATTTTGAGGAGCACAGAAGAATATCAGAAGCATAAACTGGAAATGAGAAGAGATAATGGTTTGTGATGGGTCTAAGAGCAGATTCACGATTGGGACCTTTTGCAGGCAGTGTTTCATAAGAATCCTAACGAGCTGCCAAATATGTAAAAATGCCCTGTTGCCTTGGAGGCTTCCTTCAAAGGGTGCTAACACTATGCTGCTGCTTCTCACATCATAAATATATTCAACCATAATGGGAGAGAAACACAGTTTGCAACGAACAGGCCCTGTGTGATCAGAGAGATGTATGACTCCCAACACAGATGAGATGCAGTCATAAGAAAGTCACCATAGGCAATTCATTGCCTCAGTAAAATTGAGATGCTTATTACCAACAGCAAATCAACATCACTAAAACAGATGATCTGGTCATTATCACATGGCTGTTTGTGGGAGCTTGCTGTGCGCATACTGGCTGCCGCATTTCCTACATTACAACAGTGGCTACATTTCAAAAAGTCGTTCATTGGCTGTAAAGCGCTTTGGGACGTCCTGAGGTCGTGAAAGGTGCTATATAAATTCAAGTCTTTCTGTTTTTGAACATCTTTTTACGTTAACCAGTATCTGCCAAACATGTTGTATTTGACAATTCTTCTGCGGTTACAGCAGATCGTGACAGTCAATCTTCTCAAAGCATTAAGAGTTAAGATGTGAAGCTGGCAAGAGGCAGACCTCCCCAATAGCCAAGTGGTCAAAGAGACCGCCTGCTGTGCTGAGGCATATGGACCAGAAAGCCGCCAGTTTCCATCTCCGCCCTGTGCCCGGTTAGCTGGACTGGTCTAAGGCTGTGGTGTTGGCTGTAATTGGCCTTAGCATTCCTAAGATGGGTAGGAGAAACATTAACCGTGATCCATGCTCCATTGATCCTTGTTGGAAACCGTGTGTGAACACTGGGATGAGATCTGGGTTGAGTTTGGCTCTCTTTTCAATTCAATTCAATTTTATTTGTCATATATGCAGCAGACGTGTGTACTGCACAATGAAATGTTGATTTTTACGAGTCCTCCCAACATTGGAATAAATATGGCATAGCAATGATAAACATACTAATAGAAATACAGTAATAATAAATAAAACAACAGTAATAAATAATAATAAATTATACGTTCATGAGTCTTACCTGGGGGTAGAAGCTGTTTCGAAACCTGCTGGTACGAGACCGTATGCTTCGGTATCTCTTACCGGACGGGAGCAGGGCGAAGAGGTTGTGGCTGGGGTGGCTCGCGTCTTTAATGATTCTCAGGGCCTTCCCCTGGCACCTCTCGGGGTAGATATCCTGCACAGCAGGTAGTTTAATTCCTTGGTGTTCTGGTCGGGTAGTGCGCTGAAATCCAGGGTGTGGGCTCACGTACAGACTCGTCATTGGGTACCAGGAGGAGGCTGATACCCGAAACGTCAACTCAAATTTCTCTCCACGGATGTTGCCTGACCTGCTGAGTTTTTCCAGCATTCTCTGTTGTTACCCTGTAGAACAAGACCCAGCCTGGATCAGCACCTCCAGGAGAAGACTGCAGCCTGTGGTATATTCAGTCCATGGAACATTCAGTGTGAAGTATGTTCAGTGTCAAGTACATTCAGTGTCTGGTACATTTGGTATGCAGTATATTCACTATACAGTGTGCTTAGTGAGAATGCATTCAGCATATAGTGCGTCCTACCTTTGAGTGTCAGCTGTGGCTCAGTGGGTGGCACTCTCGCCTCTGAGTCAGAAGGTTGTGGGTTCAAGTCCCCACTCCAGAGACTTGAGCACAAAAATCTAGGCTGACACTCCAGTGCAGTGCTGTGGGAGTGCTGCACTGTCGGAGGTGCCGTCTTTCGGATGAGATGTTAAACCGAGGCCCCATCTGCTCTCTCAGGTGGACGTAAAAGATCTCATGGCACTATTTCGAAGAAAAGCAGCGGAGTAATCCCTGGTGTCCTGGGCAATATTTATCCCTCAATCAACATCACTATATCCTATCTTCTATGTATCTATAGGGACAGGGTACTGAATTTGGATGATCAGCCATGTTCTCGTTGAATGGTGGAGCAGGCTCGAGGGGCCGAATGACCTACTCCTGCTCCTATCTTCTATGTATCTATGTACTAAAAACAGATTATCTGGTCAATATCTCATTGCTGTTTGTGGGAGCTTGCTGTGTGTAAATTGGCTGCCGTGTTTCCTGCATTACAACAGTGACTACACTTCAAAAGTACTTCATTGGCTGTAGACCACTTTGGGACGTTATGATAGGCACTCTATAAATGCAAGTTTTTCCTTTACCCTTCGAGATTGCCCAGTCAAAGTCACTGGTGGTATTCACTGCGATTGTGATTGTGCTGTGTTATCCCAATTCAATTTTATTTGCCATATGTAACTAGTACTAGTACAAGTACAATGGAATGCTTACTCCCCGTCGGGACACGTCAGCTATTCTTACAGCGCCGTGTTCAGAAAGTCAATTCAATGGCATCCAGTGGCAGTGGGAGCACGATGTCCCTCAGCCGCTCTGTCCTCCTCGTCACCGCGGCCTCCTCCTCACTGTTGCCGGCTCGGCTCCACGTGTGGTGGCCTGCTTCTCCCGCTCACGATCCGACCTCTGGCCACCATGCCCGGCTCCCCTCCTCCCAGTCGGACTGCGAGCTCCCCTCCAAGGAGCTGCCGGCTGACGTGCTGTAGCGGGTCGTCGTGGCTGCTGCTGCTGCTCGTTGCGTTGCGCTGCCTCCGCCCGACTCGCCGAACACTTCGCTCCGGTTGCGGGAGCGAGCGGCGAGAGCAGGCTGCCCGAAGCAGGGAGAGCGCGCTTAGCACCGGACCGTCTCGGCCGCCATCTTGACTTCACATCCCTCCTTATCCTCCGCAAAATCTCTACTTGCCCGACAAGGTCAAGCACTCCATCCTCCTCCACCCCCCTCTTTTCCATTATCTACCGATGGGGACCACCCTAACTTGGCTTCATTCCTTGCATCTCAACCAGTGGCTTCACCTGCTGCCCCCACATGGCCAGCTTTAGAATATCCCACCATTCAATAGTCATCAAAAAATGATACACCAAACCTAGGAACGAGCCAGCTAATCCCGTGTATATGGGACTGCCAGTGTGCGTGGCTCCAATTGTGTACATAGAATTACATAGCATATACAGCACAGAAAGAGGCAATTTGATCCAACTTGTCTGTGCTGGTATTTATACTCCACATGAGTCTCCTTCCAGTCCATGTAGCAGGATGTGTATATTTACGTCACTCTGTTGGTCTGTGTGTGTTTCTGGCATTTCATGTGACACGACTTGGGGCAGGAAAAAGTTAAAGAAATACATTTTTTAAGCAAACTGTCAACATAAAAACCAGTTTAGGAAAAGTGCTTCTCTTAAATTTCACTCACAAGGAAATTATAATCCTGTATTTGCATCACGCTGTGTACCCTATGTTCAATCCCTCAATCAACATAACAAAAAAACAGATTATCTGCTCATTATCACATTGCTGTTTGTGGGAGCTTGCTGTGCGCAAACTGGCTGCAGCGTTTCCTGCATTACAACAGTGACTACACTTCAAAAGTACATAATTGGCTGTAAAGCACTTTGAGACGTCTAGTGGTCGTGAAAGGCGCTATATAAATGCAAGTCTTTCTTTCTTTTATATGACTGTGTATGTAACTGCACATGTATATCACTGTATATACTGTCTGCACGCTTGATCATTATGTATGTTAAAATTCTCATCCTTGTTTTCAAATCCCTCCATGGCCTCGCCCCCCCCCTGCCTATCTCTGTAACCACCCCAAGCCCTACAACCCTCCGAGATCTCTGCGCTCCTCCAATTCTGGCCTCTTGAGCATCCCCGATTTTAATCGCTCCACCATTGGTGGCCGTGCCTTCAGCTGCCTGGGCCCTAAGCTCTGGAATTACCTCCCTAAACCTCTCCGCCTCTCTCTTTCCTCCTTTAAGACGCTCCTTAAAACCTTTGACCAAGCTTTTGGTCATCTGCCCTAATATCTCCTTATGTGGCTCGGTGTCAAATTTTGTTTGATAATCGCTCCTGTGAAGCGCCTTGGGACATTTTACTACGTTAAAGGCGCTGTATAAATGCAAGTTGTTGTTGTTGTTGTACATCACTGCTTGTGTGTTTTACTTTAAGTGTCAGCTGTGGCTCTGTGGGTAGCACTCTCGTCAGAAGGTTGTGGGTTCAAGTCCCACGCCACAGACTTGAGCACAAAAATCTAGGCTGACACTTCAGTGCAGTGCTGAAGGAACGCCGCACTGTCAGAAGTGCCGTCTTTCAGATGAGACGTTAAACCGAGGCCCCGTCTGCTCTCTCAGGTGGACGTAAAAGATCCCGCGGCCACTATTTCGAAGAAGAGCAGGGGAGTTAACCCCGGTTATCTTGGCCAATATTTATTCCTTAATCAACATCATTAAAAAAAAAACCAGATTATCTGGTCATCATCACATTGCCATTTGTGGGAGCTTGCTGTGCGCAAATTGGCTGCCGCGTTTCCTACTTGGACTTTCAGAAGGCTTTCGATAAGGTCCCGCATAAGAGATTAGCGTGTAAAGTTAAGGCACATGTGATTGGGCGCAAGGTATTGACTTGGATAGAGAACTGGTTGGCAGACAGAAAGCAAAGAGTTGGAATAATAGGTTGTACAGGGCCTTATTGAGACCACACCTTGAGTATTGTGTGCAGTTTTGGTCGCCTTATCTGAGGAAGGATGTTCTTGCCATGGAAGGAGTTCAGCGAAGATTCACCAGGCTGATACCTGGGATGGCAGGAATGACGTATGAGGAGCGATTGGGTCGATTGGGCTTATACTCATTGGAGTTTAGAAGAATGAGAGGGGATCTCATTGAAACTTATAAAATTCTGACAGGACTGGACAGACTAGATGCAGGAAGGGTGTTCCTGATGGCGGGGGAGTCCAGAACCAGGGGTCACAGTCTAAGGATAAGGGGTAAGCCATTTAGGACAGAAATGAGGAGGAATTTCTTCACCCAGAGAGTGGTGAACCTGTGGAATTCTCTACCACAGAAGGCAGTAGAGGCCAATTCATTAAATATATTCAAGAAGGAGTTGGATATATTTCTTAAGGCTAAAGGGATCAAGGGGTATGGGGGGAAAGCAGGGACCGGGTACTGAATTTGGATGATCAGCCATGATCGCATTGAATGGCAGAGCAGGCTCGAGGGGCCGAATGGCCTATTCCTGCTCCTATCTTCTATGTTTCTACATTACAACAGTGACTACACTTCAAAAAAGTAACTCACTGGCGTGTACTCTTCTTAATGGGGGTGATTAAACAAATTGTCTGTAACTTAATAAAACTTTAAATAAATCGTAACAAATTAAATTAAAATTGTGTTGGCCGGGGTGATGATGCACTCCAGTCCCCGCGGCGCCCACCGGTCGCGGAAGGCCTCGAGCGTGCCAGCGGACACCGCGTGCTTCATCTCCAGGGCCCACCCGGGCGCGAACATGACCGCGGAAGAGAGGCAGGGCAGTCGGGCCGAATGACCCCCCCCTTCGACTGCCCGCTGCCTGGACCAGTTAATGGCCTTTTTGGCCAGGCCCAGGAGCAGTCCTACCAGGAGGTCCTCCGATCTGCCCCCTGCTCCCCTCAGGAGCTCACTGGCATGTAAAGCGCTTTGGGACGTCCAGTGGTTTTGAAAGGCGCTCTAAGTCTTTCAGCGTGTTGCCCTCTGTATATGTGTATAGTTTAGCAGGTCCGTTTTGCTGCACTGTGGGTGTGTGTGTGACCTGTTGATCTGTGTTTATTCAGCTAGTGGGTGCTTCTGCACTGTCTGTGTTAATCTGTGTTTATTCAGAGTGTACCTTAGCCTGTGTGCGTCTCTCTCTCTCTCTCTCTCTCTGAGGCTGCACTGTCCCTTTAATTGGGCGCGTCAGAGGTTGGGCTGCAGGAGAGGCTGTGCGGGGAGGGTGGGTAGAGAGAGAGACATCAGACAAGTTAGCAGAAAGGGTTTGAACTGCGTTGGGAAAGAAACAGGCGAAGTGAGGCTGAGCAGTGTGCATTCTCCGATTCCTTCCTCCGGGAGAGGGATCTGCTGAGAGAGAGAGAGAGAGAGAGAAAGCAAGCAAGCATTCTCTCTGATCTCTTGCAAGGTTCTGGCGAGTAAACAATAAGAGCTTTAAACATCTGGTCAGTTTCACCGTGAAACTGACGGGCTGTGGATCATTTCTCCTCCTTCACAACCTCCCATCGCTCAACATCTCCTGTCGAGGGTGCAGCTTTTGGATGGGAGTTTTATATAAAAGAAGATTGTAAGTGCAAGCTGGGAGAGCGCGGTGACTGTGGACTCGGGTAAGGAGTGCCTGAACTTGTATTTCATCTGCAATTGTGTACAATGAATAAATACTGCATATGCAAATCTCAGTATCTGTAGTTAAATATATATATATTTTTTTTCTTCATCAACCCCTTGCAGTTACGGTCAGAATCGGAATGGATTTAGTATATTTTCAGCAGATTGCAAGTCCGCTTTCCGCCCCTCATCCATCAAGATTTAATTTAATTATACCGAATCCGACTCAATCCCTTCAAATGGCCCAGGACAATAGGCGAGACCAGTTAATTCAGTAAACTGGTTAGGGGGGGAAATATAAAGCTGCTTCAACATCCCTGCCTCGCTTGTAGCTTTAAGTATTGTGGCTTAAGTGTGTTTAGTTTCTATAATTAATTAAACCAAAAAAAAATCTAGTTTTTTTTTGCTGATCTTTGCCACCAGATGTGGTCGGCAGTATTTTTTCCTCTATCTCTCCCTCATTTACATTTTATTTTCCCTCCCTGTGCTGTTGCACAGTCGCCAGGACCACCGAGTTATGTTTTTTTTGGTGGGGGGGGGGGGTTCTCTGTCTTTTTTGGGGGGGTTTCTGTGTCCTTTATTTTGGGGGGTGGGGGTTGAAGAGACGCAAATTCAAACCAAAAAAAAATTCAAAGAGTGTGCAGATTAGGAGGAGGAGGGGTGTGGAAGAGAAAGCTGTAATCAAAAGGATTTAAGGGAGAGAATGAGGAGGGTAAATCAAATGTGAATATAGAAACAAACCCAGTTTTGCAAGAGCTTCTGTTTAGTTAGTGGGGGGGGGTGGAATTAAGGTTGGTTGGTTTATTTTTTGCCCACTCAATTTACCGGGAGGATTTACACACACAAAGACCAGAGCTCCTTTTTAAGTGTTGCAGCTGAGTGCATTCCTGCACCTGAATCCTGTGTGTGTGTGAGTGTGTGTAACACCTATTGTGCTGATCTGCATATTATATGTGAATCTACAAGACAGTGAAGACTTGATGCAGGCAAAGCCACAGGAGCTGTTTCCTATTCCCGCGCCGAGTTAAAAAAAAACACCACCACAGTTTTCTAAATGTGAAGGACTGTGAAGGTTGTTATTAAAGGTTATTTGTGTGGAAGGCGGAGTGATGGGATGTATAGGAGGAGGGTCTTTGTAACTTCAGTCCGGTTATTTTGTTTCAAACTGTGTGTGACGCAATTTTATTTAAAGGGGTAGTGCCAATTTACAGCTTGGAAATGTTGAGAGTCCAGGTAGGGGGTATCTGTGGGGTGGGGAGGGGCAGAAGTGTGTCTCTTTTTTTTTAATGACGGGGCTAGACAGACTGGATGCAGGGAGGATGTTTCCCCTGGCTTTGGGGGGGGGAGTCGAGTAGGAGGGGTCACAGTCTCGGGATACAGGGTAGAACATTTAGGACTGAGATGAGGAGAAATTTCTTCACTCAGAGGGTGGTGAACCTGTGGAATTCTCGACCACAGAAGGCTGTGGCGGCCAAGTCACTGAATATATTTAAGAAGGAGATGGATAGATTTCTAGATGCAAAAGGTGTCGGGTATGGGGAGAGAGCGGGAATATGGTATTGAGATAGAGGATCAGCCATGATCATATTGAATGGTGGAGCAGGCTCGAAGGGCCGAATGGCCGACTCCTGCTCCTATTGTTCTATGTTTCTGTGCTCCTCCTGGTGAAAGGATGTTAGTGCTGGGGGAGTGGAGCAGTTTTACCATTTAAGGCACCCAGCGCCAAGCATTGCCAGGGACGCCATGGGTTAAAAGCAATGGAAATCTCTTTCTACACTACCCAATCAACTAGGTCTGGAAAACATGGAACAGAACATAAAATCCTGGAATTACTCAGCAGGTCAGGCAGCATCTGTGGAGAGGGAAACCGAGTCAATGTTTCGGGTCAATGACCTGTCGTCAGAACTGGATTGTTTGGGTTGGATACAGAGCCAAGCTTCCTCTACACAACCCTATCTAACATTCCCAGATCAGATACAGCACGGGTTAGATACAGAGTAAAGCTCCCTCTACACTGTCCCATCAAACACTCCCAGGGCAGGTACAGCACGGGTTAGATACAGAGTAAAGCTCCCTCTACACGGTCCCATCAAACACTCCCAGGACAGGTACAGCACGGGTTAGATACAGAGTAAAGCTCCCTGTACACTGTCCCATCAAACACTCCCAGGACAGGTACAGCACGGGTTAGATACAGAGTAAAGCTCCCTCTATACTGCCCCATCAAACACTCCCAGGGCAGGTACAGCACAGGTTAGATACAGAATAAAGCTCCCTCTACACTGCTCCATCAAACATTCCCAGGGCAGGTACAGCACGGGTTAGATACAGAGTAAAGCTCCCTCTACACTGTCCTATCAAACACTCCCAGGGCAGGTACAGCACGGGTTAGATACAGAGTAAAGCTCCCTCTACACTGTCCCATCAAACACTCCCAGGGCAGGTACAGCACAGGTTAGATAGAGAGTGATGCTGTGTCTTCTAGTGCCCCAGCAGTGTGATTCTGCTCCAATCTCGGAGACCCCTTCCCACCTGCAGCGTAACATTTTCCCATTTTGCACTGAATGGATCTCTGAGTTAGATTGCCAAATTGGGGCAGTTTTGTGCTTTGGATCCGTTCCCTTCAGGAGCTGTGTTGAGTTTGCCCCTCGCCAGACTCCTACAGGCAGTGGAAACCGTCCCCCATGCTGAATTTGAACCAGTTCCTACTGAGTGCACCTCCTCGCAATGTTCATTATTTTTGAGAAGCGGTAGGGAAGTGTTTGAAGATTTAGTTCATGATTTGCAAAGCTACAAATGTCCTCATCAAATCGTGGTTCCTTGGAGGGAGTGCAGCGTAGGTTTACCAGAATGATACCCGGACTCCAAGGGTTAAGTTACGAGGAGAGATTACACAAACTGGGGTTGTATTCCCTGGAATTTAGAAGGTTAAGGGGTGATCTGATCGAAGTTTTCAAGATATTAAGGGGAACAGATGGGATAGATAGAGAGAAACCATTTCCGCTGGTTGGGGATTCTAGGACTAGGGGGCAGAGTCTAAAAATTAGAGCCAGACGTTTCGGGAGTGAATTTCGGAAACACTTCTACACACAAAGGATGGTAGAAGTTTGGAACTCTCTTCCGCAAACGGCAGTTGATGCTAGATCAATTAATTTTAAATCTGAGATTGATAGATTTTTGTTGAGAAAGACTTGCATTTATATAGCGCCTTTCATGACCACCGGATGTCTCAAAACGCTTTACAGCCAATGTAGTCACTGTTGTAATGTGGGAAACCAAAGGTACTGTATTCAGGGATATGGGCCAAAGGCGGGTATATGGAGTTAGGTCACAGATCAGCCATGATCTCATTGAATGGCAGAACAGGCTCGAGGGGCTGAATGGCCTCCTCCTGTTCCTATGTTCCTGATTCAACTTGGCACAAAGCGGTTGTTGCTGATCCTGTGCCAGCCCCCACTGGCTGCCTTGTGTACTCTCCTGGAATAACCGCACTTGCTGCCTGCCCATCCCTGGCAAAGCTGAGCAGTAACGGCCGGGAAACCCAAGCGCCCAGTCCACCGCCAGTGTCAGAGACACGTGGTTCGGAGCCACTGGGAAGCGCGCCGAGCACTCCGCGGTGAGGCGCCAAGCCCTCCCACATTGATGTGGCCGAGACGGGGGATGGCAGGTGTTAACCCACGCTTCGCTGCTGCACGGTGGCGCTCCTATCGTATTCTGCCAGCTTGCCGTGCGTGCCGGTTTACGAGCACAGCAAATGCAGCAGCCGCTCGGCCCATTTAAGGACAAAGATCGAAGTGCTTTCTACAGTCGGTGCCAACTCGTGGCTCTGGTTCTTTGGCTTAATGAACTCCCTCATTACGGTAATTGAAAGATCAAGAGTAGAGTTTGCTTGATTTCCTGGCGGTGACAACCCGTAAAAGGAATTGATAATCTGATGTTGCAGACTGAATCTGGTGATCTGGATTTCATGTGTAGCCTGCCCCAGCAGAACTTGACGTTGCTTTTGCCTCGCAAACAAGAGTGGTTTCCACCGGTACCGTTCGGGGCAGTGTTGTAAGGGCTGTCCCCTGGGGTCCTCGGCCAGTTTCTCCAGCTGCAGGTGGGCTGAATGCCCCCCCGCCCCCTGCTGAGCTGAGGCTGACGACTTAAGTGTCCGATTCACGACTTGTGCCGCTGAGGTCGACCCTGTCCTAGAAGCGGGGATCTCGCTGTCTAGAAATGCGTCAACAACAACTTGCATTTATATAGTGCCTTTTAACTTCGCAAAATGTCCCAAGGCGCTTCACAGGAGCGATTACCAAACAAAATTTGGCACTGAGGGGGCTATTAGGGCAGATGAGGACAAAGAGGAAGGTTTCAAGCAGCGTCCTAAAGGAGGAAGGAGAGGTTTAGGGAGGGAATTTCAGAGTTCAGGGCCTCGGCAGCTGAAGGCACGGCCGCCAATGGTGGAGCGATTAAAATCGGGGATGCGCCAGAGGCCAGAATTGGAGGAGCAGAGATCTCGTGGTGGGTTTGTAGGGCTGGAGGAAGTTACAGAGATGGGGAGGGGCGAGGGCCATGGAGGGATTTGAAAACCAGCTTCTAATTGAATGTGTTCCTTTGCCCTCCGCACCCCCTACCTCCCTCGCGAAATCTGCTGCGTTTGCTAGGGTACAGTTCCACAGGCATTGAGAACCTCCCGTTTTTCCCCCCCCTCCCAGATCTGACCCAAGTGGCCATTCTTCATGATGGAGCCCAGACAGCAAGCGCTAACATCACAGTTGAGCCCACTCTGGGCATCGTCCAATGACCATGCGCACCGCACACATTGTCCATCGATCAGAAGAATGAGCACTGGCAAATTGTCCCATCCCATACACCACCCCCCCCCCCCCCAAACCAGCCTCTGGGGCACTGAAGCCCGTTGTACCCTAACTGCTGCCTTGGCGGAGACAACACTCACGTGGCCGCTTGTTTAGTTCGGATATTGCATAGGAACAGGAGCAGGCCATTCAGCCCCTCGAGCCTGTTCCGCCATTCAATGAGATCGTGGTTGACCTGTGACCTAACTCCATATACCCGCCTTTGGCCCATATCCCTTAATACCTTTGGTTAACAGAAAGCTATCAATCTCGGATTTAAAATTAACAATTGACCGAGCATCGACTGCCGTTTGCGGAAGAGAGTTCCAAACTTCTACCACCCTTAGGAGACTGGTTTCCCAGTGCAGGTCCCTGCCTTTACAATTG
This sequence comes from Somniosus microcephalus, assembly GCF_052327205.1. Classification (NCBI taxonomy): domain Eukaryota; kingdom Metazoa; phylum Chordata; class Chondrichthyes; order Squaliformes; family Somniosidae; genus Somniosus; species Somniosus microcephalus. The sequence continues at coordinate 11,085,400 of NC_141016.1, forward strand.
GGGAAACTGGATCATCCCAGTGGCAGAATCAATGGGGAGCAATTACACAGAATTTACAGCAGAGAAACAGGCCATTCGGCCCGTGCCGGTGTTGATGCTCCACACGAGCCTCCTCCCACCCCTCTTCATCTCACCCCATCAATATATCCTTCTATTCATTTCTCCCTCATGTGCTTATCTAGCTTCCCCTGAAAGGCTTCTGTGCTATTGGCCTCAACTGCTCCCTGTGGTAGTGAGTTCCACATTCTTGCCACTTTCTGGGTGAAGAGGTTTTCACAGAATCACAGAAACCCCACAGTGCAGATAGAGGCCATTTCGGCCCATCGAGCCTGCACCGACACATATCCCACCCGATCCCCGTAACCCCTACACCAACACACATCCCACCCTATCCCCGTAACCCCACGTATTTAATCCCCCTAACACTAAGGGTCAATTTATCATAGCCAACCAACCTAACCCGCACATCTTTGGACTGTGGGAGGAAACCGGAGCACCCGGAGGAAACCCACGCAAACACTGGGAGAATGTGTGGAGTTTGCACAGACAGTCGCCCGAGGCCGGATTCGAACCCGGGTCCCTGGCGCTGTGAGGCAACAGTGCTAGCCGCTATGCCACCATGCTGCAGAATTTCTCCAGAATTCCCTATTGGATTTATTAGTTTATAATGTAACCATATGGAGCCGAGCTGGCACTTGACGGTCTGAGCTAAGCTAACAGCAATGGAAAACGCCTTCAATGGGGCTTGGAACTGAAACCCTCCTTGGGCGCTATATAAATGCAAGTTGTTGCCTGTGTGGCTGGATGGTGCATTCAGCCATTGCGCTCTCCCGACAGGACCAGCGTTGCTACGTTACAACAGCGACTACACTTCAAACGTGCTTATTTGGCTGCAAAGCGCTTTGGGACGTCCTGAGGTCATGAAAGGTGCTATAGAAATGCAAGTCCTTTCTTTAACTGTGCATTTTTCTTTTTTGTTTTTCAAATGCCTGTCTGTGGCCAGAAAGGCTTGTTCGAGCATTGACAGAGAGAGAGAGAGATGACTCGGTCTAAAGTCCCAACTAATCCAGCTCTCTCTCTCTCACAGCAGATTTGTGTCATTGTTAAGCGGAGTTTATGAATGAGTCACTAGGATTTTGTTGATTCAACTGAATGTGCCTTTTAATGCATTTAAGTTACTGAATCACCAATTTGTTTGTGCTTCCTAAATCTCCTGTGCCCCCCTACAATCTGATGGCCGGGGGGGGAGGGGGCTGGTGAGAGCAGGGTGGAGGGAGAGAAATGGTGTGAGAGAGGCAGGGAAGAAGAGAGACTGGCGTACAAGAGCGGGGGGAGGAGGGGAAAGGAAGAGAAGAGGCTGATGTAGGAGAGCGGAGGGAGGAGGGGAAGGAGTTGGCGGGGGGGGGTTGTGTGTGTGCGCGAATGCTTTCTCTGCAGAAAGATTGTTCCTGAAAGTACCCTGTTGATTTTGTAATTGGACGGAAGAAACGCAGGCACACATCAGTTCCCAGCTGTGGTAATAGAAGCCCATCTAGTAACATGACACAGAACCACTGTATTTATATATAATCGGCACAGCCTTGGCTACACGGGATCTTCAGTAGGGAACATTTTCCAAAACACTCAATATCTTTCTCTCTCTCTCTGCGTCATTGGTTCTACCCTGTCATTGCAGCCTTGAACTTCCTCACACTGGAAATCGAGACTCGCCGGATAAAAATTACCATCAGTGCAGCTCTTGTACAAACTCCTCCTGCGCTGGTATCAAACTCATCTGCTGTACTATTTTAACACATTGTTAGAATGAAAGAAAGACTTGCATTTCTATAGCGGAAGTCCCAAAGCGCTTTACAGCCAATGAAGCACTTTTTGATGTGTAGTCACTGTTGTAATGTAGGAAACGCGGCAGCCAATTTGCGCACAGCAAGCTCCCACAAACAGCAATGTGAAAATGACCAGATCATCTGTTTTTGTTATGTTGATTGAGGGATAAATATTGGCCCAGGACACCGGGGAGAACTCCCCTGCTCTTCTTCAAAATAGTGGCCATGGGATCGTTTACATCCACCTGAGAGATCAGACGGGGCCTCGGTTTAACGTCTCATCCGAAAGACGGCACCTCCGGCAGTGCGGCACTCCCTCAGTACTCATAGAGTCATAACAGCACAGAAGGAGGCCATTCGGCCCATCGAGTCCATGCCGGCTCTCTGCAGAGCAATCCAGTCAGTCCCATTCCCCCGCTCTATCCCCGGAGCCCTGCAAGTTTGTTTCCCTCAAGTGCCTATTCAGCTCTTCACAATATATATTAATGATCTAGACAAGGGAACTAGATGTAATATCTCCAAGTTTGCAGACGACACAAAGCTGGGTGGGCGTGTGTGCTGCGAGGAGGATGCCGAGAAACTACAGGATGATTTGGACAGGTTGGGTGATTGGGCAGAAGCATGGCAGATGCAATATAATGTGGATAAATGCGAGGTTATCCACTTTGGTGGCAAAAACAAGAAGGCAGATTATTATCTGAATGGCAATAGATTGGGAGAAGGGGAAGTGCAACAAGACCTGGGTGTCCTTGTGCACCAGTCGCTGAAGGTAAGTATGCAGGTGCAGCAGGCGGTTAAGAAGGCAAATGGTATGTTGGCCTTCGTAGCGAGAGGGTTTGAGTACAGGAACAAGGATGTCTTGCTGCAGTTGTACAGGGCCTTGGTGAGACCACATCTTGAGTATTGCGTGCAGTTTTGATCGCCTTATCTGAGGAAGGATGTTCTTGCCATGGAGGGAGTTCAGCGAAGATTCACCAGGCTGATACCTGGGATGGCAGGAATGACGTATGAGGAGAGATTGGGTCGATTGGGCTTATACTCGCTGGAGTTTAGAAGAATGAGAGGGGATCTCATTGAAACTTATAAAATTCTGACGGGACTGGACAGACTAGATGCAGGAAGGATGTTCCCGATGGTCGGGGAGTCCAGAACCAGGGGTCACAGTCTAAGGATAAGGGGTAAGCCATTTAGGACTGAGATGAGGAGGAATTTCTTCACCCAGTGAGTGGTGAACCTGTGGAATTCTCTACCACAGAAGGCAGTTGAGGCCAATTCATTAAATATATTCAAGAAGGAGTTGGATATATTTCTTAAGGCTAAAGGGATCAAGGGATATGGGGAGAAGGCAGGGACAGGGTACTGAATTTGGATGATCAGCCATGATCGCATTGAATGGCGGAGCAGGCCCGAGGGGCCGAATGGCCGACTCCTGCTCCTATCTTCTATGTTTCCCCTTGAAAAGATTGAGTGTCTCCGCTTCCACCACTTCCGTCGGCAGCGAGTTCCAGGTCCTCGCCACTCGCTGCGTAAAAAAGTTTTCCCTCACGTCCCCCCGTATCTCTTACCCAAAACCTTAAATCTGTGTCCCCTAGTCCTTGTACCATCAACTAGTGGGAACAGCCTTTCCCCGTCTAGCCTATCCAAATCCGTCATCATCTTGTACACCTCTATCAAATCAGCCCTCAACCTCCTTTGCTCGAATGAAACTGCACTGGGAGCGTCAGCCTAGATTTTTGTGCTGCAGTCTCCGGAGTGGGACTTGAACCCACAAACTTTTGACTCGGAGACGAGAGAGTGCTACCCACTGAGCTAATTTCTTTTGTCCCTATCTGGCACAGGCTCAGCGGCCCAAATGGCCTCCTTCTGTGCTGTAAGATTCCATGATTGTATATCACCTCTTCTATTGTGTTTGACTGCCCCAGGATCCGAAAGCTGGAACTCCTTATCTTCCTTTGTCTTCCCTTCCTCCCATTTTGTAGGCATCAACTAGTCACTATTTCTTGGTTTACCTGCTCTTCTCTTGCAATCTCCCCGCCCCCCCCCCCCCCGCACCCCCCACCCCTCCCCCGCCTTGGGGATGACCTGCACTTTGGTCTTTGTGCCTAGAACTCTTGTGGCTATAAATGCTGGCATCGAGGCCACACCAGTCCAAATAATTTGCTGTCGACCCAGATTTCACGCCGGCAGGCATTGTGTCGAGGCAGCTTTCCCTGCCTGCCCACTGTGGAAACTCCTGGAGGTGGTGAGGGCAGGGCGCCTGAGTCTGGGGCGGCGCGGCCTGGGTCGCGGGGCGGTGCGTTCTCGCTCCAGGTCTCCGCCGTTGGAGGCTGGACTTGTTGGGGCTCTCTGACGCCGCCACCGAACCACTTCACCGTGCCGCTGCTCTTGTTGGGACCTCAGGGCTGCCCGTAATAAGGACTGAAGTGGCGGCCCTGGGGCTGCTGCACGTACGTCCGCGGCAGACAACATTTGGGCGTCTGCGGCAGGAGTGATCCATCTGACGGAGAGCTATCCTGTGCCACCAGAGACGTGTATTCTGCCTAATGAAATCCCGTGCCAGTGACTGTGGTGTCACAGAGCGCAGGTCCACAGTATAAACAGGGTGTCTGCATTACAGAACTCTTTCCCACACCCCAATAACCTCTCGCGTTGCATTAGCTGAGAACTAGCTCAAATCTCTGAACCAAAGGGACCAGGTTGAGTGCGAGGCCAGCCCGAATCGCGCTGCCAGACAATTGCATGGTTGTGGACTGCCTCATTAAAAGGCTCTTTTAAGTCACACTGACATGTAACGACAAGGTGTGCAGCCCTGTGCTAGTTTACTGTGCTTGTTTTCAAAATGACAAGTCGTGGCGTTCCAATTCAACCCTGCTCTGCCTCGCACGCTTTTCCCTCCCGCTCTGCAAAAAAGGGCGCTGATTCTCGCTGGGGCGCAGTTACCACGTACATCGGCGCCTGGTTCAAATGGCCAATCTTCATCTGCAAATGTATCGGGTGAAAGCTGCTGAGATAGTTTGCACATCTGCCAATGCACTTTATTATGGTTATGTTTATGTTAATGTATTACAAGCCAAATGTATGTTGAATGTTTAAATGTCTTAATCTAAATGTACACTCTCGGGAGCCGCAAGCCTACATTTCGTTGTACTGCACTTGTGCACTAACAATGACAATAAAAGTTGATTTGATTTGATTTGGAATAACAACAGGAAATGCTGGGGGGAAACTCAGCAGGCCAGGCAGCATCGGTGGAGAGAGAAACGGAGTTAACGTTTCAGGTCGATGACCTTTCGTCAGAACTGGGGGGGAAAAAAAGCAGGAAATGGAAAGCAAGTTTAGGGGCTGGGAAAACCGGGAGGGGATGAAAGAACAAAAGGGAAGGTCAGTGATCGGATAGAAAGCAGGAGAGATAAAGAGACATCGAGAGACATTTAAGAGATATTCAAGGGGAGGTGGAAATGGGGCAGGTTAAGGAACAAAATCTGGCTCGAGATGGGGTGTGAATTGCGCTGGCAGAATGAAGGACAGTTGAAGGGTCGGAAGAAAAAACAAAGTGTGGATAAAAAGAAGAAAATAGTTTGGCCCTGGAGGGAGCACAGCACGGAATGATTCTGGGGCTGAAAGGGTTAACTTTTTTATATAATGGGTTGCGTAAACCTAGTTTGTTTTTCCCTTGAGTTTGGAATGTTGCGGGTGATCTAATCTTGTTTGAAGTGACTCGGTGGGGTAGATAGAGAGGAACTATTTCCCTCTGGTGGGGAGAATCCCAAACGAAGGGGGCATAATCTTAAAGTTGGAGCCAGGCCGTTCCGTTCAGGAGTGAAATTAGAAAACCCTTTGTCACACAAAGGGTAGAGGAAATCAATGCCCCCTCTTTTTTTGGGGGGTGGGGGGGGGTGGTGTACACGTCCCCTTTAACTGGCTGCCCAGCCCATTCAAATTTTACCATTCGCAAGCGTGCGCGGGACCCCCAGCTTAACTGGAGCATTGGTGGCAAGCTGGACCTTGCTGCTCCAAAAAGGCTGCAGATTCTAGGTCAATTGAAGCTTTCAAGACTTGAGCGATGGACTTTTGTCGGGTAAGGGTGTTGAGGGATAGATATGGAGCAGAGGCGGGCAAATGGAGTTGAAAGTACAGATTAGCCGCGATTTAACAGAATAGGGGTTCAAGGGGCTGAATGGTCCACTCCTGTTCCAATCCCACCCTTCCTGACACGCGCTTTACAGAAGCGAGCACTGGACCGTGATTAGAAATGGAGACCCTGGCTAATTATTTTTTAACCTCTTAGCCCAGGAATGCTGAGGCTAATTGTAGAGCCACTCCCCTCTCTCAGCAGAGATAAGCTAACTGAGAGCACAGACCAGGGGTCGAACTTTGAACCTTCCAAGTCTGTACTGGGTGGGGGTGGGTGGATGTAATTCCAACCTCGGTCACGGAGGGGGGGGGGAGCTGCCATCGTTCTACCGTGGGGAGAACTGCCATCGTTCTACCGTGGGGAGAAAATGCATCCCCAAGTGAGGAGATGCCATCTTCTCGGCCGCATGTTAAGAACATTCGGAGCAAAGCTTGAGATTCAGCGCCACCCAGCGCAGGGGTTCATTGAATGCTTGGTGCATCACCTCCCGTGGAATAAAGCTTCCTACCCACGACCCTGAGCTCGGCGAGGTACCGGAGATTTGCTGGCATCAGGAATCATGGCAAGGTGAATTTCAAAGAATGAAAGAAAGGCTTGCATTTATATAGCGCCTTTCGCGACCACCGGACATCCCAAAGCGCTTTACAGCCAATGAAGTATTTTTTGAAGTGTGGTCACTGTTGTAATGTAGGAAACGTGGCAACCAATTTGCGCACAGCAAGCTCCCACAAATAGCAATGTGATAAGGACCAGGTAATCTGTTTTTTTGGTGAGGGATAAATATTGGCCAAGACGCCCCTGCTCTTCTTCGAAATAGTGCCATGGGATCTTTTGCGTCCACCTGAGAGAGCAGATGGGACCTCGGTTTAACGTCTCCTCCAAAAGGCGGCACCTCCAACAGTGCAGCACCCCCTCAGCACTGCACTCACTGCGAGTGTCAGCCTAGATTTTTTTTTTGGTGCTCGAGTCTCTGGAGTGGGACTTGAACCCACAACCTTCTGACCCGGGGGTGAGAGTGCTACCCACTGAGCCACTGGCTGACACCGTGAAAGTCAGGAAAAGAGGGGTGGGGGGTGGTGAAATGCTCCACTTGGGTTCCACTGACACTAAATCCTTCTTAAATGCGTGATTTGCTTATTTAAAAAAAAAAAATAGCCATGTAATGTAACAGCCATTTCATATGGTAATGCCGAACATGTGAGGATTGGAAATGAAACAAAAGCCACCTTGTTGGCAATGTCTGCAAGTAATCAGTAGCGAGTGGCTTGCTTTCACTGCACGGGCTAATTCCGGGACCCTTCCTTCCTCCTCTTCTCCCAGGTTTTTTTTTCTCCTTCCTTCGCTCCCGTGCCGTTTCCGATCAGGACACTGTCCGTTCATTTCTTGCCTCAGGTTCGGACAGATGTGCGCGACAGCTGCGCTGACGCTGGCGAGCAGCTGAATGTCAAATGGGTTGCCCTCCTTCTGTGTTTCCTGACTTCCCTTAGTCATCCCAGCTCTTGCGCGCCTGTGAGGTGCGTTTCTGTTCTGCCTGGCCTCTCGGCAGCTGCTTCGGGTGAGTGGGTCGGGGGTGCATACTTGGACTGGCAAGATATTAAATCGAAATGTTATCATTCGCTTCCTGCTGTAAATCTATCGGAGGGTTTGTAAAACAGATTCCCCTGCCACTGAGCAAGGGGGGGAATAATGAATCTCTCTCCAAGCGATTACGCAGCAGGATCATAATTCAGTCACTATCTAATATTAAATAAAATGTAAAAAGCAGGATGAAGTCACCGGCTTGAATCTAATCAAGGGGTTGGGATGGTTTACATAAAGAATAATGGGTGAGTTGCAGGCTGGAATCTAATCGAGGGGTCTAGAGAGTTTAGCTACAGACTAACTGGTATACAGGAGTGAGTGAGGGGCTGAGGTCCTAGGGTTGCTGTCAGAAGTAAAATCTGCCAGAGATCCTGCTCATGTTGGGGGTGAAGGTTGTGGGGGCCATCACTCCTGGGGGTGGGGGGTGGGGAAGGGTGGTGCGAGGGGGTGGGGGTTGTGGGGGCCATCACTCCTGGGGGGTGGGGAAGGGTGGTGCGAGGGGTAGGGGTTGTGAGGGCCATCACTCCTGGGGGTGGGGGGTGGGGAAGGGTGGTGCGAGGGGGTAGGGGTTGTGAGGGCCATCACTCCGGGGGGTGGGGGTTGTGAGGGCCATCACTCCGGGGGGTGGGGGTTGTGAGGGCCATCACTCCTGGGGGTGGGGGCGGGGGCGGAGGGAAGGGGGGTGCGAGGGGGTGAAGGTGGTGGGGGCGGGGGGGCAGAGGGAAGGGGGGTGCGAGGGGGTGAAGGTGGTGGGGGCGGGGGGGGGTGAAGGTTCTGGGGGCCATCACTCCTGGGGGTGGGGGACGGAGGGAAGGGGGGTGCGAGGCCCTATTGCTCCCTGGAGGGGGCCCCTTTCACCCAGTCATGCCATTTCCGTGGCCAAGTGTGTGATTTGAAAAGCACTTTGCAGGCGAACAAGTTAACAGCCTGCACTAATTGTCTAATAACCCAATCTGCTTCCTCCTTTGTCAGTGTCTCATAACCTCCCTCGCTGCCAGTGTCCTGTAACCTTATTTCTTCGCACAACCAGTGACCCAGCCCCTCCTGTTGTTGCTGCTGGGTTTTTTTTTGTAGGTTATCAGGATGTGTTTTTGGTGCTTTATATCGAAGGTGAAATTCGCTCTGTTTACACACCTGAGCTTCCTGTAATACAAGAAACACCAGTTTGTCTGAAAGGCCGGACCTTACAGGAAGAGAAACTCGTGTCGAATTTCCCTCCTATCATTTGACTTGGTGTAAATCACATTGAAGCTCATCGCCAGCTCAGCCACGTGTCATTGGGGTGCGTGGGTTCAGCTCCTCTCCCCGCCCGCACTAAAAGCTCTCGGAAACTGGCTGATGACTCGGATCAATGAGTTCGTTGCATAATGTGGACAGGAGCTGTAGTACTGTTCCCGAGGCTCCAGTATGTTTCCCGGGCTTCTTTGTGTGTGTGAATAATGGATACGCGGGCATGAGTTGCAGGCTAGAATCTAATCGTGGGATCTCGAGAGTTTGGATACAGAATAATAACTGATATATAGGAGTGAGAGGGGCTGAGATCCGAGAGTTGCTGTCAGAAGTAAAACTGCCTGCTCTTGTAGTGGGTGTAGGTGTTGGGCGGGGGAGGGGGATATTCGAGTACAGGGCATCGCAGACGATCCGCCCAAATGTCTGCACTTTCCAACAGCAGTCACATTGATCAGCAGTGGGAATCTCTGCTTTTTTCCTCGTTCCATGTTGAGCTGTTTGGTGAACCAAGTCCACCTAGGCCCAATACAGCACGGGTTAGATACAGAGTAAAGCTCCCTCTACACTGTCCCATCAAACACACCCAGGGCAGGTACAGCACGGGTTAGATACAGAGTAAAGCTCCCTCTACACTGTCCCATCAAACACTCCCAGGGCAGGTACAGCACGGGTTAGATACAGAGTAAAGCTCCCTCTACACTGTCCCATCAAACACTCCCAGGGCAGGTACAGCACGGGTTAGATACAGAGTAAAGCTCCCTCTACACTGTCCCATCAAACACTCCCAGGGCAGGTACAGCACGGGTTAGATACAGAGTAAAGCTCCCTCTACACTGTCCCATCAAACACTCCCAGGGCAGGTACAGCACGGGTTAGATACAGGGTAAAGCTCCCTCTACTCTACCCCAACAATGTGCCTCAGTTCCAACCTCCGACTCCTCCCCGAATCATTTTCTACACCAGTCGCTAAGTGTGCTCTGAGACTTATCTTGCTGCTGGATTTGGGATAGTTTAGTGCCGTGTCCACTAAGAACTGGATTGAGACTGCCTGAACTCACTTCATGTTGGACCACTTGCCGATAAGGGAGACATTAATCCCATCAATCTGGGCTAACTTTGGGAGCTTTATTTTTATCGACCCGACCCGTTTGGTCAATTTTCTTCATGGAATAATTAAATGTAGGGGCCAGTGGAGTGAAGCCAGATGTAACTGAGGCCACGAAGCGTTGATTTGAAGGGCGGGAATACAGACTGAATGGAGCCCCCTTGTCCTTAATTACAACCGACTGGATTCCTGATTGCTCATAGCTGCAATTTAGTGTTTTTATTTCTTCCTGTTCTCTCCCCCTCCCGTTCCGATTTGTTGTCGACTCCTGCTGGGTTTGGGTCCTGGGGCAGTGGCGACCATCTGGCACCTGGCAGAAGGTGGCCGTTCATCCGGCGTGACGCTCGGCAGTGAGTGCCGACTGGCTCTCCCGCTGCAGAAGCCAGAGTGCATTTGGGAAAGAAGGGGCGAAAATGGTCAGGGAGAAGCAAGTTGAACCAAATGTGTTGGCAGAGAGCGGGAAAGTGATTCTCAAATCCCAAGCCGAGGAAACCTGACGAGTGTGAAGCTCAGTGGTGGGAGCCATTGAAAATACTCTCTTTTTTCCCCCCCTCCCTAGTGGTGCCCCCCCTCCCTGGTGGTGCCATGAGCTTATCTGGTGAATGATTAAACAACAGCCCAGAAGGAGCACTGGTGTGATTTCCAACAACAACAACTTGTATTTGTACAGCACCTTTAATGTAGTAAAACATCCCAAGGCGCTTCACAGGAGCGATTATCAAACAAAATTTGACACCCAGCCCCATAAGGAGACATTAGTGCAGCTTGGCCAAAGCGGTATGTGATGTAATAAAACTCACTACACACTTGGTTTGAGTATAAAGCAAGGCTTTAATCAACTTGTTTCAGAACATGGAGGTCTAGTTGTACTTCACTAGTTCCTTGTCTTACAAAATGTCCCTGGACAAGCTGGGCCCACGCCCGAGTATTTATACTCCTTGGACGGCGCCACCAGCTGGCCGTCCAGTGTTATTTCATGAGTAGTTTCCTGATGAATGATGAGATTTATAACAGTATGTTTTAAGCAGCGTCTTTAAAGAAGGAAAGAGAGGCGGAGAGGTTTAGGGAGGGAATTCCAGAGCTCAGGGCTTCAGCAGCTGAAGGCACGGCCGCCGATGGTGGAGCGATTGAAATCGGGGATGCGCCAGAGGCCAGAATTGGAGTCATTAACCAGTGACCCTGGGGTGAGGGCTAGGGAGGTCAGCAATGTTCCCTTTAAGCTGCTGGCGGCACGGCGCTCCAGGGATCCCGCGCAGCCGGCTTGGCGGCTTTTCAATGCAAAAATGCGGTATTTTAAATGGCCCGCTCAGCCCCTTAAAGGGGCCACGCGGCGCTGAAGAGAATTAGAGGGAACATTGGAGGTCAGCCACGGTTCTCGGCCCTAATCACTCACTAGTGACCCCTGCTGGAAGCTGTTTGTGTGGCTGTTGGGTTGGGAGGGTCTGGGCCTCAGCTGTGATGCCCTCTGTGGTTGAATGCCCTGCTGCCATTCAATGTCTCAGGCTCACACAAAGATGATTTGGCCGTGGTGCTGGAGGGCATCCAGTATCTGAAGCAGTGCAGGATGAATCAGTAGCTTGAGGACAACATGAGGAAGGCAAATGATCGGTCAGGAAATTTTTAAAAAAAATGAATAATACTGATGGTAGTTTTGCTTTGTATTTTTTAAACTTGAATGATTGCTGCCAACAGTGCCGTAAATTAGAGAATAAAGCAGACCCATCCTGTGGGACGGCTGAAATGAGATTTTCTGAGGTTATCAAGCGACGTCTCTGGTGTTCTTTCCCAGTAATTAAATCCGAGTTGTCGTGATTGAGATAAGGGCCCCCTCAGGATCCTGGATGCAGTTCCCACAGTCCTGACTGCGGCTGTGACGTGAGTCGGGTCTGTGGGGACATCTGAGGACATCTTTAGGAGGGCTAGCCACAGCCAATCGCTGACGGCACTTTGCAGGGGTTGGTGCTGCTTCCAGGAATTCCATCGGATATACAGCACAGAAACATTCGGCCCAACCAGTCTGTTTCTGCTCCAATCCAGCCTCCTCCCATCCTTCCTCATCTAACTCTGTCCGTATAACCCTCTGTTCCAATTCTTCTTCATATGCTTGTCTGGCCTCCCCTCAAATGCATCTATACTATTCGCCTCAACCACTCCCTGTGGTAGCGAGTTCCACATTCTCACCACTCTCTGGGTGAAGAAGTTTTTTCTGAGTCCCCTATTTGATTTCTTGGTGACTATCTTCTATTGATGGCCTCTGGTCTTGCTCTTCCCCCCACGTGGAAACACTCTCTCTCTATCCACTCTGAAGTTATCAAGCGACGTCTCTGGTGTTCTTTCCCAGTAATTAAATCCGAGTTGTCGTGATTGAGATAAGGGCCCCCTCAGGATCCTAATTTAAAAGACCTCTATTAGGTCATCCCTCCGCCTTCTGTTTTCAAGAGAAAAGCGGAAAGCAACGAGACTGGGGGAGCGGGATGAGGGCTTGGGAGGGAATGATATAGAGCCCCACTCCAGGGACTTGAGCACGTTAAGCTAGGCTGACGCTCCCAGTGCGGTGCTGAGGGAGTGCTGCACTGTCGGAGGTGCCGTCTTTCGGATGAGACGCTAAACCGAGGCCCCGCCTGCTTTCGCAGGTGGGCGTAAAAGATCCCACGGCCACTATTTTGAAGAAGAGCAGGGGAGTTCTCCCCGGTATCCTGGGGCCAATATTTATATCCCAATCAACATAACAAAACAGATTATCTGCTCACTATCACATTACTCTTTGTGGGAGCTTGTTGTACACAAAGTGGCTGTCGCGTTTCCCACATTACAACAGTGACTCCACTTCAAAATGTATTTCATTGGCTGTAAAGCGCTTCGAGACGTCCGGTGGTCGTGAAAGGCGCTATATAAATGCAAGTCTTTTCCTTTTTAGAGCAAGATCGAGCCACTCAGCCCACAGCATGCTAGGCTTTCATTTTAAAGACAACACCCCCCACCCCATTTCCCCCCCCCCCCCGCTCCACTATATTCCATGTTCCCGATGGCGTTGCCTCTTGCAGAGTTCCATTTCCAAGGATACGCACCACGCTCCCAGCACTCCACCCAAGGGGCCCCTCTGATCCGGATATCACCCAGTTATTGGACCGTGTTGGTCATAACCATCTGAGCCCAGCCCCATTCCTGCCAAAGGTCCGCCGCACACGTTCCGGCGGGTTGGGAGCGGGAAGCGGGAATCCTGGCTGACCCCTAGCCCAGGGTGCCGAGGGTAGCCCAGTCAGAGCCACCCCCCTCCCCCGCTGCTACGCCGCCCAATCACTTAGCGGAGTGCAGACTGAGCGATGCACCTGGGACACTGCCAACACAACCGGCTTTCATAGAAACATAGAAGATAGGAGCAGGAGTAGGCCATTCGGCCCCTCGAGCCTGCTCCGCCATTTAATGAGATTATGGCTGATCATCCAAATTCAATACCCTGTCCCTGCTTTCTCCCCATATCCCTTGATCCCTTTAGCCTTAAGAAATATATCTAACTCCTTCTTGAATATATTTAATGAATTGGCCTCAACTGCCTTCTGTGGTAGAGAATTCCACAGGTTCACCACTCTCTGGGTGAAGAAATTCCTCCTCATCTCGGTCCTAAATGGCTTACCCCTTATCCTTAGACTGTGACCCCTGGTTCTGGACTCCCCCGCCATCGGGAACATCCTTCCTGCATCCAGTCTGTCTAGTCCTGTTAGAATTTTATAAGTTTCAATGAAACCCCCTCTCATTCTTCTAAACTCTAGCGAGTATAAGCCCAATCGACCCAATCTCTCCTCATATGTCATTCAGATAGTCACTTGCGCTGGCTATTTAATTAATGGCACATAAAGGCGGCCAGCAGTACAGCAAGAGCCAGGGGCCTCGAGGGGGGAAAAATAAATGAACTATAGGTTGGCAATCACTCCTGTTAACAATGAATATCTGAGAAAATTAAATGAGTGAGTTTGGCCTACATTTCCTGTCGTAGCAAAAACCTTTATAAATCACTGGTTAGGCCCCAGCTGGAGTATTGTGTCCCATTTTGGACGCCACAGTTTAGGAAGGAAGTCAAGGCCTTGTGGAGGGTGCAGAGGAGATTTAGTAGAATGGTACATTACCAGGAATGAGGGACTTCCATTGTGTGGAGAAGCTGGGATTGTTCTCCTTGGAGCAGAGAAGGCTAAGGGGAGATTTAATAGAGGTGCTCAAAATTATGAATGGTTTCGAGAAGGAGAATCAAAACATTTCACCAGCAAGACATAAAAACCTAAGAAATAGGAGCAGGAGTAGGCTATTTGGCCCTTTGAGCCTGCTCCGCCATTCAGTAAGATCATGGCTGATCATCTACCTCATCTGCACTATCCCCATATCCCTCGATTCCCTTAACATTCAAAAATCTATCGATCTCTGCCATGAATATACTCAACGACTGAGCCTCCACAGCCCTCTGGGGTAGAGAATTCCAAAGATTCACCACCCTCTGAGTGAAGATATTTCTCCTCATCTCAGTCCTAAATGGCCGACCCCTTATTCTGAGACTGTGACCCCTGGTTCTAAACTCCCCAGCCAGGGGAAACATCCTCGCTGCATCTACCCTGTCAAGCCCTGTAAGAATTTAGTATGTTTCATTGAGATTACCTCATTCTTCTAAACGTCGGAGAATATAGGCCTGGTCTACTCAATCTCTCCTCATAGGACAATCCCCCATCCCAGGAATCAGTCTGGTGAACCTTTGTTGCACTCCCTCTATGGTAAGTATATCCTTCCTTAGGTAAGGAGACCAAAACTGTACACAATACTCCAGGTGTGGTCTCGCCAGGGCTCTATATAATTGCAGTAAGACGTCTTTACTCTTATACTCAAATCCTCTTGTAATAAAGGCCAACAAACTATTTGCTTTTTCCTAATTGCAGTAAATAAGGGAGAAAGTGTTTCCACTGGCAGGAGGGTCGGTTTAAGATTTAAGATTATTGGCAAAAGAACCAGAGGGGAGATGAGGATTTTTTTTTTTAATGCAGCGAGTTATGATCTGGAAAGCGCTGCCTGAAAGGGCAGTGAAAGCAGTTTCAATCGTAAACTTGCGAAAGGGAAAAATACTTGAAACAGGAGAAATTTGTCGGGACTAATTGGATCGATCTTTCCAAGAGCCAGTACAGGCATGGTGGCCCGAATGGCCTCCTCCTGTGTTGCATCTTTCTATGGTTGTAGAGCGACCCACCTTGGATGGTATAACGGGTTTTGAACAATAACGTACAGACCAATCCCAGTTCTGAAGTAACAACAGAAAACGCTGGAAAAACCTCAGCAGGCCAGGCAACATCCGTGGGGAGAGAAACAGAGTTAACGTTTCAGGTCGAAACCCTTCTTCAGAACCAGTTCTGAAGTGTTGTTTTCATGTTACCATGTTCCTGCCCTCTTGGCAACATTGCAAAGGTCGATTGTGTGTTGGAGCGGGGATTGGATCCGCTCCAGATCCATTCTCTAAAACACGTCTCAAACGCAGGTAGGACCAGGAAGGGAGGGAGAATAATACAAGGCTTTTGGTTTCAAAATCAGTTGGAATTACTGTGTAACTTTAATAAATAAAGCCTATTAGGTGTTCGTATCTGGCCTGCAGTAGGCCTCGGAATATTTTTGACCTTGTTTAATCTGACAGTGTCACCTGTTTCTGGTTCTGAGGTGTGCAGTGTTGTGTCCTGTGGGCCACGGTGATCACTGCGCTCCACTCTGTGTCCACCCCCCCCCCCCCGGCTCCCCGGCTGCTGTGAGATGGGATCCGATATTCTGCTTTTCTTTTCCTGTTGCCTGTAATGCCAGCGATTGTCAACCAGCAGTCATCTGAATCAAAAAAAAAAATGACTGGCAGCCTGGGAGCATTGTGCGCGATTTTAAAATGAGCATTTATGCTGCTTGAACTACTTTTATTAGCACACTGAGCCTCAGTGTCTGATTTAAACACAGTCACTGCTGTTCTCTCTCTCTCTCTCTCTCTTTCTCTCTCTATCATTTTGTCCTCCACTCCCGTAACCTGCAATTTCCTCCCCATCTCTCCCGGAGGCGCTGACTCCCACTGCGCCACGTGTGTGCCATGCGTGTCAACAACCATCCAGCTTCCTCCTCTTAAGTGGCCGTTCTTCAGGCGTGGGGGTGTCAAGGCGCTGAATGCCCGCCAGCTATTTGACCGTGAGTGGCGTCACTGCCGCGCCAGATCCCGCCCGCCCCCTGAAATCCACATACGCACAAAATGGCCAGCAGGGTTAATTGGCTAGCAGTCAGGGGTAGAAACATAGAAGATAGGAGCAGGAGTAGGCCATTCGGCTCCTCGAGCCTGCTCCGCCATTCAATGAGATCATGGCTGATCATCCAAATTCAGTACCCTGTCCCTGCTTTCTCCCCATATCCCTTGATCCCTTTAGCCTTAAGAAATATATCTAACTCCTTCTTGAATATATTTAATGAATTGGCCTCAACTGCCTTGTGTGGTAGAGAATTCCACAGGTTCACCACTCTCTGGGTGAAGAAACTCCTCCTCATCTCTGTCCTAAATGGCTTACCCCTTATCCTTAGACTGTGACCCCTGGTTCTGGACTCCCCCGCCATTGGGAACATCCTTCCTGCATCTAGTCTGTCTAGTCCTGTTAGAATTTTATAAGTTTCAATGAGATCCCCTCTCATTCTTCTAAACTCTAGCGAATACAAGCCCAATCGACCCAATCTCTCTTCATACGTTATTCCTGCCATCCCAGGTATCAGTCTGGTGAATCTTCGCTGCACTCCCTCCATGGCAAGAACATCCTTCCTCAGATAAGGCAACCAAAACTGCACACAATACTCAAGGTGTGGTCTCACCAAGGCCCTGTACAACTGCAGCAAGACATCCTTGTTCCTGTACTCAAATCCTCTCGCTATGAAGTATGGGTAGGGACCATGTTTCTCATTCGCCCCCCCCCCCCCACCCCCACAGGACCCTTGAGGCCAAGTGTAAGAGCCCTATTGCTGTCCTCATTGAGATAGCACAGAACAGGGACGGAACATGAGAACATCGTAGTCTGTATCGCTCAATGGTACTTTGGATAGTAAGGGTTTGACTGGGGTACAGGAGCAAAGGGATCAGGGGGTACAGATACACATCACTAAAAGTAGCGAAGCTGGTTAATAAGGCCATAAAGAAAGTGAGCCAAGCATTGGGGTTCATTTCTAGAGGTCTAGGTCTGAAAAGCAGAGAAATGATAAACTTGTATCGACCCTTGGTTACGCCACACACAGAGCACTGTGCACAGTTCTGGTCTCCATATTACACAATGGACATAGGCATTGGAGAAGGTGCAACAACGATTCACAAGGATGATACCAGAACTGAGAGGTTACACCTGTCAGGAAAGGCTGAACAGGCTGGGGCTCTTTTTTCTGGAAAAGAGAAGACCGAGGGGTGACCCGATGGAGGTCTTTTAAGATTACGAAAGGGTTTAATAGGGTAGACGTAGAGAAGATGCTTCCACTTGTGGGGGAGTCCAAAACTAGAGGTAATGTAATAAATCCATTAGGGAATTCAAGAGAAACTTTACCCAGAGAGTGGTGAGAATGTGGAACTCACTACCACAGGGAGTGGTTGCGGTGAATAGCAGAGATACATTTAAGGGGAAGCTAGATAAACACATGGGGGAGAAAGGAATAGAAAGATATGTTGATGGGGGTTTTTTTTGTATTCACTTATGGGATCTGGGCGTCGCTGGGCAAGGCCAGCATTTATTACCCATCCCTAATTGCCCTCGAGAAGGTGGTGGTGAGCTGCCTTCTTGAACCGCTGCAGTCCGTGTGGTGAAGGTGCTGTTAGGGAGGGAGTTCCAGGATTTTGACCCAGCGACGATGATGGAACGGCCGATATATTTCCAAGTCAGGATGGTGTGTGACTTGGAGGGGAACTTGGAGGTGGTGGTGTTCCCATGCGCCTGCTGCCCTTGTCCTTCTAGGTGGAAGAGGTCGCGGGTTTGGGAGGTGCTGCCGAAGAACACTGCAGCCACGGTGAGATGAAGTAGGGTGGGAGGACGCTCGTGTTGAGCGTAAATGCCGGCACGGATCAGTTGGGCTGAATGGCCTGTTTTTTGCGCTGTAGACTCGATGTAACACTTGCCCCAGTAGGCTTTTTAAGAGGCCTGTGAGTTTTATTCAGCTGTTTCTATTCAGAACTCCCCATGCTCGTTATAAGGCAGCTGGGTGGCTGTGCTGTAACACGCTAGGAATTCTGGAGAAATTGCGGACTCCCCATCGGAGCAATTGAGATGATGTAATTGGGAGCAGGCGATGATCTAATATGCCTGCAATACGCCATGGCGACGAGGGGGATGATGCGACTCCTCTGGGACCTGCTCGCCGTGTTGTAAAGGACGAGCGGTCTAATGATAGGAGTGATCTCACTGCTGAGGATTCATTCGCTTGTAGTTGAGTGCTCAGTTGGGATTAGCGATGGCTGAACTGGAGATTGGAGGTTAATCTTGATGCCGACCGCATCTGTTTACCAACATGCGCACCTGTCTGCATGTTGACTCAGACCTCACTGTCTCGCCCTGACTGCATTACTGGTTCTAGTCCAAGGGTTCAGTGACTGATGGTGCCACCTGGAGTGGCTCTGAGCCATGCAGGCCCAAGAGGGCAGGTGCAGCAGGCGGTTAAGAAGGCAAATGGTATGCTGGCCTTCAGAGCGAGAGAATTGGAGTACAGGAACAAGGATGTCTTGCTGTAGTTGTACAGGGCCTTGGTGAGACCACACCTTGAGTATTGTGTGCAGTTTTGGTCGCCTTATCTGAGGAAGGATGTTCTTGCCATGGGAGTGCAGCGAAGATTCACCAGACTGATCCCTGGGATGGCAGGAATGACGTATGAGGAGAGATTGGGTCGATTAGGCTTATATTTGTTAGAGTTCAGAAGAATGAGAGGGGATCTCATTGAAACTTATAAAATTCTAACAGGACTAGACAGACTAGATGCGGGAAGGATGTTCCCGATGGTCGGGGAGTCCAGAACCAGGGGTCACAGTCTAAGGATAAGGGGTAAGCCATTTAGGACAGAGATAAGGAGGAATTTCTTCACCCAGAGAGTGGTGAACCTGTGGAATTCTCTACCACAGAAGGCAGTTGAGGCCAATTCATTAAATATATTCAAGAAGGAGTTAGATATATTTCTTAAGGCTAAGGGGATCAAGGGATATGGGGAGAAGGCAGGAGCAGGGTACTGAATTTGGATGATCAGCCATGATCTCATTGAATGGCGGAGCAGGCTCGAGGGGCCGAATGGCCTACTCCTGCTCCTATCTTCGATGTTTCGATCACTGGTTGGCACCGCGCCCCGTAGGATGGCAGTGGCACTGCTGGAACGCACGTGTCTGGCGAGGTTGGAAGAGAACGGAATCTTCGGCTCGCCTCTCGCACCCGGTGGTTGAATAGCTTGTTGTCATTCACGCTCGAGGTTCTCACCAGAGGCATGGCCGCTTGGAAAACTGCTGAGGTCTTTTGGAAGTCCCACTCCAGAGACTTGAACAAAAAAAATCTAGGCCGACACTCCCAGTGCAGTACTGAGGGATTGCTGCACTGTTGGAGGTGCCGTCTTTCGGATTAAACCGAGGCCCCGTCTGCTCTCTCAGGTGGGCGTAAAAGATCCCATGGCGCTATATCGAAGAGAAACAGGGGAGTTATCCCCGATGTCCTGGGGCCAATATTTACCCCTGAATCAGCATCACTAAAATAGATTATCTGGTCATTATCACATTGCTGTTTGTGGGAGCTTGCTGTGCGCAAATTGGCTGCCGCGTTTCCTGCATTACAACAGTGACTACACTTCAAAAAGTACTTCATTGGCTTTAAAGCGCTTTGGGATGCCTTGAGGTCGTGAAAGGTGCTATAGAAATGCAAGACCGTCTTTCTTTTTGGAAATCAAAAAACAAGAGGAGTTGGGAACAAATTACAGTGAAGGAATCTGCGAGGGTCCTGGTTTGTGAGATCAACATTTCACATAAAGAAAGAAAGTCTTGCATTTCTCCAGCGCCTTTCATGACCACCGGACGTCACAAAGCACTTTACAGCCAATGAAGTAATTTTGAAGTGGAGTCACTGTTGTAATGTGGGAAATGCGACAGCCAATTTGTGCACAGCAAGCTCCCACAAATGGCAATGTGATAATGACCAGATAATCTGTTTTAATGATGTTGGTTGAGGGATAAATATTGGCCAGGACACCCGGGATAGCTCCCCTGCTCTTCTTCAAAATAGTGCCCGTGGGATCTTTTACGTCCACCTGAGAGAGCAGACGGGGCCTCAGGTTTAACGTCTCATCTGAAAGACGGCACCTCTGACAGTGCAGCACTGGGAGCGTCAGCCTAGATTTACATGTTCAAGTCCCTGGAGTGGGATGATGCAGTCTGACGAACCCATTCTAGACCCTTCAAGGCGGGGTGTGAGGGATGGGGGTAGAGTTATGGTATTGGCCAGCCTGCCCTATCCATCTTCTTTCCAGTCTTGCCTCACCTGAACTGGTTTAATTGGCCGGCATTCGAAAGGGAGCAAGACAGGTTCCTGACTGGAGGGGCGGTTTCCGATTTATAAAAGGTAGGGTGTGGGGCAGCTGGCCAGTGGGACACTGAGTTACTCCAGTCTCCTGGAGCTTGTCTGTCTTTGGGGTTTGACAGGAGTTTCCCCCCAGATTTTACTAAAAAAAAAAATAAAAAAAATTATTCGGAAAAGGTGCAGATTTACTAGACTGGTACTGGTGATGAAGGACTTCAGTTTATGTGGAGAGAATAGAAAAGCCGGGATTGTTCTCCTTGGAGCGGAGAAGGTTAAGGGAGGATTTGATAGAGATGCTCAAAATCATGAAGGGTTTTGATAGAGTAAATAAGGAGAAACTGTTTCCAGTGGGAGAAGGGTCGATAACCAGAGGACACAGACTTAAGACGATTGGCAAAAATTTCATGGGGGGAGATGAGGAGAATTTTTTTAACTTATGATCTGGAATGCACTGCCTGAAAGGGTGGTGGAAGCTGCTGATTCAATAGTAACTTTCAAAAGGGAATTGGATAAATACTTGTAAAGGAAACATTTGCAGGGCAATGGGGAAAGAGCAGGGGTTAGTGGGACTAATTGGACAGCTCATTCGGCGCAGACACGATGGGCCGAATGGCCTCCTTCTGTGCTGTATGATTCTATGATACGATTTCCTTTTTGACCCTCCTAAGGTATTGTGTGATTGGGAGATGTGGGGAAGAGAGGCAGGTTGATTGGGCACAAGGCTGCACAGTGTCAATATGGGATGGGCTTGATAGACCATTCCATTTAGACATCGATAGTCTTTCCCTGTCCTTTCACTCACATTAGTATGTTGGTACCCATTCCACAGGCACTGTGCTGTTTACTTCATTGCAAGAGGATTTGAGTACAGGAGCAAGGATGTCTTACTACAGTTGTACAGGGCCTTGGTGAGACCACACCTGGAGTACTGTGTGCAGTTTTGGTCTCCTTACCTAAGAAAGGATATACTTGCCATAGAGGGAGTGCAGCGAAGGTTCACCACACTGATTCATGGGATGTCGTATGAGGAGAGATTGGGTCGACTAGGCCTGTATTCACTAGAGTTTAGAAGAATGAGAGGGAATCTCATTGAAACGTATAAAATTCTGACAGGGCTAGACAGACTGGATGCAGGGAGGATGTTTCCCTGGCTGGGGGGTCTGGAACGTGGGGTCACAGTCTCGAGACGGGGTAGGACATTTAGTACTGAGATGAGAAATTTCTTCACTCAGAGGGTGGTGAACCTGTGGAATTCACTACCACAGAAGGCTGTGGAAGCCAAGTCACTGAATATATTTATGAAGGAGATAGATAGATTTCTAGACACAAAAGGCATCAAGGGGTATGGGGAGAGAGCGGGAATATGGTATTGAGATAGAGGATCAGCCATGATCATATTGAATGGCGGAGCAGGCTCGAAGGGCCGAATGGCCTACTCCTGCTCCTATTTTTCGATGTGTCTAGTACAGCGGGCGTGGCCCGTGATAGTCACCCAGAACTCACCTCCTGTTTACTCACTTGTTGCAGTGGTGACCAGAACCGTTGAAGATTCTGAGGAGGAGGACGTAGCATCGAAGAAAGACCCGAGACGATAAAGGGGCTCCCTGAAAGGACGGAAGAGATGGCCAGTGGCGGTTCCTGCTCCCTCGTCTGCAATGTTGTGTTGGTGACGCTCCTTCAGCTCTCGCAGGCCAGTGGCTGGAATACAGTGCCACGCAAGACAGTGAGCCACAATGGTGAGTAGAACATTTCTTTCCGTATCGAATGTTTGTACTTGCCTTGGAGATGACCTCACCCCTTGGGCAGGTGTCCAAGCCCATGTTTGGGGAAGTGGGAAAGAAACTGAACGAAAACCGTTAAAATGTCTCTGTCTCTCTGTCTCTCTGTCTCTGTCTCTTTCTCTCCTCACCAAGGTTAAAAATAGGAGAGGAGATGATCTAAATCAGGCAGTACTGATTAGATGATGCCCAAGCCTGGATTTTAAAAGCCTGTCAATGGAGGAGGAGGGGAAGGCTGGTCGAGGTGGGGAGTTCCAGAGTTCTGATGTCCTGGGGTAGACAATTGGAGAAAGAGAGAGTGGGCTAAGGTAGACAGTGCAGTGAGTTTTGACTTCAACACCAGTGAGGATGCACGGAGGAGGAAGTCCACGTACAACAGGGTATTGGAGATAGAGGGAATAAAGCAAAACCCATCTTGTTTTTTCTTGTATCCTGCGTAGGGATGCGAGAGAGATACGAGAGGAGTCCCCTCAAATGTGTGAGCGATATACTGTAGGAATCTCCTCTGATGTGGGAGCGAGATTGAAGTCTTTGCACTGACTTGGGCTTTGCACTGACTTGGGCTTTAGAGTTGTTGAGGGAAAATGAAGTCTTTGGCACAACAGAGGAACTAGAGTCCTTGAAAGCAGTTTTCATGGAGGAATGAAGGAAGAGTGGGCTTGTATGGATTATCAGAATATGTGTTCGCATTTTGTTAAAAGGGAAGGGAGCATACTTTCATGCATCATCTATATAACGAGAAAACCTTGTTGGCACGTCTGCTACCTTGATGGAGTGTTGGTCATTGAAGGCGTTCCCTCCCATTCCTGCCTCCTGTAGTACTGTTGCTTCTCCGTCTCCAATCACTGAAGCCATCTTCAGTTGGAGACCTGGCTGGGGGTGTTATCGAGCCAGACAGTGTGCGAGAGAGCTCGATTACCAGGCATAGTTGGAATGGAATCCCGCCAGGGCACTGCTGGCTAATGGGTGGTATCTGTAGGCAAGAGTTCAGCTCCCTCAGCGCGCCAAACTCAGTAACTGCAAGAGGGTATTGGCGCTCGCTGCCTTTAAAAGAGAAGAGATTTTAACAACCAGCAAAATAAATACTGTTAACGGTCACGTGAAGTCTTCAAAAAAAATGGGATATAGCAGCAGTTTAGTAAGCTGATTATTCTGCCAGTGGAACACACTCGCCGTGCGTTTGATTGGAATCCAGTCTGAATGGCCTCCTTCTGTGCCTCTATGATTGGTTCTGTAACCCAAAATATTGTCTGTACGATTTACAAATCATTTTTTTGGACCTTCTTCCCCCAGCGCAGTGTTTTCTGAGGCGGGAGATGCCATTTTGTGCTAACTCTAACCCCATCCCGTCTCATGTCCTCTCCAAGCTCATTTTGCCCATGAGACTCACCTCCTGCTCCCTCGACCCTATTCCCGCTGACCACCCAACCTCCCTTCATGGCCCCTCCGTGTTGGCTGATTTTTGTTAACTGTTCTCTCTCCTCGGGTACTGTCCCCCTCCCCTTCAACTCTACCGTCATCACCCCACTGCTGGGGGAAAAAAACACACCCTTGACCCCACCGTCCTTGCAAACTATCACCGCCCCCCCCCCCCCCCCCGACCCCATCTGCAGCCCCCCTTTCCTCTCCACGATCCTTGATCGTGTTGTCGCCTCCCGGGTCGGCGCCACAATCTTTGGCCGCATCGCCATGTTTAAGCCCTTCCAATCGGGGTTCCGCCTCCGCCCCTTCCGTGACATTGTGAGCCGCTCGACTCTTAACATCCGCACATGGGCTGTCCGAGTATAAACAAGGCCGGGAAGCAGCAGCAAAGAACGGAGGAAGGGAGGGTGTCTCTCTCTCTCTCTTAAACACTTTCCTCAAGCCCCGAGCACCCCTCCTCCCCCTCTCCGCGCTGAGCATTTGTTGAATGCAGATCCATTTTTATATACTGTGCCTAATCTTCGGAGCTTTACAAATTACAAAGTGCCTATGCCAGCTTTTTTTGACTGCAAGTCTGCAATTATGAGCAAAGATTATAATTTCCTGGGAACTGGAATAGTGTCTGACTGTGGGCTGGCCTGTGCTGGTGGATGAGGAGCAGGCTTCTCCTTGTGATCCCGTTCGCCCAGCTCTGGCTTTGGAGTCATTCTGCTTTGTTGCTTCAGGCTTGTGAGTGGCCTTCAGGGCCGGTCCCTCGGACAAATACTGAGCATCTTTCCCTGACACGGGAGGTTTGCTTTCTGCAGGAAAAGTTCCAAAATACGGTGTGAGATGTGAAGCAGGTGGCTTTAATTTAGGAGGGCCGTATGCACGTAATTATTAGGAACAGGAAAAGGTCATTGAAAGCCCAGCAAGGTCATCCTTTTCATAAATCTGCCTCTGTCGCTCTCTCCCCCCTCTCTCTGTCGCTCTCTCCCCCTCTCTCTGTCGCTCTCTCCCCCTCTCTCTGTCGCTCTCTCCCCCTCTCTCTGTCGCTCTCTCCCCCTCGCTCTGTCGCGCTCTTGTCCCTCCTACTCCCCTCCCACAGCTCCCCAGCTCCTAACTGCTGCTGTGCCACTTCTAGGGGGTTGAAAGCTGTTCCAAACTGTGGGCACTAACTCCGGATCTCTCAAAACATCAGTGCAAGAACTCGCACCCATTGCGTGCAGTGATGTTCGCTGATAAAGCCAGAGCCGGGACTGGTGCTGACCTTTAGCCATGGACGATGAGCTCAGAGGACTCTCCACTTGCATCGAGTGCAGGTGGTTGGCGAGTATATCCATGTCGGTGCTACAACATGACCACGCACTGACCCCGGGTCGTACATCCCCTCTCAGTCAGCAAACATCTGCTTCCTACTGGGGCAGATTAATGGTCAGGAATGGGCTTTGTGTAAAGTGAGTTAGTTAACTGTCATAACAAAAAAAGCAACTGATTCCTGACCAGAGAGATTTCCGCCTTGGTTGCCCATGTTACAAGGGAGGGTTTGCCCCTAACCCAACGTGCCCCCCTTCCCCCCCCATCCCTTCCTCTCCTGGTGGCGCTGACTCCGGGGATGTGGTTCCACTGCTGCCAGCGACCCTCTGGTACCAAAGCCAAGTGACGAGATGGGCAAATTATTCACACACACAGTCAAACAGCGCAGGAGGCCATTCGGCCTGTCCAATGATCTGTCCAATTAGTCCCACACTCCCCGCTCCCCCCCTGCTCTTTCCCCAATCGTCCTGCAGTTGTTTACTTTTCCAAGTATTTATCCAATTCCCTTTTTGAAAGTTGCTATTGAATCTGTTTCCACCGCCCTTTCAGGCAGCGCAACGCAGGTCGTAACTGACATAAGAAAACTACCAGGCACTTGGTCTAAGCGTTAATCAAAGCTTTAATCAACTGTTTTACAACATGGAGGTCTAGTTGTGTTCTTCACTAGTTCCTGTTAAGAATGTCCTGCGCAAGCTGGGCCCATGCCCGAGTATTTATACTCTCCCTGGACAGCGCCACCCGCAGGCCGCTCAGTATTATTTCATAAGTCTTTCTTTCATGAATGACTGATTCATGTCAGCAACCACTTACTGCGTTAAAAAAAATGCTTGCTCGTGTCGCCTC
The DNA here is from genome assembly GCF_052327205.1 of Somniosus microcephalus. Classification (NCBI taxonomy): domain Eukaryota; kingdom Metazoa; phylum Chordata; class Chondrichthyes; order Squaliformes; family Somniosidae; genus Somniosus; species Somniosus microcephalus. Next base: position 11,111,175 of record NC_141016.1, read on the forward strand.
TGGTTCTTTTGCCAGAGGGACAGGAGTAGGCCATTCAGCCCTTCGAGCATGTTGCGCTAGTCTTACAGGGTCACAAATGAGAACCCACTAAGCCTAAACAACTCCGTGCCGGTATCGTGGTGGCACCAAAACCCTTCAGTGGTTACTGTCGGTGGTGTTTATATTAGTTGTGTCATTTTGATTCTGGTACTTTTTTTTTTCACTCCTTTTTTACGGGAGGGTGCTAGAATCGCCTCTGCACCAAGAGCGAGACACTCGGGGAAAGGCGTTATCCAGAAAGAATCAGGAAGCCTCCCCAAAGACTGAATTTATAAATAGACTATTCTCAGCTAATGTTGCATGTTAAAAGTGTTAATTGTAATTAGTTTGATATTTAATTGTTAAATGAGTGTTATGGTACTGTTAATCTAAAAGGGGAGGAATTGTAATGTATGTACCTTTAAGGGGGGAACTACTTTTTACAGCTCCTGTATACTGTAGTACCGGCAGTGACCACACCTGTATATAAACCCTGAAGTCTTATTGATAAAGGAGGAAAGAAGTGTTTGGCACGAGAGATTCTTGAAGCTGCTTAGCAACGGAGGAGACATGGAAGTTATAATTAAGGTTAAAGGAGATGAGGTAACTAAGAATGCCAATAGATAGAGCAGGACCAAAGGTGGAGCCATTGAAGGTAACGGGGATGGATCGTAGTTCATGCAACCTGCAAAGCGAGACACAGAAAAGTGCCTGGGTTTTCCAATTCACGCTAACCTGTTCAAATAAATCGAGACTACTGTATCTTTGAAGAACTGAAAGATGAATCACGTCACTCCTCTGGAGGAGGGCATGCGTGAGGAGATGATGTGATTCAGTCATGGCCTTCTGAGAGTATAAGGTTGTGCGTACTAAGGATGTGCAGTCTGGAGGCAGCTGATGAACGGCAGGCTGAAGTCCTCAGCAAAAAGGCTTTGGATGATGAATGTAGGAGGAGGTTGTTGATATGAGGAGGGAACAGAGTGGGAGAGGAGCGAGCCCGGGGAATAGAAACCATCATCAGATGCCCCATCAACGACAGCACAGATGGCGCAATTGGAGAGGAAAGTAGATAATGAACGCAGTGTGGTGTTTAGAAGTGATTGATGCCAGATGAAAGGTTTTGGAGCTGTCCAAGGCAGTGGCAGATGACTCACCAAAGCGTTCAAGAGGTGTGTTGCAACAAAGCAAGATTTATCAGCGAGGCGACCCTGCCAAAATCCGCCCCCTCGACATTTCCTCCCTTTAAGACGCTCCTTAAAACCTACCTAATCCCTCCTAATGTGGCTCTGTGTCAAATTTTGCTCCTGCGAAGCGCCTTGGGATGTTTTACTACATTAAAGGCGCCATTATCAATGCAAGTTGTTGATTAGGTCATAACTTGTAAGGTGATGGATAACCGCAGAAAGTCTTAACGTAAAGTCAATAGAGGGTCGTTCGAAGGGTAGCAGCAGTTAGCTTTCTGAGGGGTAAGGTCAACGCGGGCTACTTTCCAAGAAGAAGAAAAGGTGAACTTGAGAGTAAGAGAGGTAAAGAAAACAACAGAAGGCAGTGGCACAGTTGGACAATGCACTGAGGGCGATGGAGGGATGCCAGATGTTTTGTTGGTGCCTTTAGAGTAGAGAATCCAAGGATCTGACCGGAGGAAGGAAACATGTTGTTGGTTAACATGGTGGGAGTTCTCCTACCAGGATCGGAGGAGAAAAGTGACCATAAAGGTCTGCTTTCTCTTCGGAGATTTAGCATCAGTGCAGCAAGGGAGCTCGCGGTGCTGAAAGAGCTCTTTGGCATGGAACCCGAAGGGAACGGCGGGATGACAGCAGCCGGCATGTTTTTTTTTCCCCAATGGAGTTGCGTTGCTTGCTCGGCCTGTCTAGGCTAGCGGTGCCTTTGCGGCAGGGCGTTGAGGAAGTTCCACGCAGAAGGATGAATTCGGCCACATGTGCATCTTTGTTTTGCATCTGTTCACGATATACATGGCGCTGGGAACTGGCTGACGTTATGAACCAGTGGGAGCGGGTTTATAAAATAAACAGAGGCTGCCAGTCAGTAACTAAATTGAAACATCGCACACAGCAGGCACAGAACTTCCTCGAGGGAAATAATATTTCCTGTTTCCGTTATGGGAGGTTGCAGAGTAATAGTAGAAAAGGGTGTGGAGGGGAAGGGTTTTAAAAGGAAAAACATTAATATCAACTCAGGGTTTCTCTTCCTATTTTATTTTACCATTTTTGAATTTTGTACTCGGCAATGTCAATTATGTTGTTTCCCATTTTGCTATAAGTAGGGCAGGTGCAGCATGGGTTACATACAGAGTAAACCTCCCTCTACACTGTCCGATCAAACACTCCCAGGGCAGGTGCAGCACGGGTTAGATACAGAGTAAACCTCCCTCTACACTGTCCGATCAAACACTCCCAGGGCAGGTGCAGCACGGGTTAGATACAGAGTAAGCCTCCCTCTACACTGTCCGATCAAACACTCCCCGGGCAGGTACAGCACGGGTTAGATACAGAGTAAAACTCCCTCTACACTGTCCCATCAAACACTCCCAGGGCAGGTACAGCACAGGTTAGATACAGAGTAAACCTCCCTCTACACTGTCCCATCAAACACTCCCAGGGCAGGTACAGCACAGGTTAGATACAGAGTAAACCTCCCTCTACACTGTCCCATCAAACACTCCCAGGGCAGGTACAGCACGGGTTAGATACAGAGTAAAACTCCCTCTACACTGCCCCATCAAACACTCCCAGGGCAGGTACAGCATGGGTTAGATACGGAGTAAAGCTCCCTTTTCACATTTCCAGGAGGTCCCTTGATGGCGTCCCTGGGGCTTGACTGGATTGGAGAGATCCTGAGGGTCCTTCTACAGAGAGTGGTAATTATCAGAAGATTCCTGTTCCTGTGGCTTTCGACTGAACCATAAATTGTCCAACTTCCGTGCTCACCGGGAGCTGGATTGAGAAGGACCCAAGCTCATTACACAGGAGGTTTTCATTCAGCAGTCTCGGGGCTGCAGTGGAGGGGCCATTGTTCAACCCACTGCACTACCCAGCCCTTCTAATTTCATTTCCCTGAGTAGAATTAGATCCTTGCAGGCAGTTCTTCTGCGACCAAGAGCGCCTTGTGCTTTTTATCCCAGAAGCTTCCCTGATAATTTCATGCCTGATAGCGTAACAGCTGTAACCTATTAGAATAAAATACATTATATTTATGCCAGTGAATTGCAAAGTCAGTGTTTCCAGCACTGGGGTGTGGTGCTGCTAGCTTGGGTGCAGCGCAGTTACCAGTCATAGAGTGCCCGCTTGCCCATCGCCAGGGTAATGCTACACTGCGCAAGAACGGGCACCGAGTGCAACAGCAATCCTTCATCTCCCAACATTGCGTTCAATGAAAGTGGGTGCAACAGCAAGGAGCTCGATTATCAGCCCCCCCTGGGTGAGGCAGAGGTGAATGAACAGCCAGAGCCCTCTCGCTCCCGATTTTGCAGTCCAGTGATTCGGGCGAGAAGGTGTTGACGCGGGACGCTTGGCGAGGACGCAAGTGAGCTCTTTTGCGATGCCAGAGCGGCAGTCGGCGCCATCCAGGAGACACCCCTCCCCAGCCATCTGAGCAGCAGCAAGATCAGGAGCTTCGTTGACTGGGCCATCCCATCAGTAATGCTGCAACTTGCCTCAAAGGACATTTGAAAGTGATTTCCCTCCCCCCCCCCCCCCCCCCCCCCCGGCCACAACAGATTTTCTCCCCACCTCCACTCTCTCGTGTCGTTTCCCCAGCCAATTTGTTTGCGCTGGTTCACGCAGAGGGTGCAGATGAACTGCTCTCCGACCCGCTCCAGACTCTCGCCCAAGTAACCATTCCTCCATGTGTGAGCATGACCAGTGAGTGTCGCTCGGTTATTCGACTGGGATCCGTCTTGGCCGAGCCTGATGCTGTCCTTGCATCTGCTTCCCACAATATATATTTCCCAGCATGGCGGGGGAGGGGGGGGGGGGTCACCCGATGGAGATAGGAGAAGCAGCCCTGGCTGAGGTGCCCCCCTTCTCTCTCGTCCATAGAACTGAGCCTCAATTGCAGCAGCCCAGCTTTTGAGTTTGGTTGAGCGTAGAGGGCGCCGAACGGAAGGGATTGAACCCGTCACCTGATTCGGATGGTGCCATAGAAACATAGAAGATAGGAGCAGGAGTAGGCCATTCGGCCCCTCGAGCCCGCTCCGCCATTCAATGAGAACATGGCTGATCATCCAAATTCAGTACCCGGTCCCTGCTTTCTCCCCATATCCCTTGATCCCTTTAGCCTTAAGAAATCTATCTAACTCCTTCTTGAATATATTTAATGAATTGGCCTCTGCTGCCTTCTGTGGTAGAGAATTCCACAGGTTCACCACTCTCTGGGTGAAGAAATTCCTCCTCATCTCTGTCCTAAATGGCTTACCCCTTATCCTTAGACTGTGACCCCTGGTTCTGGACTCCCCCGCCATCGGGAACATCCTTCCTGCATCTAGTCTGTCCAGGCCTGTTATAATTTTATAAGTCTCAATGAGATGTGCCTTCGCGCACCGAGACATCGAGCTGAGCGCAGCCTGTGTTTAGAGGGAACGCATTCCCTCAATTAAAATAATGACAAAATGCAGGAAGTCCTGCCCAGTGGAGTCTTTAGTCCAACATGGCTTTGATCAGATGTTTCTAAAGTGAGCCAAGCAAGTGGAGTGATGGAGGCCCACAGCGCGGGTGCTGCGTGACCAGATGGCCTGCGCCTTGCCCTGTGGCAAGGGTCCGAACTCTTTATTTTAAGGGGGCGCGCCGCCTGTTTGGTCATTTTGTTTTTTTGGCGGAGGAGCCTTAGCCGCTGCCAAAAATGGCACACGGGTGCTTGCCAATTGGGGACCGTTCCCACGATTGCCGGTTATCTCTGGCGCATTGTGAGCGTGTTTCACGCCATTTTCTCGGTGTTTTTAAATGATAGTTTCTAACTGGTGGGCTGTCACTGTGGACGAAGTAGTCTCTCGCTGCCTGTTTACTGTCATGGTGCATTGCTGGCTAGCGCACGCTCCCAGCTGGCAGTTCCAGCTTTGTAAAATTTGTTCTTGTCGTGGGCGTCGCTGGCAAGTCTGGCATTTGTTACCCTGAGAAGGTGGTGCTGGGCCTTCCCCTTGAAGCACTGCCGTCCCTGTGGGCAATGGTGGCGTGAGGTTGGGAATTCCAGGATCTGACGTGGCGACCATGAAGGAATGGCGATTGTATGTCCAAGCCAGGATGGTGGGGAAGTTGGAGATGATGGGTGTTCCTGTGACATTGCTGCTCTCGTCCTTCTTGGTGGTAGAGATGGCTGCGGAGGGAAGTGCTGTCAAAGTTAACTGGGTGCGTTGCACCCTGTCGGTTGTGCGTACTGTGACAACATGTGCCGGTGCCGGAGGGGGATGGGTACCGAGCCCAGTGGCAGAGGCGCTGATCAGTTGAGCAGCTCCGTCCTGGATGGCGTTGAGCTTCTTGTGTTGTTGTTGCGGCCGCACTCATCCAGGCGAGCGGCTCATCCGTCGTGTAGGGCATCACAGCCAAGACGGGTGGCGCCCTGACACAGCACCCGCCCCTGCCCATTTGCCAGCATCCAGGAACAGGAACCCTAGCTAATTCGCATCCCTTCCCAGAACCCAGAGGGCTGAAGCCAGCTGAGGCCCTACTGCCTCCCAAGATGAGAGAACTCCAGCTAGAGGAGATGAACTAGCAGAGAGAAATCCACTTCACCAATCCACCACGGTTGTTGGGTGTCAGCCATGGCTCAGTGGGCAGCACTCTCTCGCCTCTGAGTCAGAAGGTTGTGGGTTCGAGTCCCACTCCAGAGACTTGAGCACAAAAATCCGGGCTGACACTCCAGTGCAGCACTAAGGGAGTGCTGCACTGTCTGAGGTGCTGTTTTTCGGATGAGACCCGCCTGCTCTCTCAGGTGGATGTAAAAGATCCCATGGCGCTATTTTGAAGAAGAGCCGGGGAGTTATCCCCGGTGTCCCGGCCAATATTTATCCTTCAATCAACATCACTAAAACAGATTGTCTGGTCATTATCACATTGCTGTTTGTGGGAGCTTGCTGTGTGCTAATTGGCTGCTGCTTTTCCGACGTTACAACAGTGACTACACTTCAAAAGTACTTCATTGGCTGTAAAGCGCTTTGGGACGTCCTGAGGTCGTGAAAGGCGCTGCAGAAATGCAAGGCTTTCTTTTTGATCTTTGTGCAAGAGTTCTAGAGACGCACCGAGATCCAGCCATCCACATCTGTACAAGGCCACCCAGCTGTTTATCGAGCTCTCCCCGTTATTGCCAGCAGCTGCGCATTCGCCGCTCTGCTAGTTTCCGACAGAGGTTTCAGCAGGCCCCCAAGCAGCACTGAAAATCAAAAAAAGGCTATGTGTCTTGGAGAGGACTGCTGACTGATTGGAGGCAGCTCATTTATTACCTTGCCCTTGGCATCTTCCTTCGGCAGATGTTGGCAGTCACTTCCATCTCTCGGGGAGGTGGCGGGAAGTTGGCAGTGAGCAGTCTCTTGTCAAGCTAGCTACACCACAGTGGGCAGTGAAGCCACAGAAACAAGTGACCCAGGGCAACCTGTTTTTACTCGGTGGTTACATGCACTGCCCAGTGCATAGGAAGATCCCAATTTTGATTCCCCCCCGATCTCAGCCCGGGTAGCATTTGGGAAGCTGCAATTGGTCCCACTCCCGATCATGACCCTGTGACCTGCAGCTGGTGACTGCCGTCGTGCGGACGTCGGCGATGACTCATATAGTCGAATAGCCCGCCAGCACTCTCCACTCAAACATGCGCCTGAAGAAAGGCTTTTTAAAAAATAGCTCTCCTCCTTTGTGACCAGATACTAGGATGGGATTGTTCGGGATAGTTTTCATCAGAGGAGGCAACCTCATTCTGCTTTAATCCCACTGCAGTGTTTCCCTTTTATTCCTAACTCTGTGAGGCTCCAGATTGGTGCCCCATTTAAAGACGCAACCACTCGGAACCTGGCTGCCTACATGGTGGCGAGTTGGCCATGTGCATTCTATCTCGCAGTCTCGAGCCAGCTGCACCACAACATGGCCAACTCCGTTCCAGCGATGTAGACACTCCAGGTTCCCAGTGGTTTCGGGTGCGGCTTGGCCCTGCGTGCTGAGGGAACGGTGCCAGTTCTTCATCCTGAATTGAAAGCTCTTGTTAGTTTGCGAATCTCCAGCATCTCCCGGGATCCAGTGCCTCATCCACAATGATGTCATCTCCTTCAGCAAGTTAGTACACTGAGATCCCCAGGCTCACGGACTCCCAACAGTGTGAATACAAGAAACAGTACTGGAGACACTCTGGGAGAATTTTTTTTTTTCTTCGGGTCCCATATTTTTCTCCTCTCTGCTGAAGGTGCTGACTCTCTGGGGTACGGTTGCACATCAGCGAGGAATTGAAGGTTAAGCTGATGGGGTGAGATGCAGTAAAGTGGGAGGAGGCTCGTGTGGAGCATAAACACTGGCCTGGATTGGTTGGACCGAATGGCCTGTTTCTGTACTGTAAATTCTATGTAACCTTCCCAGCACACTGCAGTACCCCAGCCAATATATAGTGACTTTCACGACCGCAGGATGTCCCAAAGCGCTTTACAACCAATGAAAGTACTTTTGAAGTGTAGCCACTGTTGTAATGTAGGAAACGCGGCAGCCAATTTGCGCACAGCAAGCTCCCACAAACAGCAATGTGGTAATGACCAGCTAATCTGTTTTTTAGTGATGTTGATTGAGGGATAAATATTGGCCAGGACACCAGGGCAAACTCCCCTGCTCTTCTTCGAAATAGTGCCACGGGATCTTTTACGATACTTGCCTTCATTAGCCGAGGCATAGAATATAAGAGCAGGGAGGTTATGATGGAGCTGTACAAAACGCTAGTTAGGCCACAGCTGGAATACTGTGTGCAGTTCTGGTCGCCACACTATAGGAGGGATGTGATTGCATTGGAGAGGGCGCAGAGGAGATTCACCAGGATGTTACCTGGGCTGGAGCGCTTCAGCTATGAAGAGAGACTGGACAGGCTGGGGTTGTTTTCCTTAGAGCAGAGAAGGCTGAGGGGGGACCTGATTGAGGTGTACAAAATTATGAAGGGCATAGATAGGGTAGATAGAAAGGAACTTTTCCCCTTAGTAGAGGGGTCAATAACAAGAGGGCATAGATTCAAGGTAAGGGGCAGGAGGTTTAGCGGGGATTTGAGGAAAAACTTTTTCACCCAGAGTGTGGTTGGAATCTGGAACTCACTGCCTGAAAGGGTGGTAGAGGCAGGAACCCTCACAACATTCAAGAAGCATTTAGATGAACACGTGAAACGCCATAGCATGCAAGGCTACGGACCAAGTGCTGGAAAATGGGATTAGAATAGATAGGGCTTGATGGCCGGCACGGACACGATGGGCCGAAGGGCCTCTTTCTGTGCTGTATAACTCTATGACTCTGACTTCCACCGCAGAGAGCAGGTGGGGCCTCAGTTGACGTCTCGGCTGAAAGCGCGGCGCTCCCTCAGTATTGCAATAGGAGTGTGGGCCTAGATTTCTGTGCCCAAATCTTTGGAGTGGGACTTGAACCTTCTGACTCGGAGTGCTACCCACTGAGCCACGGCTGACACCATTCCCAAGATTGCAAGATTCAAGTGTGTTGAAGAATTTTGAAACGGTGCCTCTTGGTCCTTTTGGAGATCTAGGGTTTCCACTGCACTCAACAGACTGGTCAATTATGCCTCCATGGTAGAGGAGTCACTCAGCTGGAGGATGTGAGGAAGTTGCGTTAACATCTGTGGAGAGATGGTCAGTAGCACAGGGAGCCTCCGAGGTAGCCCACTCATCCCTTGGCTTCATCGCCAAACCCATGTTCCAATGATCTCATTGTGCACTGCGCAAGTAAAACATTAGCAACACAAATGCGGTCAGGAATATTCCATTCTGCTCCCTTGGAGCCTCGCTTGATGAATGTACCGCCAAGTGTGGTACAGAGTCAAGGCAGACCAGAAGTTCACGGGTTCCACCCTGGTCTGTGCAGAGCCATTGAATCTCCACCAGGGCAGCGGGCAGACATCGATGTCCTATAATCTGCCTCGGGATCCCTGGGTTAGTGGCAGGAAGGGGGGAAACCAGCCAGGATTGCAGCTTCTGATCACCATCCGGTCATAAGAACATCAGGAATAGGCCACTCGAGCCTGCTCCGCCATTCAATAAGATCATGGCTGATCTTGGGCTCAAAGCCACTTCCCTACCTGCTCCCCGTAACCCTTCGTTCCCTTATCTTGCAAAAATCTGCCTATCTCCACCGTAAATGTATTTAATGACCCAGCCTCCACGGCTCTCTGGGGCAGAGAATTCCACAGATTTACGACCCTCTGAGAGAAGAAATTCCTCCTCATCTCAGTTCTAAAAGGGCGACCCTTTATTCTGAAACTATGCCCCCGAGTTCTAGATACCCCCACAAGGGGAAACATCCTCTCTGCATCTACCTTGTCTGCTGGAACATGGTCCATATTATCCTCTTGACTGGTCTCAATGGCCTGAGGGGGTCAGAGAGGAATTTTCCAGGGTATTATTGGCCCTGCGTTTTTTTAAAAGGCAGTGCCTAGTCATGTTGCTCCAGCCCTCGCGAGTGTGGGACAGGATTGATGGACCAGCTGGTCTTTTCCTGCCCGTCATTTTCGTAGGTTCGCAAAGTGTAGGTGTGGCCATCAGGTGAGGACAAGATCGAGCTTAGTTTTCACACCGCTGGATTCACACACACACACAAAGGTCATTGGAGTGATGTAATAAACCCCAGCAAGGGCCATGCTGTCAGCAGGAGAAGAATGGGCACTGGGATGGGGTACACCAGGGTACTGAACCCCAGCAAGATCCACACCTTCAGCAGTGGTAGAATGGGCACTGTGGTGGGGTACTCGTGGGCACTGAACCCCAACAAGATCCTTGCCTTCAGCAGTGGTAGAATGGGCACTGGGGTGGGATACTCAAGGGCACTGTAGCCCAACAAGATCCATGCCTTCAGCAGTGGTAGAATGGGCACTGGGGTGGGATACTCATGGGCACTGAACCCCAACAAGATCCTTGCCTTCAGCAGTGGTAGAATGGGCACTGGGGTGGGATACTCAAGGGCACTGTAGCCCAACAAGATCCATGCCTTCAGCAGAGGAGGGAGAAAAGACAGAGGGGAGAAACCTGCATGAGGCAGTTTGCCAAAGGCACTCGAGTTTTATTCTGATGGAATAGCTGTTCTTGCTGACCTAAATTGGCTGGGTGGAAAATTCTGCGAAGATTATTATGACAACAGCCCGCAAATTACTCTTGACTTCTGCTGGCAAGAGGTGATTGGAAGGAAAGACTTTTCAGCCAAAAATTGAGATATTTAACTTTCAATAATGTTTTGCAATCTGGCATTTTCCACATGACATCTGAGCAGCGATGTGCTCTGGCAGAGTTGTTGCTGGGCTTGCGTGGGGGTGAACTGGTCCCGAAACATTACGGGAACAATCTTGCTGCTGTCAATAATAGGAGTGAGTTGCAGACTGGGATTTAATCGAGGGGTTTGGGATGGTTTATATATAGAATAATGGATACATGGGAGCAACATTTCCATGCAGCGGTCTGGAGGTCCCGCACAGGCCGCTCACTGGCTTTTAAACGGGGGATACCGCGTGTGCATGAAAATTTGAATGGGGTCGCGCAGCCCAGTTAAAGGGACTGTGCACGGAAAAAAAAAATTAGACGGAACATTGCCCGGGAGTGAGTTACAGACTGGGATCTCATGGAGGGCATCAGCTGGTTTATATATAGAATAACAGATAGCTGGGAGTGAGTTACAGGCTGGGATCTAATCAAGGGGATCAGATGGTTTTTATATAAAAAATAATTGATACCCGATGGTGACTTACAGGCTGGAATCAGATCGAGGGGGTTCAGATGGTTTATATATGGAATAATAGATACCCAGGAGTGATTTACAGGTTGAAATCCAACCTGGGGGATTGGGGGTGGGGGGGTTTAATATGCAGAATAATGGATACCAGGGAGTGAGTTAGAGGCTGAAATCTAATCGAGGGGTTCGGGGTGTTTATATATTGAATGATGGATACCTGGGAGTGAGTTACAGGCTGGAATCTAATCGAGAGGTTCGGGGGGTTTATATGTAGAGTAACGGATGCCCGGGAGTGAGTTGCAGGCTGGGATCCAATTGAGGAACGCTGGTGGTCACGCGGTGGTCACTTCGCGCAGCCCCGGGGATCAAATTCACATCACCTTCGTCTCCACGCCTCAACGTGTGGACTGCACATTTTGAACTCGGAAGGCAACACTCCTGTTGTGGAGCGAACCGGTTTATCTGCATTTTGCTCCGTCGCCAGCTTTAAGGGAAGTACATTTGTGCCAGAGGGGTGGGCTGTTTTGCCAAAAGGAGTAGCTGGAAATAACCCCAGCAATACGGCATTCCAGGGCGGGCACGGCTCCCGGCCGGAAGAAGTGCCAAATGATGCTTTTTAAAAGGGTTGCATTGTCCTTGTTTAGTGGGGTTCACCGGTAGCGCTCTGACATATTCTGAGGTGTGGTGGAGATGGGAAAGAAAATCTGTCACATGGTGGAAATTAAGTTGGGTCAGTCCACTTGTGGCAGGACATGAGGAATAACTTGCAGTTTGTACAGCACTTTCCACGATCTCCGGACCTCCCACAATGCTCGACAGCCAATGAAGTCCTTTTTGAGGTGTAGTCGCCATTGTAATGTAGGAAGGGGAAGACCGCTTCATGGTTTGGGTGGAACCCTTCATCAGAGCACAGCCGTGGGGCAGTTGGGGCTGCTAGTCGATTCCTGCGTGTGGATGTTGGCAGAGGGCAGGGTTCTATATGATACGGCGCAGAAGGAGGCCATTCGGGCCGTCGTGCCTGTGCCGGCTCTTTGAAATATCAGTCCAATTAGTCCCCACTCTGCCCTGCTCATGTCCTCCTTGAGATTTAAAGGCGGGACCTACGCTTCGACGGGCTCAGGCCCGCACTCTCTGGCCAATGCCCCCAAGAGTCATAGAAACATAGAAGATAGGAGCAGGAGTAGGCCATTCGGCCCCTCGAGCCTACTCCGCCATTCAATGAGATCATGGCTGATCATCCAAACTATAGAAACATAGAAGATAGTCTGGGAGGAGGGGGGTTAATTGTCGATGGTTTCTGGTGGGGATGGGGGGAGAGGGAGCTTTGGGTCGACGTTTTCAGTATCTGAGCTGTAACCCTAACCCGAACTCTTTAAATTGCCTCGAAGATGGATTGTTGACCCAAGACGATGGCACATGTAGGGGCACCAGGTTTTAATGCCACCTCGGCTCAGTCTGCTTTGCTCTGTGTGTTTGTGTGTGTTTGTGTTTTTATTGCTTGGAAACTGGGTGTAATTTCTTCTGAGAGTTGAGCCTGTGGTGTTGTTTCTTGTGGTTCCTTGGGGAGCAGGATCACTGAATGCCAGCTCCTATTGTGTTTCTGGCTTTTACCAGCCAGTTCCATTGTCTGCCTCTTGTGTTTTGTTGAGGTTTCGAGTATCCTTGTTTACACAAGCGGGCCTGTGAAAATATTACACAACTGGACCACTCCTCGCACACCACCTCTCGAGCACGACTTCCTATTAAGTCTTTGGAAAAATCTCCTCCCGCCCCCACGACAAAGCATCTTAAAAGGGCTAGCGCTGTCCTGGCACAATGATGATGGTGACTTTGCTCCATATTCCTGAAGGTGCTGTCGTTTGCAGAGTTACAGCTTCCTTCCAGTATTTCCTCCCCAAGGGAACCTTCACCTCTGAGCCAACACGGGGAGTGCCAAGCTAATCTCTAACTTGGGGAAAGGCCGGGAGGGCTTCAGATCCCATTCATGCGCACAGCGCATTTCCCGGTGTGAGGTCGCAGCATAGAGCTTGAAAAACTAGGGACCCTGGCGGCCATTTAGGACTGAGATGAGGCGAAGTTTCTTCACTCAGAGGGTGGTGAATCTTTGGAATTCTCTACCCCAGAGGGCTGTGGATGCTGAGTCGTTCAGTCAAGACAGAGATCGATAGATTTTTGAATATTAAGGGAATCAAGGGATATGGAGATAGTGCGGAAGGTAGAAGATCAGCCATGATCTTATTGAATGGCAGAGCAGGCTCGAGGGGCCGAATGGCCGACTCCTGCTCCTATTTCTTATGTAGTTTTTCTCACTCTGTCAGTTATAACTCTCCTCCTTTAACAAATGGAACAAATTATATCTTCGCTATAACAAATAGAAGAGAAATGCCGTCGCTAAAGTTGAACTTCCTCCCATTCTCTCCCTGGTTTTCAGCAGGGATGCGGGCATCTGGTGCCAGCTGCCCGGTGCCAGCTGCCCGGCGCCTGCGGCTATCTCCCTGGTCTCGTCTGTGCCCGACGAGGCGTAACAGGACTAGACAGACTAGATGCAGGAAGGATGTTCCCGATGGCCGGGGAGTCCAGAACCAGGGGTCACAGTCTAAGGATAAGGGGTAAGCCATTTAGGACTGAGATGAGGAGGAATTTCTTCACCCAGAGAGTGGTGAACCTGTGGAATTCTCTACCACAGAAGAGAGTTGAGGCCAATTCATTAAATATGTTCAAGAAGGAGTTAGATATATTTCTTAAGGCTAAAGGGATCAAGGGATATGGGGAGAAGGCAGGGACAGGGTACTGAATTTGGATGATCAGCCATGATCTCATTGAATGGCGGAGCGGGCTCGAGGGGCCGAATGGCCTACTCCTGCTCCTATCTTCTCTGTTTCTATCCGCCTGACACACACAGACACAGACACACAGACACCTCGGCCCCGCTTCGCCATTCAATAAGATCATGGCTGATCTTGGGCTCCCAGCCCGCTCCCCATAACCCTTCATTCCCTTATCTTGCAAAAATCTGTCTATCTCCACCTTAAATGTATTTAATGACCCAGCCTCCACGGCTCTCTGGGGCAGAGAATTCCACAGATTTACGACCCACTGAGAGAAGAAATTCCTCCTCACCTCAGTTCTAAAAGGGTGACCCTTTATTCTGAAACTATGCCCCCGAGTTCTAGATTTCCCCACGAGGGGAAACATCCTCTCTGCATCTACCTTGTCGAGCCCTCTCAGTATCTTATATTTCGATAAGATCACCTCTTATTCTTCCAAATTCCAATGAGTATAGGCCCAGATCTGCCATTGATGGCGGGACCAAACTTGAAGGGATGATTAAGTGCCACACAAGATGGATAACGTGTTGCATTAAAGCACGTTGGGTTAAAAACGAGTATTTATTTCTCGGTCTCATTTTTTGTACCAAAACACTGAGTAATCCCATTGGCAACAGTGACCTTGGTTGGGTCTCTGCCTTCTGGCCGGGGAATGGTACTCGTGTCCTGGGTGGATACAAAGGAAGAGGGTGGGTGTGAGCTAATGGGGAACAAACAGTACAGCTGGGCAGTTACCAGAGTGTGCCCAGTAATAACCCCATCCAACCAGAACATTGTGGGATTCATTCACTGGAGAGTCGCCGATCTCCTATAATTAAAACAGTGAGTGGGGGATGATGCAAGCACACATGGTTTCTTGGTGTCGGCTGCGGCCTATATATAACTCCCAGGCTGGCCCTAGAGGCTAGATGAGTAGAGTGGGGAGTGTGCCCGTGTTGGATCACATGATCCAACAGATGGCACAGCGGAAATATGGGGGCGTTGATAAAAGTGTTCTTTGCCAATTAATAGGTGACGTAATGAAACTCGCTACACACTTGGTTTTGAGTATAAAGCAAGGCTTTAATCAACTAGTTTCAGAACATGGAGGTCCAGTTGTACTTCACTAGTTCCTTGTCTTACAAAATGTCCCTGGAAAGCTGGGCCCACGCCTGAGTATTTATACTCCTTGGACGGTGCCACCAGCTGGCCGTCCAGCGTTATTTCATGAGTAGTTTCTTTGAGGATGAGATTTATGACATTAGGGAGCAGATCTCAGTCAGGTTCTTGAAAAATCCAGAGAGAGTCTTGTGGTATAAAACTGGATCCATTGGTTTCCTCTCTCCCCACCCCGCCCATCAGTTAGTAAGTTGTCCAGTATGGCACGGCGTCACGCGGACCAGGCTTGTTTGGCGGTCATTGCCGTGCTCTGGCCAGGGGGCACCATTGAGGAAGACTTCCGCTACCCTGGGTCAGGGAGGGAAATTCACCAGTTCCCATTTCTGATTGCCGCTGTCGCAAATGTGCTTGTGTGGGCATCGGGTGAGAATCAGTTTGGGATCTGCTTTGACATCCTTCTCGTGGTTGAATAGTCCAGTGCCATTTGCAGTAGGTTTATATAGAGAAGGTACCACCAGTCTGTGGTGGTATTGCTCGGACTTCAGTGAGGTCCACCGGTGAAGTGCTCATAAAATGCCCGGTTGAATTTGGAAAAACGTGGGTATAATTCTACGTTGTGTCATTCCAGACTGTAGAGCTGTGTAACACTGGGGATCAGTACTGGTGGGTACAGATCTCTCACTAACTCACCATGTCCACCCTTTCCTTCAACACTGGGGTTCAGTACTGGTGGGTACATGGCTGTCACTGAATAGCCTGGGTACATAATATAAGAATTAAGAGCAGGAGTCGGCCATACGGCCCCTCGAGCCTGCTCCACCATTCAATAAGATCATTGCTGATCTTCTACCTCATCTCCACTTTCCCACCCGATGACCTCCTTGATTCCCCAAAAATCTATCGATCTCAGCCTTGAATATACTCATCGACTCAGCATCCACAGCCCTCTGGGGCAGAGAATTCCAAAGATTCACCACCCTCTGAGTGAAGAAATTCCTCCTTATCTCAGTCTTAAATGGCCGACCCCTTATCCTGAGACTATGCTCCCCTAGTTCTAGACTCTCCAGCCAGGGGAAGCAACCTCAGCATTTACCCTGTCAATCCCCCTCAGAATCTTGTATGTTTCATATACTGTAGCAACTGGTTGGTACGGTATGTCACTAACAATGGGATACAGTACTGGTAGGTCCAGGTCTGTCACTGTTGTGGCAGTGGTAGGAGCAATTTAAAGTGATGAATTAAGATTATTAAACAAAGTGTATATTGCATCACATTGAAGAGTAGTGGGTTAGGCACCAAAGACCCTGTGGTATATTGATGAGCCTTGGGCGAATCCTGAGCTGCTGGCACCTGGCTCTGTACTCCAGCAAGAATCTACCTGGAGCTCCTGCAAAATGGCGCACTGGTCTGCTGGTGTGCGGGGATTGGGGTGCGGTCTGGTGTGCGGGGATTGGGGTGCGGTCTGGTGTGCGGGGATTGGGGTGCGGTCTGCTGGTGTGCGGGGATTGGGGTGCGGTCTGGTGTGCGGGGATTGGGGTGCGGTCTGCTGGTGTGCGGGGATTGGGGTGCGGTCTGCTGGTGTGCGGGGATTGGGGTGCGGTCTGCTGGTGCGCGGGGATTGGGGTGCGGTCTGCTGGTGTGCGGGGATTGGGGTGCGGTCTGGTGTGCGGGGATTGGGGTGCGGTCTGCTGGTGTGCGGGGATTGGGGTGCGGTCTGCTGGTGTGCGGGGATTGGGGTGCGGTCTGCTGGTGTGCGGGGATTGGGGTGCGGTCTGCTGGTGTGCGGGGATTGGGGTGCGGTCTGCTGGTGTGCGGGGATTGGGGTGCGGTCTGCTGGTGTGCGGGGATTGGGGTGCGGTCTGCTGGTGTGCGGGGATTGGGGTGCGGTCTGCTGGTGTGCGGGGATTGGGGTGCGGTCTGCTGGTGTGCGGGGATTGGGGTGCGGTCTGCTGGTGTGCGGGGATTGGGGTGCGGTCTGCTGGTGTGCGGGGATTGGGGTGCGGTCTGCTGGGGTGCGGGGATTGGGGGGTGCGGTCTGCTGGGGTGCGGGGATTGGGGGTGGCGGTCTGCTGGGGTGCGGGGATGGGGGTGGCGGTCTGCTGGGGTGCGGGGGATTGGGGGTGCGGGGATTGGGGTTGCGGTGTGCAGGGATTGGGGTTGCGGTCTGCGGGGATTGGGGGGTTGCGGTCTGCGGGGATTGGGGGGTTGCGCTCTGGTGTGCGGGGATTGGGGGGTTGCGCTCTGGTGTGCGGGGATTGGGGGGTTGCGCTCTGGTGTGCGGGGATTGGGGGGTTGCGCTCTGGTGTGCGGGGATTGGGGGGTTGCGCTCTGCTGGTGTGCGGGGATTGGGGGTTGCGCTCTGCTGGTGTGCGGGGATTGGGGGTTGCGCTCTGCTGGTGTGCGGGGATTGGGGGGTTGCGCTCTGCTGGTGTGCGGGGATTGGGGGGTTGCGCTCTGCTGGTGTGCGGGGATTGGGGGGTTGCGCTCTGCTGGTGTGCGGGGATTGGGGGGTTGCGCTCTGCTGGTGTGCGGGGATTGGGGGGTTGCGCTCTGCTGGTGTGCGGGGATTGGGGGGTTGCGCTCTGCTGGTGTGCGGGGATTGGGGGGTTGCGCTCTGCTGGTGTGCGGGGATTGGGGGGTTGCGCTGTGCTGGTGTGCGGGGATTGGGGGGTTGCGCTGTGCTGGGGTTGCGGTCTGGCGTGCGGAGATTGGGGTTGTGGTCTGGTGTGCGAGGGGGTTGGAGTCTGCTGGTGTGGGGGGGTTGGGGGTCTGGTGTGCGGTCTTCGGCTGCATTTTGCCACGTGCAGCCGACTGTTATGCGGAAGCTAATCTCCTTCTTCTCTCTTGCAGCCCTGAAAGAGGTGAAGCGCTTCTCGAAACCCAATGTCTTCAATTACACCACCCTGCGACTGGACGAAGATGAGCAGATTCTCTATGTCGGTGCTCGAGAGGCAGTGTTTGCGCTCTTGATGCACGATGTGACGAAGGAGGTGAAAGAAGCGGTAAGGAACATTTTGTGTTGAGCATTTCCGGAGCCGCGGACTGGCTCGAACAGTCAGTTAGAGATTTACCTGCAGTTCCTCGCCCAAGTGGCCAGTACTTGTACGATAACAAAACACTGCGGACGCTGGAAATCTGATATAACAACAGGAAACGCTGGAAAAACTCAGCAGGCCAGGGCAGCATCGGTGGAGAGAGAAACGGGGTCAACGTTTC
Organism: Somniosus microcephalus; assembly: GCF_052327205.1. Lineage (NCBI taxonomy): Eukaryota > Metazoa > Chordata > Chondrichthyes > Squaliformes > Somniosidae > Somniosus > Somniosus microcephalus. Next base: position 11,129,245 of record NC_141016.1, read on the forward strand.
AGGTCGATGACTTTTCGTCAGAACTGGGAAAAAAGCAGGAAACGGAAAGCAAGTTTAGGGGTTGGGAAAAGGGGGAGGGGATGAAAGAACAAAAGGGAAGGTCAGTGATAGGATAGAAAGCAGGAGAGATTAATAGACGTTGAGAGACATTAAGCGATATTCAAGGCGAGAGGAGGTGGTAATGGGACAAGTTAAGGAATAAAGGATGGCTCCAGATGGGGTACGTGTGTCGGGGTGAGTCGGGGGGGGGCCTCAACTGGCTCAGGTCCACGTCCCAGCACTTTTCGTGAGTTGTGTTGCAGTATTCCTGAGAGTGGGCTTCAAGCAAGACGTTGGGTTTTATTGAACGCCCCCCCCCGACCCCCGGCAGCAGATCAACCAGCATCACTTAAAAGGTAATGAGAATTTTAATTCCAGTAATCTCTTGGGTCTCCATATGGCACAAGAACAGCGCAACCTGCAGAGTATTCCAGAACCGGTGAAGGTTACGCAGACCTTGCAGGGTCTACCTGTCGCGTACACCGAGCGAGACACAACCCCATCATTAGGAGGAGGAAAGCTTTCTTGGAAAGATCGCCGGTGTCAAATTGCAGCTCTCCAGTCCCGCTCGCTCGCTGTCTCCCAAGTTATAAATATCTCGTTAATTACCACATTTAATTTTAGTGGCGCTGGCTCAAATTCAAGGGCACTGTTTTGGGGTGAGTGGCATTGCTCTGCCCACTGTGTGGCAAATGGGGTCGTAGCACCGTGCCATGTCTGTTCAGCCCTCCGAAGCCCGGGGATGAGTCCATGTGGTGTATGATGTAAAAAGACTACTGAGCCCTCGGTTTGAGTATAAAACAAGGCTTTAATTAACTGTTTCAAAACCAGGAGATTTCTAGTTACATCACTAGTTCCTGGTTACAGAAACGCCCTGAGCAAGCTGGGCCCACGCCCGAGTATTTATACTCCTTGGACGTCGCCACCAGCTGGCCACCCAGTGTTACTTCATGAGTCATGATAAGATTCATGACGGTGTATACGTTCCAGATTCTTTTCTCCCGAGACGGCGGCCAGCCTCACGCAAATGCATTAGTGTCTCCGTATGCTTCACATCCTGCTTCTTCAGTCTCATCAAACCGAGCAAGCACTTGGTACGACGGGCCAGATAAGCATCATTTAAGCCGCGTTATTTCACAATGGGGTCAACCTAAGAAATAGCAGCAGGAGCCAGGCCATTCGGCCCTTTCGAGTCTGGTCCCGCCATTCAATAAAATCTTGGCTGATCTTCAACCTCAACACCACAGCAAAAGAACCAAAGGCGCCGTAAGAAAATACTTTTTTATGCAGCGAGTGGTTAAGATCTGGAATGCACTGCCTGAAAGGGTGGTGGAGGCAGACTCAATCTTATCTTTTAAAAGGGAGTTATTTTAGTATCTGAAGGGGAAAAAAAATTGCAGGGCTACGGGGCAAGGGCAAGGGAGTGGGACTATCTAAGAGTGGACAGGCTGAATGGTTACAGCACGGAAGGCAGCCATTCTATGATTCTTTCCCGCCCTATCCCTCGATTCCCTTAGTATCCAAAAATCTAGCGATCTCCGCCTTAAATATACTCAATGACTGAGCCTCCACAGCCCTCTGGGGTAGAGAATTCCAAAGGTTCACAATCATTTGAGTGAAGAAATTTCTCCTCATCTCAGTCCTAAATGGCCAACCCCATATTCTGAAACTGTTCCCCAGTCAGGGGAAACAGCCTCTCAAGCATCTTACCTCATCAAGCCCCTTAAGAATTTTATATCTTCATGAGATCACCTCTCATTCTTCTAAACTCTCGGGAATATAGGCCTAGTCTGCGTCTCATAGGACGATCTCCCGAATATCAATATAAACAACTCATCCAAAAACACCGCCACCCACATCGTATCTCACGCAGAGCAACAGTTATGGCCAGACTCACTTAGCTCAATGAGTACAGCTTGTTTTTTTGTGTGTAATATAAAATAGCGGACAAAGCATGTTTCCCCACATCAGTGGGTCATCTTGTTTGACCTGGACAAAATAACTCCTAATTAAGCTCCTGCAGGCTCCTTCTCACCCTGGCCAGTGCTTTCGTGCCTTTGCAGCTTTCAGTTTTCAGAAGCTGACTGGCTGGATCAGTCTGCCTGTGGAGTCCATCTCTCCTTTTTTTTAATCTTCCTGTGTTCACCGGTATAACGGACCAGAGACTTATAACACTGTGCAGTGTTGATCGATTGCCGAGATAGACTGATGCACTCGAACACAAGTGCAAAATACTGCGGCAGCTGGAAATCTGAAATAAAAACAGAAAATGCTGGAAATACTCCAGCTGGTCAGGCAGCATCTGTGGAGAGAGAAACAGAGTTAACGTTTCAGGTCTGTGGCCCTTCGTCAGAACTGGAAAAAGTTGGAGATGCTACAGGTTTTAAGCAAGTGTAGGGGCAGGGAGAGGGGGGAGGGGAGGAAAGAACAGAAGGGAAGGCGTGTGATGGGGTGGAAGGCAGGAGAGATTAAATGACAAAAGGTCTGATTGTTCAAAGCAAAAGGGAGATGGTAATGGGACAAAGGATGGGTCTAGAGGAGCTGTAAATGGGAATAGCAGAATCATTGTTCACAGTCTATGGGGGAACAACATCAAAGCTTAGCTCAATAGCGTTTAAACCACAAATCTCAACGCCATTTTTAACTTGTGTGAACACACTTTGCCGTAAAACCCCCACCTTTAAATTAATTCTTCCCCCCCCCCCCCCCCCAAAATCCTTTCTGTGGAAAAATGATCAAAAATATACCAAAACGCGGCAATTGGGCTAAATCTTAAAACAGCAGATTCTATTCCGATTTAGTTTATTTGCTCTTCCCCTTTCATCCAATTTAAAACGAGTCATTCCCCCAGCCCTTATGCTTCCCCGCGCAGCCCACCCAGACACGCTGATGATTACGTGAACAGGATGGGCTCGGTTATCCCGCTCCCATTTTGGTTTTATTCCCGGCCTTTACTTGTTGCCTCTTTCGGTTGCGCTGGTCGAGTTCTGAAGCGCAGGTGAATATGTGGGGGTATCCCCAAGCGTGGCCAGTTTCGTAGGTCATTCATTATCTCTGTGAGTCGCTTTGGGACGTCCTGAGGCCGGGAAGCATGCAAAGTTGTATATGCATTTCACCAATAGCAATTTTCCTGCTCTTTGTACTTTAAATCCCTTGTCGTAATTTTGTTTTCCCATCAAAAACTCAAAGGAAATGGCAGATGGAAGGAAGTGGGAGCTGCAGTAAATGTAGATGAGATCTGTACTGCGAGATGATGCTGTCCTTTTTTTTATTCGTTCCTGGAATATGAGCATCGCTGGCAAGGCCAGCATTTATTGCCCATCTCTAATTGCCCTCGAGAAGGTGGCGGTGAGCCACCTCCTTGAACCGCTGCAGTCCGTGTGGTGAAGGTTCTCCCACAGTGCAGTTAGGGAGGGCGTTCCAGGATTTTGACCCAGCGCCGATGAAGGAACAGCGATATATTTCCAAGTCAGGATGGTGCGTGACTTGGAGGGGAACTTGGAGGTGGTGGTGTTCCCATGCGCCTGCTGCCCTTGTCCTTCTAGGTGGTAGAGGTCGCGGGTTTTGGAGGTGCTGTTCTTGTCCTGTCCTGTCCTTCCAACTCTCGGCAATGTCCAAATATCAATATATAAACAGGATAAACAACTCATTCGAAAACTTCGCCACCCGCATCGTATCCCATTAGTTCATCACCTCTCGCCAACCTCCACTCCTTCCCTGTCCCCCACAACATTCATTTCGAGCTCCTTGATCCTAAGGTACTCCCAAGGCCTTGCTTCCCTCTACCTCTAGCTCTACACCTCGGTTCACACTCCCAGTCTTCGTACTCTGGAGCGCAAAGGGACTCTTTCCCCTGTTTCCCCCAAACGATTCCTCTGCCAATGGCAAACACTGCGGCCATCATTGCCTTGCAACTCGGTCCCTGAATTCCTCCACCTTGCTTCATCTGTTCTCGTCTTCAGAGGCCTCTTGAAAACCACCACTGTTGACCAGGCTTTGGTTGCTTCCTCTTTGGGGTCTGTTTCTATGGCAGCGCCACCCCCTTCAACTTACCTTGGGATGTTTTGCTACAGTAAGGATATATTACTCATTAGAGCAAAGGAGGTTGAGGGGTGATTTGATAGAGGTGTACAAGATTATGACGGGTTTGGATAGGCTAGACGGGGAAAGGCTGTTCCCACTAGTTGATGGTACAAGGACTAGGGGACACAGATTTAAGGTTTTGGGCAAGAGATACAGGGGGAATGTGAGGGAAGACCTTTTTTACGCAGTGAGTGGTGAGGACCTGGAACTCGCTGCCGACGGAAGTGGTGGAAGCGGAGACGCTCAATGTTTTCAAGGGGAGACTGGATAGGCACTTGAGGGAAATAAACTTGCAGGGCTCCGGGGGATAGAGCGGGGGAATGGGACTGACTGGATTGCTCTGCAGAGAGTCGGCGCGGACTCGATGGGCCGAATGGCCTCCTTCTGTGCCGCTATGACTCTTACTGCCAGTTGTTGATTAAAGGGGACCCCTCTGTGCATCCACCGGTACTCTCTGCAGAGCGAGATCGGAGCCATGCAGGTCAGGAAGGTCACGGGTCGCATAAGAACATAAGAAGTAGGAGCAGGAGTAGGCCATACGGCCCCTCGGGCCTACTCCGCCATTCAATAGGATCATGGCTGATCCGAACCTAGACTCACGTCCACATCCCTGCCCTCTCCCTGTAACCCCTAATTCCCTTATCAGCTAGGAAACTGTCTATCTCCGTTTTAAATTTATTTAATGTCGCAGCTTCCACAGCTCGCTGAGGTAGCAAATTCCATAGATTTACTACCCTCTGAGTGAAGAAGTTTCTCCTCATCTCAGTTTTGAAAGGGCAGCCCCTTATTCTAAGATTATGCCTCCTAGTTCTAGTCTCACCCATCAGTGGAAACATCCTCACCGCATCCACCCGATCAAGTCCCCTCACAATCTTATATGTTTCGATAAGATCGCCTCTCATTCTTCTGAACTCCAATGAGTAGAGGTCCAACTTACTCAACCGTTCCTCATAAGTCAACCCCCTCATCTCCGGAATCAACCGAGTGAACCTTCTCTGAACCGCCTCAAGAGCAAGTATGTCTTTTCTTAAATATGGAAACCAAAACTGTCCCACCCCAGTCTTTGGCCTGAGTTTGCAGCGCTCAGCTAGGCGGGAGTGCTACATTTGGCTCGGTGTTCCTGGAGTGAGGGAATCGCCCAGGGTTCCAGCCCTGGTCCCTGTCCAGCGACCCTCCCCCGCTGGGAAGTACGGGTCAAATGCCGAGATTGGATCAGACCCGACAGTGACGGACCCGTGTAGGAACAGGAGTGGGCCATTCAGCCCCTCGAGCTTGCTCCGTCCGCCATTCAGTAAGATCATGGCTAATCTGTATGCTAACTCCATTCCTGCCTTGGCTCCGATTCCCTTAATACCCTTTGACGTAAGAAAACTACTAGGCACTTGGTCTAAGCATTAAACAAAGCTTTAATCAACTGCTTTACAACATGGAGGTCTAGTTGTGTCCTTCACTAGTTCCTGTTAAGAATGTCCTGCGCAAGCTGGGCCCGTGCCCGAGTATTTATACTCTCCCTGGACAGCACCACCCGCAGGCCGCTCAGTATTATTTCATAAGTCTTTCTTTCATGAATGACTGACTGATTCATGTCACCCTTGACTCGCAAAAAAAATCTATCGATCTCAGATTAAAAATGATTAATTGAGCTAATGTCTCCTGCTTTTTGTGGGAGTGAGTTCCACGCACACTTCTACCACTCTGTGTGAAGAAGTGTTTCCTAACTTCTCTCCTGAATGGCCTGGCTCTGATTTTTAAGATTATGTCCCCTTGTCCCTCTCCTCCATCGCCAGCGGAAACAGCTCCTCGCTCTCTCCCCCTAGCAATTCCTTTCAAAATCCTAAAAGCCTCAATCAAATCGCCCCTTAACCTTCTATATTCCAGGGAATACAAGCCTAGTTTGTGTAATCGCTGCTAATAATCTAACCCACAGTCTGAGGGATGCACGGTTACTGGAGGTTGGCCCAGGTCAATGTAGCTGTACCCCCAGATAGAGTTACCGCCTCGGGAGAGAAAAGTGAGGAGGCCCCAAAAGGAAAAGGCCTTTCGGGTGGTTCAGTGAGAATCATTTTAATTGCTTCTCTTATTTTTTGTTGTTGGAACAGATCGTTTGGGACGCCCCGGTTGAGAAGAAAATGGAGTGCGTTCAGAAGGGGAAAAACAACCAGGTACATTTCAAGAGTCTCGTTGGCTCTGAGATTCTGGAGTGGCTGTTTATTCTAAAAACACAGAGCGTAGAGTAACCGGATTAGACCAAGGCTTGCAAAGGTCAGCCCCTGCAGCACAGCAGCCTAACGTTGCAGCCTGGACTATGTCGAGATACGGCCTCGTGTTTTATTTTATTTTTCTTTCGCCTTCTGATTTTGTGTGCTGGACGGCTGCCAGTCTCGAGAAAACACGACTTGCCATTTTTCATTAGAGACGAGAGGTTTTGACTGCAGCGAGAAGGGGCTTGGAGCCTGGCAGCGCTGTGCATTTTAAATAAACAGAGTTTTTCCGAAATACTGGCCGCAGGCTTGTGCGGGCTGGGCAGAGGCCAATGCACCGAGGAGGACTAAACTTTGGACATTGTTTTTATTTAATCCTCCTCTCGACTGAGGATCATTGTTGCAGCACGTAACTGGAATTAGACTATTTAGAGTGTTCCCAGCTCTACAATCCTCTCTCCTCTCTCCCCTAAGCTCTGGAATTCCCTCTCTAAACCTCTCTGCCTCTCCTTTTTTAAGATGCTCCTTAAAACCTACCTCTTTTTGACGGAGGTTTTGGTCACCTGTCCTAATAATCTCCTTATGTGGCTCGGTGTCAAATTTTGTTTGATAATCGCTCCTGTGAACGTTTTAGAAACATAGAAAAATAGGAGCAGGAGTCGGCCATTCAGCCCCTCGAGCCTGCTCCGCCATTCAATGCGATCATGGCTGATCATCCAAATTCAGTACCCTGTCCCTGCCTTCTCCCCATATCCCTTGATCCCTTTAGCCTTAAGAAATATATCCAACTCCTTCTTGAATATATTTAATGAATTGGCCTCCACTGCCTTCTGTAGTAGAGAATTCCACAGGTTCACCACTCTCTGGGTGAAGAAATTCCTCCTCATCTCTGTCCTAAATGGCTTACCCCTTATCCTTAGACTGTGTCCCCTGGTTCTGGACTCCCCGACCATCGGGAACATCCTTCCAGCATCTAGTCTGTCTAGTCCTGTTAGAATTTTATAAGTTTCAATGTGATCCCCTCTCATTCTTCTAAACTCCAGCGAGTACAAGCCCAATCGACCCAATCTCTCCTCATACGTCATTCCTGCCATCCCAGGTATCAGCCTGGTGAATCTTCGCTGAACTCCCTCCATGGCAAGAACATCCTTCCTCAGATAAGGCGACCAAAACTGCACACACTACTCAAGGTGTGGTCTCACCAAGGCCCTGTACAACTGCAGCAAGACACCCTTGTTCCTGTACTCGAATCCTCTCGTCACGAAGGCCAACATACCATTTGCCTTCTTAACCGCCTGCTGCACCTGCACGCTTACCTTCAGCGACTGGTGCACAAGGACACCCAGGTCTCGTTGCACTTCCCCGTCTCCCAATCTATTGCCATTCAGATAATATGATCATGGCTGCTCCTCTATCTCAATACCATATTCCTGCTCTCTCCCCATACCCCTTGATGCCCCTTGATGCCTTTTGCATCTAGAAAATCTATCTATCGCCACCTTAAATAAAATAGTGACTTGGCCTCCACAGCCGTCTGTGTACTATGTTAAAGGCGCTGTCTAAATGCAAGTTGTTGCTGTTGAGTCTCCCGATAGTGATTTGAGAGTGAGTGGTTAATCCTGTATTTCGTTCCTTTTCCGGCTCAGGGGGGCAGGGGCCAGTTATAGCACTCCGCTGAGATCAGTTAACCTGCGCTCAGTCCCGCAACAGGTGTTGCCAGGAAAATGGACTCTGCACTTTTCAGCTTTGTGCTGAGTCGATCCGGGCCTGAGTCTTGTAAGCAGCTTTGCTGGTGATTGGGGAAATAAGCTGTCCATTCGCTCTCTCCTCACAGACCGACTGCTTCAATTATGTCCGTTTCCTGCAGAACTTCAACAGCACTCATCTGTACACCTGTGGCACCTACGCCTTTCAGCCCCGGTGCACGTATATCGTAAGTACCCCTTTGCACGCGGGGTGCGCGGTCTCTCATTGTCTTGCATCTTGGGTTTTTCCCCTCCTTCCCTCTTGGACTGCCTCCCCGCCAAACTCCACCCACCGAGGCATAGAATATAAGAGCAGGGAGGTTATGATGGAGCTGTACAAAATGCTAGTTAGGCCACAGCTGGAATACTGTGCGCAGTTCTGGTTGCCACACTATAGGAAGGATGTGATTGCATTGGAGAGGGTGCAGAGGAGATTCACCAGGATGTTACCTGGGCTGGAGCGCTTCAGCTATGAAGAGAGACTGGGCAGGCTGGGGTTGTTTTCCTTTAGAGCAGAGAAGGCTGAGGGGGGACCTGATTGTGGTGTACAAAATTATGAGGGGCATAGATAGGGTGGATAGAAAGGAACATTTCCCCTTAGTAGAGGGGTCAATAACCAGGGGGCATAGTTTCAAGGTAAGAGGCAGGAGGTTTAGAGGGGATTTGAGGGAAAACTTTTTCACCCAGAGGCTGATTGGAATCTGGAACTCGCTGCCTGAAAGGGTGGTAGAGGCAGGAACCCTCACAACATTCAAGAAGCATTTAGATGAGCACTTGAAACGCCATAGCATGCAAGGCTACGGACCAAGTGCTGGAAAATGGGATTAGAATAGACAGGGCTTGATGGCCGGCGCGGACACGATGGGCCGAAGGGCCTCTTTCTGTGCTGTATAACTCTCTGCCTCATTGCGGGGACCGGCGGGTTCTGCTGTGCTCCTGTCCGCACCGCTCTGAGCAAGTGTGCAGGGACCTCCTCCCGAGGTAGACTCTCCTACTGGAGTAGCGTTTTCCCTCCGCTCGCCTGGGCCCCCGAGTGGTACAAAGGAATCGGGCATCGATTAGCTGTCAGCCGTGGCTCAGTGGGCGGCACTCCCTGGCCTCGTGAGTCGGAAGGTTGTGGGCCCGAGTCCCACTCCGGAGACTTGAGCCCAAAAATCTAGGCCCGACACCCCCAGTGCGGTACTGAGGGATCGCTGCACTGTGGGAGGTGCCGTCTTTCGGATGAGACATTAAACCGAGCCCCCTATTTGAAGAAGAGCAGAGGGAGTTATCCCCGGTGCCCTGGCCAATAATTATCCCTCAATGGACAGATTATCTGGTGGTTTATCTGATTGCTGTTTGTGGGAGCTTGCTGTGCGCTAACTGGCTGCTGCGTTTCCTACCTCACAACAGTGACTTCATCAGCGACTTCATTGGCTGTAAAGCGCTTTGGGACGTCCTGCGGTGGTGAAAGGTGCTATATAAATGCAAGTCCTCTCTTTCTTTAGGCCATTAATCAAAGCAGAAGAGATATTCATCCACCTCCCCAGTGGGGATTAGGGAGGCGGGGGGTGGGGGCAGTGGTGGGTGCGAGGTGAAGTTGTAGGTTCCAGCCCGTGTCCCATTGCTCCCTCGGGTGGTGCAATCCCACTGCCCCACCGGGCGCACACTCAGCGGTGAGTCTTGTGCAGCATTGTGGGGATACTTCCGTGCCTTCCCTCCTTCCTGCTCCCTTTGCCTGGCCGAGTGCCTGCGCGTGCGGTGGACTTGGAGATGTCTGATGATGGAAGAGGTAGGTGTCTGGGGGAAATCCTTGCATCAGGTCCAGTTTCCAGCAACTGTTGTTTGTGTGTGTGTGTTTGTCTGTGATTTTAATCAAGGAATGATACAGCGCAGAAGGAGGCCATTCGGCCCATCGTGCCTGTGCCGGTTCTTTGAAAGAGCTTTCCCAATTAATCCCACTCCCCTGCTCCTTCATAGAAACATAGAAAAATAGGAGCAGGAGTAGGCCATTCGGCCCTTCGAGCCTGCTCCGCCATTCAACATGAACATGGCTGATCCTCTATCTCAATACCATATTCCCGTTCTCTCCCCATATCCCTTGATGCCTTTTGTGTCTTGGTGGGGCAGTGGGATTCTCCACAGCCCTGCAAAATTTTTCCACTTCCAGTATTTATCCAATTTCTTTTGAAAGTTATTATTGAATCTGCTCCCACTGCCCTTTCAGACAGAGCGTGCCCGATGTATAGTCATAGAGTCATAGAGTTATACAGCACAGAAAGAGGCCCTTCGGCCCATCATGTCTGCGCCGTCCATCAAGCCCTGTCCAATCTAATCCCATTTTCCAGCATTTGGTCCATAGCCTTGTATGCTATGGCATTTCAAGTGCTCATCCAAATGCTTCTTGAATGTTGTGAGGGTTCCTGCCTCTACCACCCTTTTCAGGCAGTGAGTTCCAGACTCCAACCACCCTCTGGGTGAAAAAGTTCCTCCTCAAATCCCCTCTAAACCTCCTGCCCCTTACCTTGAATCTATGCCCCCTTGTTATTGACCCCCCTACTCAGGGGAAAAGTTCCTCTTTATCTACCCTATCTATGTCCCTCATCATTTTGTACACCTCAATCAGGTCCCCCCTCAGCCTTCTTTGCTCCAAGGAAAACAACCCCAGCCTGTCCAGTCTCTCTTCATAGCTGAGGCGCTCCAGCCCAGGTAACATCCTGGTGAATCTTCTCTGCACCCTCTCCAAAGCAATCACATCCTTCCTATAGTGAGGCGACCAGAACTGCACACAGTACTCCAGCTGTGGCCTTACCAGCGTTTTGTACAGCTCCATCATAACCTCCCTGCTCTTATATTCTATGCCTCGGCTAATGAATGCAAGTATCCCATATGCCTTTTTAACCACCTTATCTACCTGCTCCGCTGCCTTCAGGGATCTATGTACGTGTACACCAAGGTCCCTCTGACCCTCTGTACTTCCTAGGGTCCTACCACTCATTGTGTATTCCCTTGCCTTATTTGTCCGTCCAAAATGCATCACCTCGCACTTTTTCAGGGTTAAATTCCATTTGCCACTTTTCCGCCCATCTGACCAACCCGTTTATATCGTCCTGTAGCCTGAGGCTTTCCTCCTCGCAATTTACCACCCCACCAATTTTCGTGTCATCTGCGAACTTACTGATCATACCTTTTACATTCTCATCCAAATCATTTATGTAGATCACAAACAGCAAGGGACCCAGCACCGATCCCTGAGGTACCCCACTGGACACAGGCTTCCAGTCACACAAGCAACCTTCGACCATCACCCTCTGCCTCCTGCCACTCAGCCAGTTTAGGATCCAACGTGCCAAGGCACCCTGGATCCCATGGGCTCTTACCTTCTTGACCAGCCTTACTGAAGTCCATGTATACCACATCCACAGCATTTCCCTCATCCACACACCTTGTCACCCCCTCGAAAAATTCAATCAGATTGGTCAGACATGATTTACCCTTAACAAAGCCATGCTGACTATCCCTGATTAATCCTTGCCTCTCCAAGTGGAGACTAATTTTGTCCCTCAGAATTTTTTCCAATAATTTCCCTACCACAGATGTTAGGCTCACTGGCCTGTAATTCCCTGGTTTATCCCTGCTACCCTTCTTGAATAATGGTACTACGTTAGCTGTTCTCCAGTCCTCTGGTACATCCCCTGTGGCCAGAGAGGTTCTGAAAATTTGTGTCAGAGCCCCTGCAATCTCCTCCTTTGCCTCACACAGCAGCCTGGGATACATCTCGTCCGGGCCTGGGGATTTATCCACTTTTTGGCCTGCTAAAACCGCTAGTACCTCCTCCCTCTCGATGCTAATATGTTCAAGTATATCACAGTCCCCTTGCCCGATTTCTATGTCTACATCGTCTTCCTCCATAGTGAACACAGATGCAAAAAATTCATTTAAACCCCGCCTACATCATCTGGCTCTACACACAGATTGCCACTTTGGTCCCTAATGGGCCCTATCCTTTCCCTGGTTATCCTCTTGCCCTTAATATACTTATAAAACATCTTAGGATTTTCCTTTATTTTGCTCGCCAGTGTTATTTCATGGCCCTTCCTCGCTCTCCTAATTTCTTTTTTAAGTATGCCCCTGCACTTTTTATACTCCTCTAGGGCTTCCTCCGTCTTTAGTCTTTTGTAACTGCCAAAAGCCCCCCTTTTTTCCTAATGCATTTTTGTATATCCCTTGTCATCCAAGGTTCCCTTTGCTTGTTGGTACCACCCTTGACCTTTACGGGAACATGTTGGCGTTGTACTCTCTCTATTTCCCTTCTGAAAGTCTCCCACTGCTTTGATGTGGATTTTCCTATAAGTAGCTGCTCCCAGTCCACTTTGGCCAGATCCTGCCTTATCATATTAAAATCGGCCTTCCCCCCAATTTAGAACCCTTATTTCCGGGCCGTCTTTGTCTTTTTCCATGACCACCTTAAATCTCACCGAATTATGGTCACTGTCGCCAAAATGCTCTCCTACTGACACTTCCACCACTTGCCCGGCTACATTCCCTAGAATTAGGTCCAGTACCGCCCCCTCTCTTGTAGGACTTTCTACACGCTGGCTCAAAAAGCTCTCCTGGATGCACTTTAAGAATTCTGCACCCTCTAAGCCTTTCACACTCTGACTATCCCAATTAATATTGGGGAAGTTGAAATCCCCCACTATAATTACCCTATTATTTTCGCACTTCTCTGAGATTTGCCTACATATCTGTTCCTCTATCTCCCCCTGACTGTTTGGGGGCCTATAGTACACTCCCAGCAAAGTGCTTGCCCCCTTTTTGTTTTTAAGTTCTACCCATATGGCCTCATTAGAGGAACCCGCTAATATATCATCCCTCCTTACAGCAGTAATTGACTCCTTAATTAATATTGCAACACCCCCTCCCCTTTTACACCCCCCTCTGTCTCGCCTGAAGATTCTATACCCCGGAATATTGAGCTGCCAGTCCTGACCCTCCCTCAACCATGTCTCCGTGATAGCAACAATATCGTACTCCCATGTGTTCAACATATAGATATGCGGGTATCTGTCATCACCAGTGACACTCTCCGCCTGGTACCAGGGATCGCTGAATCGCTCCTCCCTCCAGTTATTCAGCCCCAGCCCCCGCTCACTGTCTGTCTCTTGGCTGATGTGAGCAGGAACCGAGCAGACTGGGACTCAAACCCGCATCCGTCTGCGGCACTCGACCTGTGCACCAGTCACCTAGCTACCGGGGAGAGCAATTCACCTTTTAAAAAGCCCTCTTGAGCCAAGTGACCTCGTGTGCATGCGTGTGTTCTGACCAGGTCGCGAATCGCAGAGATCACGGCTCTCCTGGGGCTGGGGGGGGGGGGGGGGTGGAGGCGGGACACAGCAGGATGGGCCACAGCAGCGCCTCCGTCCTCTGCGATGGCAGATTAAACTGTGGTTAAAAATAGACCTGTTGTTTACTGAGCGGAACAAATGGAAAGGATTTTTGCCTGCGGGGGATCAGTTTATAATGACACCCTGTCACTCGGCACTGGTGCTGCTTTGTAAGGCAGCCCTGATCATTAGCATCTCATTCCGACAAACCTCAAATTGGCTCACCACAGAGATAAAGTAGCCGAACGGAAAGAAATGGGAAGTCGAACAATGACTGAACGGAGGCAGTAGTGACGCTAACAGTTGCGGGAGGGCGCAGAGGAGACAAATAAAGTTTAGATAGGCTGGAGGAACGACAGCTATTGGGGGGGGGAAATCAATGTCTTGATGGGGACCGACAGCGATCAATGGATTCTAATAATGTTTGGGAGGAATGGAGGCGTGACGCCAGCCAGGGGAGATGGGTAACGGCTGATGGTGGGAAGGAGGGCACCAATTTTTTGTTTTTGTTTTTGTTCATTCTCGGGGTGTGGGCGTCGCCGGCAAGGCCAGCATTTGTTGCCCATGCCCAATTGCCCTCAGCCGCCGCCTTGAAGTGGTGGCTCGCTGGGCCATTCCAGAGGGGCAGTTGAGAGTCAACCACATTGCTGTGGGTCCGGAGTCGCACGTAGAGGCCAGACCGGGTAAAGACGGCAGATTTAATTCCCTAAAGGACATTAGTGAACCAGTTGGGTTTTTACGACAATCTGGTAGTTTCATGGTCACATAGAAACATAGAAGACTAGCTGGGGGAGCCCGGCGTTGCCAGGGCTGTTTTGGGCTGGGCGGTTTAAATCGAGTCCCAGGCTTTCGGCCCTGTCTCTCTGTCCCTCTGTGAATCTGCTGCCGAGCAACATTTCTACCTTTTTAATACCTTCAAAGATGAAACATAGAAGATAGGAGCAGGAGTAGGCCACTCGGCCCCTCGAGCCTGCTCCGCCATTCAATGCGATCATGGCTGATCATCCAAATTCGGTACCCTGTCCCCGCTTTCTCCCCATATCCCTTGATCCCTTTAGCCTTAGTCACCATTACTGACACTAGCTTTTTAATTCCAGATTTGTTTAATTGAATTTAAATTCCCCAGCTGCCATGGTGGGATTTGAACTCATGTCTCCGGATCATTAGTCCAGGCCTCTGGATTACTAGTCCAGTAACATTACCACTAACTACCGCACCCAATTGGGGGAGGGATGACACCCACCGTTTTTTTAAAATTAATCTTATCTTTTCCTAACCCTTGTCAGTTTATCCGCTAAAGTCTAGAGCCTGTTGTAACTAGTAGCGTTCCCGTTCAGTAAATCCTTTCTGTGTTATCTGCACCAATGCAATCTCTTCATTTACAGGGAAGAGATCGAGGCGTGTTCTGAAAAACTGAAATGTAAGCTTTTTTCCCCCTCTTTTTTGATAGGAGGTGCAAAATTTTACTTTAAACAAAGCGGCCATGGAGGATGGGAAAGGCAAATGCCCCTATGACCCTGTCAAAGGTCACACTGGCCTGATTGTGGGTGAGTAGCTCAGGCCCTTGTGTCCATTTCCTCTCCAAACAGTTGCTTGTGTTTTCAAGGGCAGAAAATGTTTTCATCATTTCTGCTCTGTCGCCCTGTGTCTGTCTGTCCCTCTCTCTCGCCCTGTGTCTGTCTGTCTGTCTGTCGCTTTGTGTCTGTCCGTCCATCTCCGCCGCCCAGTGTCTGTCCTTCCCTCTCCGCCGCCCGGCGTCCGTCCCGCTCCGGCGTCCGTCCCGCTCCGCCGCCCGGCGCCCGTCCCGCTCCGCCGCCCGGCGCCCGTCCCGCTCCGCCGCCCGGCGTCCGTCCCGCTCCGCCGCCCGGCGCCCGTCCCGCTCCGGCGCCCGTCCCGCTCCGCCGCCCGGCGTCCGTCCCGCTCCGCCGCCCGGCGCCCGTCCCGCTCCGCCGCCCGGCGCCCGTCCCGCTCCGCCGCCCGGCGTCCGTCCCGCTCCGCCGCCCGGCGCCCGTCCCACTCCGCCGCCCGGCGCCCGTCCTGCTCCGCCGCCCGCCGCCCGTCCCGCTACGCCGCCCGGCGCCCGTCCCGCTCTGCCGCCCGTCCCGCTCTCTCTCTCTCGTCGTGTGTGTGTGTCTCTCTCTCTCTCTCTCTCTCTCTCCTCTCTCTATCTCTCTCTCTCGTCCTGTGTGTGTGTCTCTCTCTCTCTCTCTCTCTCTCTCGTCCTGTGTGTGTGTCCCTCTCTCTCGTCCTGTGTGTGTGTCTCTCTCTCGTCCTGTGTGTGTCTCTCTCTCTCTCTCTCTCGTCCTGTGTGTGTGTCTCTCTCTCTCTCTCGTCCTGTGTGTGTGTCTCTCTCTCTCTCTCTCTCTCGTCCTGTGTGTGTGTCTCTCATCCTCTGTCTCTCTCTCTCTCTCTCTCTCTCTCTCTGTCGCTCTGTCAAAAAACAAAAGGCTAGCAGAATGTGGAGGCAAATTTGGAGGGTTCCAACAGGGACACCCATTTTGTTTTTTGGTGCTTCCTGGTTCCTGGCCTTATTAAATAAGCCAGCTCCATGCAGACAAAGGTGACGGATTTCAATTCCGAGCCTGGGTGTGGCGGCAGGCTGCCGCTTAAATGAGCTACCAGTGAAATTGGAACTTTGGTGTGATTCTGTGCCAGGCTGTGGGCCTCTTCCGTAAGTTGTGCACCCGTCGATCTGTGATTCCAGCTCGGCCTGTCCCAGACCGCACTGGTGCTGGATTCTCAGTTGGATGGGTTGGCTCGTGAAACCTGAAACTTCCAATGCAAAATAGGAATAATGGTTCTGCTGTGCGCTGTTTGTTTTCGTTTTAAGTTCATTGGAGTATTTTGGTTTCCCTCGTGGATCACTGCAGCACCCTGTGTGGTATTGAGCACTTGTAGGCCTGAGGGCCTATAGTCCACATACGGTCTGTGCTGAGTAAGCTGATTTTGGGGGCGGGCGGTGGCAGTGGGGCGGGGGGAATGGGTGTCCGTTTGGGTCTGTGCAATTGTTCTCGTTGCTCCTGGGTTAGGGAAGCCAGAGAATCAATTGCCCAGGGGCCGTCCTCCCCCCGCCCCTCCCGTGAGCTTTATCCACCGGCTCACGCGAGGCGGTGCGGGAGTGGGCTAAACCGCGACGCCGGTCATGGTCGAATAGCTCTCTCGCCCCTTGCGCTCGCAGCTGGAGGGAAACATAGAAGATAGGAGCAGGAGTAGGCCATTCGGCCCCTCAATGAGACCATGGCTGATCATCCAAATTCAGTACCCGGTCCCTGCCTTCTCCCCATATCCTTTGATCCCTTTAGCCTTAAGAAATATATCTAACTCCTTCTTGAATATATTTAATGAATTGGCCTCTACTGCCTTCTGTGGTAGAGAATTCCACAGGTTCACCACTCTCTGGATGAAGAAATTCCTCCTCATTTCTGTCCTAAATGGCTTACCCCTTATCCTTAGACTGTGACCCCTGGTTCTGGACTCCCCCGCCATCAGGAACATCCTTCCTGCATCTAGTCTGTCTAGTCCTGTTAAAATTTTATATGTTTGGCGTGAGATCGACCGTTGGGGTGATTTGAAAACGCACGTAAATTTTAAGTAAAATGGTTCTGGGCAGGTGTTTGAGGCACGAACCTGCCTACTTTGTTTGACCCACTTGATGCACCCACTGTCACTAAATGAGAGATTCGAGTCCCAGAAGCAAGGGCCGTTGATGTGCAGGGGAGGGAATAGTTGGTACAAGCCCAGCAGACGTGTTTATCTACGCGTTATCCTGTCTGCCGGCTCCGGTTCCAGTTGATTACAACTGTAAACTGATCTGTACAAACAGCTAGCGTACTTTCCAAACACCACGCTCTACCTCCCGACCCCCCCCAACCATTCTCCTGTATAAACCATCCAAACACACACTGCCAGTCAACTCAAATACAACCGTCAGCATATCCCAGGAGAGTTCTCATGTGCCTCGGGGTCATTCGCTGTATTTTAAAAGTGGCCGTCTTTCCTTGTGGATTCAAGTCCCCACTCCAGAGACTTGAGCACATGAAGCTAGGCTGACACTCCAGTGCAGTGCTGAGGGAGTGCCGCACTGTCGGAGGAGCCGTCTTTCCGATGAGACGTTAAACCCCGTCTGCTCTCTCAGGTGGATGTAAAAGATCCCGCAGCACTATTTCGAAGAAGAACAGGGGGAGTTATCCCCGGTGTCCTGCCCAATATTTATCCCTCAACCAACATAACAAAAACAGATGATCTGGTCATTATCACATTGCTGTTTGTGGGAGCTTGCTGTGCGCAAATTGGCTGCCGCATTTCCCACATTACAACAGTGACTACACTTCAGAAGTATTTAATTGGCTGTAAAGCGCTTTGAGACGTTGTGAAAGGCGCTATATAAATGCAAGTCTTTCATTTTTTTTCTTTCTTGCAAGACCCTCGTCCAACAAGCTCCACGTGTGTCTGTTAGAACCTTCCATAACACGCAAGGCAATTCCGGCTAACGTGAGAGCCAGTTTTTCACAAAATAATATTTTGATGGGAAATGCATAACAGGAAGTGGTGATATGATAATTGGAAATGGCTTAATTGCCGAGTGAACTTCACACCGCTGACCTTCCACTGACTTTAAACTCCCTGATCTATTTTAAAAGACTATTTCCCCTCCTCCCTCCTCCCTCCCCTGAAGGTGCTGCCTCTCGCCAGTTCTCCTGTTTACTCCCCAGTACCTCAGCCATTTGTCAGGAAGCAAGTTACTGACGGACACCAGGGTAGGGCAGGGGAATTGGGGACCAGAGGAGATTGTTCTGCTGGAGCGCTGGCACAGGCTTGAGGGGGAAGAATGACCTGCTCCGAACTTTCCACAATTGTGATGTGGGTTGCCGAGACAAGAAATATTGGCACGCCATCCGACTGTGGATAGTGTGCTAGTTCGAGCCAATCCTGCCTTCACCCATCATGAGAAAAAACTTTTTTACGCAACCGAGTGGTTAGGATTTGGAATGCACTGCCTGATAGGGTTTATTTATTTTTTATTTGATTATGGGATGTAGGCATCGCTGGCAAGGCCAGCATTTACTGCCCATCCCTAGTTGCCCTTGAGAAGGTGGTGGTGAGCCGCCTTCTTGAACCGCTGCAGTCCGTGTGGTGAAGGTACTCGCACAGCGCTGTTAGGGAGGATTTTGATCCAGCGACGATGAAGGATCGGCCGATATACTTCCAAGTCAGGATGGTGTGTGACTTGGAGGTGGTGTTGTTCCCATGTGCCTGCTGCCCTTGTCCTTCTAGGCGGTCGAGGTCACTGGTTGGGAGGTGCTGCCGAAGAAGCCTTGGCGAGTTGCTGCAGTGCATCTTGTAGATGGTACACACTGCAGCCACGGTGCGCCGGTGGTGGAGGGAGTGAATGTTTAAGGTGGTGAATGGGGTGCCAATCAAGCGGGCTGCTTTGCCCTGGATGGTGTCGAGCTTCTTGAGTGTTGTTGGAGCTGCACTCATCCAAGCAAGTGGAGAGTATTCCATCACACTCCTGACTTGTGCCTTGTAGATGGTGGAAAGGCTTTGGGGAGTCAGGAGGTGAGACACTTGCCGCAGAATACCCAGCCTCTGACTTGCTCTTGTTGCCACAGTATTTATGTGGCTGGTCCAGTTAAGTTTCTGGGTGGTGGAAACAGATTCAATAGCAGCCTTCAGAAGGGAATTGGATAAATACATGAAGGAGAAAAAATTGCAGGGATTTGGGGAGAGAGCGGGGGAGTGGGACTAACTGGATTGCTCTTCGAAAGAGCCGGAACAGACTCGATGGGCCGAATGGCCTCCTTCTGTGCAGTACTATTCTATGATTCTGTGTGCACACTTTGCAGTGGGTGTCAGCTGATCCCACTTGGCTCTAGTTCCTCGGGATGGGATGGGGGGGGAAAGGAAAAAATAAAGCAGCCGGGATTCCCGGGATCGCTCGCAACCGGCTCCTGTTAAAAAGTGTGTGTGAAGGGAACGAGGCTGGTTAAGTATCTAATAAAACGAAATGTCATGGGAATATGGGACTGTGCCAAGATGTTGCTTACAGAATAGAAAATGGAGTAATCGAGAGAGAGAGACTGAGGGAGGAGGCACACAGGGGTCAATACTTGGCCTTTTGTTCACCTACATAATTGACCTGGATACTGGAACCAATTGTAAGTGTGTTAAATTTGCAGCTGGCTCTAAAATAGGGAGGCAGCAGGAACAGAGGGTGCAGTTAACGGGTTTTTTGCGGAAGGTTTTCGATCAGCGGTGCAGAAAATGGAAAGTAAAATGTAACGCCGCCAAACGTGATGCGTTGGATATTGGGTCAAAATAAAATGAGCCAGAGATGCACAACGAAGGGAATCGAATGGGCAAGGAGGAAACTCCGATGAGGATCGGGGGGCGCGATGTGGGATTCGACGCGTTTGGTGTCGAGAGAATGTGAAGTAAATGGGATGTGGGGACGCATGGAGCACAGGCTTGGCTTGGGAGCCCTGTGCACTCTCCTGTGCTGGCCAGGCATCAAAATGGTCACGCGCGCATTAAGAACCCCTGACCGTAAAAGGATTGGAAGAAAGATTAGGGAAGCTTAAATTGTGCACTATGGAGAGGGCAGGACCTTGGTGAATGGCGAGACCTTTCACTGGCGTGCTGATGAGGTAAATATGAAGATTAGTTCAAGGAGAACTGGGGGCCTGCGCGAGGGTTTAAATCTAATTGAGTTGAAAAATCAACTCAATCTTTCGACAAAGTTGATCAGTCTTTAGAATGATCTACCAGGTGAAATAGCGGGAGGTGCTGGGGGGGGTTTGCACAGTCGGGTGAATTGGAGCGTTGGAGTACCTGAGGAGCGAGCTTCAGCGCACTGGCTGGCAGTTTCTTGGCCGTGAGCTTTTCTTGTCTGTTATGCCCCACGGAGGTGAATAGCCCAGCAGCAGTCCCTGTCTAGGCTGACCCAGGAAGCAGCAGTGCTGCGCCGAGTGTGCGGCGCTTGACGTACCTTTCCAGCGAAGACGTTTTACTCATCAGTTAAAAGTAGGGCTCTGATGGGTTCTGCTCCTGTGCTCTCTTTCCAGACGGCGAATTGTATTCTGCAACTCTCAACAATTTTCTTGGCACAGAACCAGTTATCCTGCGGAATCTGGGGCACCACTACTCAATGAAGACAGAATATCTAGCTTCATGGCTGAATGGTAAGCTCTTTTAACTTCTGTTTATTTTTAACTTGCTCATCAAATGAATGATGTGAGTGCCGGGGGGATGGAATAGTTTCCACTTCAGCCACTCAATGTCATTATCAACTCGGGTACAGCACTGGTTAGATACAGAGTAAAGCTCCCTCTACACTGTCCCATCAAACACTCCCAGGGCAGGTACAGCACGGGGTTAGATACAGAGTAAAGCTCCCTCTACACTGTCCCATCAAACACTCCCAGGGCAGGTACAGCACGGGGTTAGATACAGAGTAAAGCTCCCTCTACACTGTCCCATCAAACACTCCCAGGGCAGATACAACACAGGTTAGATACAGAGTAAAGCTCCCTCTACACTGTCCCATCAAACACACCCAGGGCAGGTACAGCACGGGTTAGATACAGAGTAAAGCTCCCTCTACACTGTCCCATCAAACACTCCCAGGGCAGGTACAGCACGGGTTAGATACAGAGTAAAGCTCCCCCTACACTGTCCCATCAAACACTCCCAGGCAGATATAACACGGGTTAGATACAGAGTAAAGCTCCCTCTACACTGTCCCATCAAACACTCCCAGGGCAGATACAACACAGGTTAGATACAGAGTAAAGCTCCCTCTACACTGTCCCCATCAAACACACCCAGGGCAGGTACAGCACGGGTTGGATACAGAGTAAAGCTCCCTCTACACTGTCCCATCAAACACTCCCAGGGCAGGTACAGCACAGGTTAGATACAGAATAAAGCTCCCTCTACACTGTCCCATCAAACACACCCAGGGCAGGTACAGCACGGGTTAGATACAGAGTAAAGCTCCCTCTACACTGTCCCATCAAACACTCCCAGGGCAGGTGCAGCACGGGTTAGATACAGAGTAAAGCTCCCTCTACACTGTCCCATCAATCACTCCCAGGGCAGGTGCAGCACGGGTTGGATACAGAGTAAAGCTCCCTCTACACTGTCCCATCAAACACTCCCAGGGCAGGTACAGCACGGGTTAGATACAGAGTAAAGCTCCCTCTACACTGTCCCATCAAACACTCCCAGGGCAGGTACAGCACGGGTTAGATACAGAGTAAAGCTCCCTCTACACTGTCCCATCAAACACACCCAGGGCAGGTACAGCACGGGTTAGATACAGAGTAAAGCTCCCTCTACACTGTCCCATCAAACACTCCCAGGGCAGGTACTGCACGGGTTAGATACAGAGTAGAGCTCCCTTGACAGATGCTGATAAACCTGCTGTGTATTTCCAACATTTTCTGTTTTGCTGTTGAATTCAGCTTCCTGACCCTGACAGCAGAATTATAGACTCTTAAGAAAACTGGAAACTGTCCAACATTCCCCCTGCCCCCTTGGGTGGTGCATTGTTCCGGCTCCATTGTCTCATCCTCTCCACTCCCATCTTCCGCATGAGTCCCAGTCTTCTAATGACCCCTGACCAGCGACACCCTGACTTCAGCTCATCCCCTCTCCTGCCTGGTTCCGTCCTGAACCACCCTTCCCCGATAGAAGCAGCAGCAGCTCCCTGTTAATATTTGAACAAAACAAGAACTACCGCAGTATCTCGCTGAAGGATGACCTCATTTTCTCCACCACCCCCCCACCCACCTCATCTGCCCTCCTGCATTAATTAGCAGCTCGCCTTTCCCAGTGGGAACAGCATATCCGAGGAAAAGGCAGCAAAACAAAGCTGTAGCTGAGGGCCCAAGGGCGAACCCCTGTTAATATCATCAGTCAGTGTCCCTTTTCCCCATTGCAGTATATACTTTCTCTATCTGTTTCCTGTCTCCCCGCCCCCTCTCCCCATCTCCCTGTATCGGAGACCCAGGTGCTGCTTTGAATCCTGTCACTTGGGGTTGTGTGCGAGCTGCGGGAGAGGGAGGCCCTTTCCCCCCCTCCGTGGGCAACTTTCAGCCTGCTCTCCTGAACCATTAGCGATTTGATGACATTGCTGAATAACGGGCCTATAAACAGAACTGCAGCCTACTTCGTTGCTTTGCCCTTTCCTGTGAAGCCACTGATTGATTCCTTGCTCGAGGAGGCTTTGCCGGAGCAGGCAGGACTTCGGCCTCCCGCCCCAAACTGGCCATGACTCTCGAGTTCATCAGTGGGCTATTTGACTGCAGTGGGCTTCACAGCTCCGACTGATCCGATCGTTACACAACGCCCCCAGCATGTGCAGTTTCCAGCAGGGGCTACTGGATGGCACGAGGTGGGGGCGGGGGGGGGGGGGGGCGGAGGACGGGGTGGTCATTTGACCAGGATGATTTTTCACAAGCCCGAGGTGCTGAGGCCAATTGTAGCACCCGCCAGCAGCCTGCTTCCAGTCAGCTGGAGTGCGAGTTGTACCGGTAACCCCCGCTGTGTAGGGCGTGGGCCACCTGGTGACTCTTGTGGGTGATCACACCGGCCTCATGTGGCACTGCGCATGGGAACACCACCACCTCCAAGGTTCCCCTCCCAAGTCACACAAACCATTCTGACTTGGAAATATAATCGGCTGTTCCTCCATCGTCGCTGGGTCAAAATCCTGGAGCTCCCTCCCTAACAGCACTGTGGGAGCACCTTCACCACACGGACTGCAGCGGTTCAAGTAGGCGGCTCACCACCACCTTCTCGAGAGCAACTAGGGATGGGCAATAAATGCCGGCCTTGCCAGCGACACCCATATCATATGAATGAATCCATTTATTTAACAAAAGAACAGACGTCCTTGGTTTACCTCTCGGCCTGCGCTTGATCTCAACCTGCTGACGGTTCGGAAGCTGCAGTTGCCCTAGAGCTTGGGGGCGGTGGGGGGGGTGACGGGGGGAACCAGCCAGATCTGCTTCCCATCCAGCAGCACTTGCAGGAAAGTGCGGCTGATGGTGAGGACAGGAACGGGGCGCCGTTGCGATGCCTCCCTGGCCGACTAGACTGCCAGCACTCGCTGCCCTCGGCTTGCACGTGACGGTAGGATCTGGAGAAGCCGAACCTCAGCAAGCATCTGTGACACCAGGTGGAGCAGCTTAAAATGGGGTCAATGTCGTCATCCTGCTCCAGTGGGGGGTCACAGGCTTGCATTTCTATAGCGCCTTTCACAACCACCGGACGTCCCAAAGCACTTTACAGCCAATGAAGTACTTTTGAAGTGTCGTCACTGTTGTAATGTAGGAAACGCAGCAGCTAATTTGCACACAGCAAGCTCCCACAAACAGCAAATGACCAGATTATCTGTTTTATCGATGTTGATTTGAGGGATAAATACTATCCAGGACACCGGGGACAACTCTCCTGCTCCTCCTCGAAATAGTGGCCATCGGATCTTTTACGTCCAACTGAAACAACAGACAGAGCCTCGGTTTAACGTCTCACCTGAAAGACGGCACCTTCGACAGTGCAGCACTCCCTCAGTACCGCACTGGGAGAGCCAGCCTAGATTTTTGTGCTCGAGTCTCTTGGAGTGGGGACTCGAACCCACAACCTTTGTGACTCGGAGGCAAGGGTGCGACCCACTAAGTGGCTCAGTTAGCTTAATAAGGTCCCTCGGTAACAACCCAAAATGGAGGAGGCTCTTGGATTGCATTGATCTGCTCGGACTGCCAGGTGGTGCGATCTCTCAAAAGCAGGCCCCGTGCCCACACAGGGAGCAAATGGAAGAGTATGCTCGGGGAGGCAGAGCAACACTGACCTCCTTACAGAGAGAGAGAGAACATTGGCAGGCGGCTTATAGTTCTTGGCCGGTGTTCATGATAGTGACGGTAATAGGTGACAGCCTGGCTGGCTTCACTGGTTTCTGATGAGGTAACGTGTAACTGTCAGGCACCGAGTTCACCGTCTGGAGCGAGTAAACAGCTCAATGGGCCAAACGGCTAAATCAAATAGTCGAAGCTGTCGTCTGTATGTGAAGGAATTGGCCAGCTGTAGGATTTTCAGTTTTTTTTTTTCCTTTTACACTCAAACTACCTCAGGCTGCCAAAATTTTTTCCCCCATCTGCTCCTGAAAGCACTGACTCTTAACTCGCAACCCGTTGCTAAGCACCAGCACTCCTTTCGATATCGTATCCAAGGGGTGCAGGATGAGAGAGACCTGCGGGTTCACGTACACAAATCCTTGAAGGTGGCAGCTTGAGCTTTATAAACAGAGGCAAGGGGCTGGATTTTATCAATGGAGGTGTGTAGGAGGCGGGACTACAACTTTTGGGGTTGTAGTCCCGCCTCCATCGAGTTGTGACCAACCCACGCGATTTTTCACTTGCTTGACCTTGTTGAGCCGGCCCAACGGGCTCAGCAGGCCAATTAAGGGCCACCCGGCAACAGGTGATGTCACAGATTGACATTTCATCTGTCAAGAGCTTTTGACAGATGAAATATCAGCGTTTGACAGCTCTTTGAAGCTGTCAAACACTGACAATCTGTACTCCAAGTTAATTCCTTCCTCTCGGGCTGATTTAGAGATCTCTCCAGAACAGAAAGCAGAGGCTGCAGCTTTTGACAGCTCGCGGCCATTCTGCTTTCTGTGCCGGTGAGATGAGGGACTCCCGAGACCTGAAGGAAGGAAGCCTGCATTAGTAAGTAAAGGTAAGTAAAACTTATTGAAACACTTTACACACACCAAACACACTTACCTCTGCACTCATGCACCCATCACTCACCTGAACACCGGACATCTCGAACCCTCCAAGCCCTTCAGCCCGACGGCCCGCCTCGCTAACTTGCCGTGGTTTGGAGCTGTCGGGAAGCCCACCTTTTCAGGGATAAAAATAGGGATTAGGCTAAAAACTGCCTGTTGACTACCTGTTAACAGGTAGTTAATTGGCACTAATCCCCTTCCCGCCTCGGGGAGGCGGCTCCCAGCACAGGTCGGGTACCCGCCTCCTTTGAAACGGGCATGGGGGCGGGATGGGTTCGTGCCCCTCGATTTCGCGATTTTTAACCCCCCACACGCCTCCAATCCCGCCTCAACGGCCCAATGAAAATCAAGCCCATAGAGTACAAAAGCAAGGCAGTTATGCTAAACCTTTTTGTAAATCACTGGTTAGGCCTCAGCTGGAGTATTGTGTCCAATTCTGGGCACCGCACTTTAGGAAGGATGTCAAGGCCTTGGAGAGGGTGCGGAGGAGACTTACTAGAATAGTACCGGGGATGAGGGACTACAATTTCATGGAAAGACTAGAGAAGCTGGGATTGTTCTCCTTGGAGCAGAGAAGGTTAAGGGGAGATTTAGTAGAGATGTTTGAAAATTGCGACGGGTTTTGATCGAGTAAATAAGGAGAAACTGTTTCCACTGGCAGGAGGGTCGGTAACCAGAGGACACAGATTTAAGATAATTGGCAAAAGAAGCAGAGAGAAGATGAAGAGAATTATTTTTAAGCAGCGAGTTATGATAGTCTGGTGGAAGCAGATTGAATAATAAGTTTCAAAAGGGAATTGGAGTTGTACTTGAAACATTTGCAGGGCTATGAGAAAAGCGCAAGGAAGTGGCACGAAGGGGGAATGGCCACCTTTTGTATTGTAAGAGTCATTTATAAGCATAGCCAGTGAGTGTCAGCAGGCTATTCAACTGTGGGAGCATCATAGTCAAGCCTGCTCCTAGCCTCCTCTGATGTGCACTTTCCAGCCACTGGGCTTGTGTTCAGGGGCAGAGGCAAAGGCTAATGTTTGTTTTCCTTTTCCTAGTACAGGCCAATTGTAACACCCAACTGCTGCCTCAGCCCACTCGAGACGGGCCGTGGATCGACCTGGAGCCCTTCCTGGCTTGGTTCCCAACCCTGACTCGCGCATTTTCCCCACTGATAAATGTCAAAACACACGTTACACATTGAAGAGGGCATGAACCTTTGTTTTGGCATCACCGCCAAGCCTGGCCTGGTCCTCGACAGCCTCCGTAGATGTGCACCTTCCAGCAAAAGGGGTCACTGGATGCTAATCAGGATCGGGAGACAACCTCTGCAGCCCTGAGGTGCTGCGGCCAATTGGAATTGTCCAGCTGCTGCCCGGCCCAGTGGCAAACTCCGTAAAGATCTCGGATCTGGCCGTTATCTGCTCAGTGCGTTTACTCACTTTGTTGCTGCTGTGAAACTCGGTGCCTTCATCCAAGATGGATTTTCCTGAGCAACACTTCTGTCCAATGTGGACACAACAAGGAAGGACCTATTTCCCCTAGCAGAGAGGTCAATAACATAGAAACAGAGAAGATTGGAGCAGGAGTAGGCCATTCGGCCCCTCGAGCCTGCTCCGCCATTTAATGAGGTCATGGCTGATCATCCAAATTCAGTACCCTGTCCCTGCCTTCTCCCCATATCCCTTGATCCCTTTAGCCTTAAGAAATATATCTAACTCCTTCTTGAATATATTTAATGAATTGGCCTCAACTGCCTTCTGTGGTAGAGAATTCCACAGGTTCACCACTCTCTGGGTGAAGAAATTCCTCCTCATCTCAGTCCTAAATGGCTTACCCCTTATCCTTAGACTGTGACCCCTGGTTCTGGACTCCCCGACCATCGGGAACATCCTTCCTGCATCTAGTCTGTCTAGTCCTGTTAGAATTTTATAAGTTTCAATGAGATCCCCTCTCATTCTTCTAAACTCCAGCGAGTATAAGCCCAATCGACCCAATCTCTCCTCATACGTCATTCCTGTCATCCCAGGTAGCAGTCTGGTGAATCTTCATAACCAGGGGGGCAGAGATTTAACATAATTGGTCGAAGGATGAGAGGGGAGTTGAGAACCATTTTTTCCACCCAGAGGGTGGTGGGGGTCTGGAACTCACTGCCTGAAAGGGTGGTAGAGGCAGAGACCTTCATCGTACTTGAAGTGCTGTAACCTACAGGGCTACGGTCCAAGAACTGGAAAGTGGGATTAGGGTGGATAGCTCTTTTTTTCGGCCAACACGGATACGATGGGCCGAATGGCCTCCTTCCGCGCCGTGAATTTCTATGATTCTAACTCCGAGTGATGCCTCAACCTAAATTAGACACTTTGGGACAAGCCTACCCAAGTTTGACACATCTCCGAGGGGCACTGCTACCCAACTCGCGTACGGTCCAGAGATACCCACATCAGGACGCATCCCTGAAGAACAGATCCGGCCAACATCGGCACCTACCTGCCTGAAGAGCAAGCTTGGACCTCGTGTTAATGTTGCTGAACTGTTGCGGGGCTGTGACCAATGGGCAGTGACATGAATCAGTCATTCATGAAAGAAAGACTTATGAAATAATACTGAGCGGCCTGCGGGTGGCGCTGTCCAGGGAGAGTATAAATACTCGGGCACGGGCCCAGCTTGCGCAGGACATTCTTAACAGGAACTAGTGAAGGACACAACTAGACCTCCATGTTGTAAAACAGTTGATTAAAGCTTTGTTTAATGCTTAGACCAAGTGCCTAGTAGTTTTCTTACGTCAGGCAGTTTGCTGGCTGCACAAGATTGGGGCTTGTAATAGAATTAGGAAAACGTAAGCTGCCAGCAAACCTCTTTTGTTCCTGCAAACACTTGACGCTCGCCAATTTATTCCTCCTCCTTATTCCAGAACCAAACTTTGTTGGCTCAGCGTACATCCAAGAGAGTGCAAACAGCGACACGGGGGACGACGATAAGATCTACTTTTTCTTCAGCGAGAGGGCTGTGGAGTACGACTGCTACAGAGAGCAGGTGGTGGCGAGGGTCGCTCGTGTCTGTAAGGTGAGCTGAGCTTCGACAGCTGTAGCCCCTCCAGCAGTTCAATGCAATGGTGATGGTCTTTGAATCGATGCTCACTGGAGGCGGCTCTTCTGGTGTCCTTGTTGTGTGAGGCACGTGCAGTGCGGGACTGAGCTGAACAAACCAACAGGTCTCCCGACTCATTCCCAGTCCGTGCTATGCTAGTGATTTAAGAGTGGGCACCCTGGCTGCTATTTAAACACCCTCCCTAGTTTAGGGCTGTTGAAACTATTTGGATTCCCCCCTTCTTGCTTTCTTTTCCCCCCTTCTTGCTTTCTTTTCCCCCCTTCTTGCTTTCTTTTCCCCCCTTCTTGCTTTCTTTTCCCCCCTTCTTGCTTTCTTTTCCCCCCTTCTTGCTTTCTTTTCCCCCCTTCTTGCTTTCTTTTCCCCCCTTCTTGCTTTCTTTTCCCCCCTTCTTGCTTTCTTTTCCCCCCTTCTTGCTTTCTTTTCCCCCCTTCTTGCTTTCTTTTCCCCCCTTCTTGCTTTCTTTTCCCCCCTTCTTGCTTTCTTTTCCCCCCTTCTTGCTTTCTTTCCCCCCCTTCTTGCTTTCTTTTCCCCCCTTCTTGCTTTCTTTTCCCCCCTTCTTGCTTTCTTTTCCCCCCTTCTTGCTTTCTTTTCCCCCCTTCTTGCTTTCTTTTCCCCCCTTCTTGCTTTCTTTTCCCCCCTTCTTGCTTTCTTTTCCCCCCTTCTTGCTTTCTTTTCCCCCCTTCTTGCTTTCTTTTCCCCCCTTCTTGCTTTCTTTTCCCCCCTTCTTGCTTTCTTTTCCCCCCTTCTTGCTTTCTTTTCCCCCCTTCTTGCTTTCTTTTCCCCCCTTCTTGCTTTCTTTTCCCCCCTTCTTGCTTTCTTTCCCCCCCCTTCTGGCTTTCTTTTCCCCCCTTCTTGCTTTTCTTTTCCCTCTTCTACCCTATGTAAACTTGGGAAGTCGAGTTTTGGATGACCTCATGTCCTAACTCGCACCAAGTCCCGTTCACCCATCACACCTGTGCTTGCTGACCTACATTGGCTCCCGGTTAAGCAACGCCTTGATTTCAAAATTCTCATCCTTGATTTCAAATCCCTCCATGGCCTCGCCCCCTCCCTATCTCTGTAATCTCCTGCAGCCCCACAACCCCCCCCCCCCCCCCCCCCCGAGATATCTGTGCTCCTCAAATTCTGCCCCCTTGAGCATTTACTTGCTCCACCATTGGTGGCCGTGCCTTCAGCTGCCTAGGCCCTAAGCTCTGGAATTCCCTCCCTAAACCTCTCCGCCTCGCTACCTCTCTTTCCTCCTTTAAGACGTTCCTTAAAACCTATCTCTTTGACCAAGCTTTTGGTCACCTGCCCTCATTTCTTCTTATGTGGCTCAGTGTCAAATTTTTGTCTTCTAACACTCCTGTGAAGTCCCTTGGGACGTTTTATTACGTTAAAAGGGGCTATAGAAATACAAGCTGTTCTTTCTTTCCTTTTCCCCCTTCTTTCTCTCTTTTTTCCCCCCCCCTCCTTTCCCTCTGGTTCGGGAATGGGGGGAATGACTAACATGGCAGCTATGTTTATAAAAGTCTTTTATGTTGAGTTTAATATTTGCGGTCTCTTTTTTTCAGCTTGCCAGATCAGTTTCCTAACCTTTACCTTAATGTTCCAGCAGCTCACACCCATGTTCTACCTGTAGGTTTATAGGTGAGGTTTTGCCCTCGACTCCTGTGTCACTTCCCTTGTGAGGATGGGTTTTCCTCTATTGCTGTACATATACAGTGATACAGATGATTACTTTTGTAGTGCCTTCCTGAAAGTATTCCAGTTTTGCTCCACATTCCCCCTGTTTAATAATGTTTAGCCTACTTATCCCCTCAGTATCCTCCTGGCTATAGTTTCATGTTCTCCATTGTACTCTTCTCCCCATCTCTCTTTATAAGTCTGGTTTTAAACTCCACCGCGCTGGTCACTCCACCTTCCAGCAGCTGTTGGCCGCCGACTCCCAGTGTCCCCATCTGCCGTCGGCATCAAGAAGAAACATAGAAGATAGGAGCAGGAGTAGGCCATTCGGCCCCTCGAGCCTGCTCCACCATTTACTGAGATCACGGCTGATCATCCAAATTCAGTAGCTTACAATGTGCCAGTCACCGTCTTGTTCGAAGACACCCTCACCCGCACAGTTCAGTCCCACACTAAGCGCCGCATTTACCAAGTGGGCCATGTAATGATGTCAGCTGTGGCTCAGTGGGTTCAAGTCCTGCTCCAGAGACTTGAGCACAAAAAATCTAGGCTGTCGCACCAGCGCAGTGCTGAGGGAGCCCTGCACTGCCGGAGGTGCCATCTTTCGGAGGAGACGTTAAACCGAGGCCCCGGCTGCGCTCTCGGGTGGATGTAAAAGATCCCACGGCCACTTTCGAAGAAGCGCAGGGGAGTTATCCCCGGTGACCTGACCAATATTTATCCCTCAACCAACATCCCTCAACCATTAGCACATTGCTGTTTGTGGGAGCTTGCTGTGCGCAAATTGGCGACCGCGTTTTCTATGTTACAGCAGTGACCGCACTTCAAAAAAAAAAAGTACTTCATTGGCTGTAAAGCGCTTTGGGACGTCCTGAGGTCGCGAAAGGCGCTATGTAAATGCAAGTCTTTTCTTTCCAATGAACTGAACTGAACTGTAACCTCTACTCCCTCACCTTGTTGCAGCGCGCTGGGTCTGATGTCACCGCACTCCATGTAGCTTCTTTCCTCAGCTCAGTTACCTGGCTGTGCAGAAGGAGATTCTGCTCCCTTTGCTCCTGTTTTGGCCCTTCCCCGTTTATCCAGTTATACGGTGGTCTCTGGTGCACCCCAAGCTGTTGATTTGAGGATAACGTTTTAGTCGCACCCCCTTCCCTAACCTCCCCGTCGCTAGTGTGTGTGTGTGTGTGTGTCTTACCCACACCCTCCACCCCCTCACCTTTCTGTTATGCACCTTGATCCACAATGCTTCCCCTCTATCCCACACCACATCACAGTTTGTCTGGATCACTATATGTCCTTGTTCACGTGGAAAGTCTCGCACCCATTCCCCCCCCTCCGCAACTTTCTATCCCTGTGGAGTAATAGGCATCTTGGTAAATTTGTTCCCAATTCTCCATCATTATTCCGCCAGAGCTGTGTGAAGGCAATGATATAATTGTTCCCTTCACCTAGAATAGATCTGCACACTCTTCCCGTTGCATTCCTCCGGCTGCTGACCTGTATACAGAAGGTTGCGGAATCCTTTACTTTGAGGCCTGACTCGTTCTTTTCCATTGTCCTGATTCTAGCCTGACTTGTTCTGATTCCAGTGTGGCCCTACCCTTGTATTCCTCCTCTTCGCTTCTCATATCTGCGTCTGCATTCAAGCAGGCATCTACCATCCCCCCCCGCCCTCCCTTCCTAATCGCCGTAACATCTGCTCTCTGCTGCATCCTTCTGTTTAGTTCCTCCGCCCCCCACCCCCCCCCCCCCCCCCCCCACCATCCTCTCATTCCTGGTTTAATCCTTCCCAATAAAATCCCTTCCTTCATGTGATGGCCATCCATCTTTCAACAGTCCGGCATCAGCAGGGATTCTCCCTGGGGATGGGGGAGGGGGCTGGAGGTTATTATGGTTTCCAGCACTGCCTTTTGACCCTAGGGTCCTCATTTCCAATTCAATTAGGATCAGACAGAGGTCTTGACACAGCTGTCGAGGGCACCGGCTAAGACTTCTTTGGGCGGCCTCCATCCGATTCCCAGCTGACTTGTTTTCCGTGCTAATTGACACCACTTCAGCAATCCGAGGTCACTGGGGAGGTTTAGCATCTGACATGCAGAGGCCAGCTTCTTTCGTTCAATCACATCTCGCTTCCGGCTCGCGGAGTTTGAGTCCAGTGTCGGGGCCAGCCGAATGACAGGCTGACACTTCAGCGCAGCGCTGAGGGAGTGCTGCATTGCCAGAGGTGCCGTCTTCTGCCCCAGTCATTTAAACTGAGGCCCTGTCTCGCAGCTCCTCCAATTCTGGCCTCTTGCGCATCCCCAGATTTTAATCGCTCCACCATTTGGTGGCCGTGCCTTCAGCTGTCTCGGCCCCAAGCTCTGGAATCCCCCCCCCGCCCCCCCTAAAGCTCTCTGCCTCTCTACCTCTCAGTACTGAGGGAGTGCCACGCTGTCGGAGGTGCCGCCTTTCGGATGAGACATCTGCCCTCTCAGGTGGATGAAAAATATCCCGTGGCACTATTTCGAAGAAGAGCAGGAGAGTTTTCCCCGGTGTCTTGGGCCAATATTTATCCCTCAACCAACATCACTAAAAACATGATCTGATCGTTATCACATTGCTATTTGTGGGAATTTGCTGTGCGCAAATTGGCCGACGCGTTTCCCACATTACAACAGTGACTCCACTTCACAAAGTACTTCATTGGCTGTAAAGCGCTTTGGGACGTCCGGTGGTCATGAAAGGCGCTATAGAAATGCAAGTCTGTCTTTCTTTCTCTCTCCTCCTTTAAGACGCTCCTTAAAACCTATCTCTCTGACCAAGCTTTTGGTCACCTGCCCTGATCTTTCCTCCTTTGGCGCGGCCTCAAATCGTGATTGATGACGCTCTCGTGACGTTTTGCTACTGCGCAGGCGTTCTATAAATGCAAGTTGTTGTTGCTCAGGTAGGCGTGAAAGGTGTCCTGTCACTATCTGCAGAAAAGCAGGGAGGTCCCCTGGTGTCTTGGCCAACCGCCTCCCCTCAACCAGCACCCTGGAATAAAATAGACGAATTGACCAAAATACCTCCGTTGCCGTTTGTGGGCACATGTGGTGTGGAAATTGGCTGCCATGTTTGACTACATAGTGCCGGGGAATTGATGATAAAATGCTCTATAAACGCCTGTTTGTTCTTCCAACGGCAGGGTGTCAGCACCAGGGGGAAGAGGGCGGGGGGGGGGGGGGGGGCTGGAAGGAGAAGAAATAAATCGGGACCGAGGACTTACCACTGCGCCTGGAAGATACCAAAGAACACGGTGTTCTGCCAGTTGCTGTCGTTCAGCGTGTAAACAGTTTGAATTCTGTTGAAGTGAAGCTGCTGCTCGGGGACCGAACACAACAACCGGGCCTTCAGGAAGGTTGTCCACTTTTTCTGAAGGGTTCGAGCCCCACCCAGGTCACCCTGCCGTTGACCTCTGCCAAGTTCCCAGTCCATGTGCGTGAACCTGAGTGACGCTCAGACTATTGAACTTTCTTTTTTAATGTATTCACCGGATGTGGGCGTCGCTGGGCAAGGCCGGCATTTATTGCCCTCGAGAAGGTGGTGGTGAGCCGCCTTCTTGAATATGGCTCGGCTATTTCGGAGGGCAGTTAAGAGTCAACCGCATTGCTGTGGGTCCGGGGTCACATACCGGCCAGACCGGGTAAGGACGACAGATTTCCTTCCCTAAAGGACATCAGTGAATCAGATGTTTTTTTTTACGACAATCGGGTAGTTTCATGGTCACCGTTAATGACGCTAGCTTTTTGTTCCCGATTTATTAAATTGAATTTAAATTCTACAGCTGCCGTGGTGAGATTTGAACCCATTGTCTTCGGCTCATTAGTCCGTAAACTCGAGGAACAGCACCTCATCTTCCGATTAGGCACTTTGCAGCCTTCTGGACTCAATATCGAGTTCAACAATTTCAGATCATAACCTCGGCCCCTATTACATTTTTACTTATATTTTTTACCCACCCCTTTGTTTTGGTTTTTCCCTCCCTCCCCACCCGCCCCCCCCCCCCCCAACCCCACCGCCTTTCCTTTTTTTCTCTCTCCCACATGGCAGCTGTCTCCCATTCTGCCAGCACATTTCACACCTAATCTGAGCCATCTTTTGTCTCCACTAGTCCTATCACCATCTCGTCTCGTTTTGAATACCTCTTAATGTCTCTTCACTTCTCTTTTGTTCTATCGCAGCCCTGCCTTTCGATCTATTTCATTTACTTTCCAGTTTTGAAAAAGGGTTAGACCCGAAACGTCGACTGTAATTTCTCTCCACGGATGTTGCCTGGCCTGCTGAGTTTTTCCAGCATTTTCTGTTGTTGGCTCTGGATTACTAGTCCGGTAACATAACCACTATGCTACCGTACCCGATAAATGCCCAGCCTGCGTGCATGAAGCTAGACGGTTGGTAGCGACAGACTATTCGACTGCCGGGGCATCGCAGTTGCGCCTCAGCCACTCGGAACGCACTTTCCTGGAACGTGTGTCTGGATGGCGATCAAGTGCGTGAACCCTGACCTCCACACACCAAGGGGCGCCGACTCCTGCTTTGGCTGAAAGCTACTGACTGGGCAGCTTGACGATCTGTGCGGTTCCACACAGGGCAGCGCCTTGACTTCGCCGGTCAGGTTTGCCAGCCGGTCTCAGTAACCGTGTCCTACCCATCCCAGTAGACCCGAGGCCATAAAATCTTTAAAAAATTTTTTTAAAAACATCATTTTTGGCCCGCTTGCTGTAAACAGACAGCCGCTATTTATCTTCTATCTTCCGTGTTTACAGAAAGGAAGATTATAGCCCAGGAGAAGGGATGGGTGGGGGCGAGAAGCAGTCCAGACGTGTTTCAGAGCTTAGGCTTCTGATGGCGATGTGGGAGGGGGAGGGTAAGGATTCCATTGATTCCGTCTGCCAGTGAACGTGAAAGAGAGAGTAAGTGCACAGCTAGTCGCTTCCTGTCCAGGATTTGATGCACTTTCTCGGAATGTAGTGCAGTCAGTCAGCAGTTTCACTATCAACCCCGCACTTTGTTGGGTTTTTTTCTTTTTTTTGAATGCTTCCCCCCCCTCCCCCCCCCACAATAGGGGAAAATTAAGCCTTCCAGCTAGGCCCCAAACCTGCTCCGGTTGGCAGAAACAGTTCAGGGAAGCTTTGCCTCCTGTCACTTGTGTTCCGCAGTTTGAAAGTGTTCCTGCAGCGTCGTGTGAAGCGCACGGTTTCCACGGTAATGCCGCTGGTAGTTCTCACCGACGTTCCCGCTAAGCTGCGTGGCCCGAGCAGCGGTCCGGAGGCCCCGCGCAGGCCGCTCACCGGCTTTTCAGTGTAAACGACTGCGTGACGGGGCAAATTCGAATGGGCCACGCACCAAAAAATGAAATAAAATTGACATTGGTTCTCATCCTTTGTTTCTCTGTGGATTGGGGCCTTTGCAGCATCGCGTCCTACAGAGGTGATGTGGAATGGTTCAGAGCTGCAGGTGTACGCCCCCCCCCCCACCCCCCACCACCATGACACGACGGGGAAATACACACTTGGTGTGATGCTCCGGCAGGGATAGCAGTTTGGAAGGAGCTGCTACAATCGGCGTCCTGCCACTGAGGTAGACCGGAGGAGGTTTCCCACCCTCGATCGCTCGCGCTCTCCCTCTCCCTCTCCCTCTCCCTCTCCCTCTCCCTCTCTCTTTCTCGAGCGATTCCCGGTGGAGAGGGTCTGCGTGTGACTATCGGACAGGGACTCTGCTCGGCTACGATGCTTCCCTCCACGGTCGAAGAGTGCGCCGGCACTCTCTGCACAGGCTGGCACGTTGAAGGAAGGCTGCGGGGGACAAGCTGCCGGAGAGGCGTGCCAAGACCGACGGCACCGCACCTCCGTGCGAGGTGGCGGGCGGGGAAGGGTAGGAGGGAGATGATGGGAGGCGGTGGGGGGGGTGGGGGGAGAAACCTTTCACCTGATGCCTTGTTGGCACGGAAGGCGGTGTAATCTGGGCAGGAAGCCTCTGGGGCCGCCACAGCCGTTATGTGAAGCCACAAACAAGGGGGAATGGAGGCCGTAAACTGTTAGACTCTCACTGCGGCAGGCTCGAGATACATCAAGGAGAAATGTTCTCCTAATGTGTTCCCTGGAGGATTTCGGCAATCTTGATCAAGATGCAGTTCCCCCCCCAAAGCCTTTCTTTTGTTTCAAAGGCTGCGAAGTTGAAATGTCGGACTTGAAGATGGAGGGGGAGGGGGGTGAATGATTTCTCCATCTGGCAGGCTCAGGTAGACGGTTGTTGTTCAGTGGCACATGGCAGAAGGTGCCGGAAGGCGTCACACATGAGCCCAGCAGGCATCAGCCTGATTTAATGTCCTACTGTTTGTGTTTAGTTTCCGTTTTAACCCTGCGACATTGGCCTAGAAAGGATCATTCACTGACTGTCGAGAGCTGTGGGGGCACGGGGACCTCTTCTTATTAACCCGTCAGGACTGTTCACCAAATACAGGAGCTAATTTGCTCGAGGGGCTGTTTAGGTTTTCTTTGACGTTCTGCACAATCTTTCTTTATAAAAACCAAATTTATCCTCCGATGTGTTATGTGTCTGATCCCAAATATTGGGGGAAAAGTAGGAAAGGATGAAGTAGGCAGGGGAGGGGGAGGAGAGGGGGCAGGGGAGGGGGAGGAGAGGGGGCAGGGGAGGGGGAGGAGAGGGGGAGGGGGAGGAGAGGGGCAGGGGAGGGGGAGGAGAGGGGGCAGGGGAGGGGGAGGAGAGGGGGCGGGGGAGGAGAGGGGGCAGGGGAGGGGGAGGAGAGGGGCAGGGGAGGGGGAGGAGAGGGGGGAGGGGGAGGAGAGGGGGCAGGGGAGGGGGAGGAGAGGGGGAGGGGAGGAGAGGGGGCAAGGGAGGGGGAGGAGAGGGGGCAGGGGAGGGGGAGGAGAGGGGGCAGGGGAGGGGGAGGAGAGGGGGCAGGGAGGGGGAGGAGAGGGGGCAGGGGAGGGGGAGGAGAGGGGGCAGGGGAGGGGGAGGAGAGGGGCAGGGGAGGGGGAGGAGAGGGGGCGTGAGGGGGAGGGGGAGGAGAGGGGGCGTGAGGGGGAGGAGAGGGGGCGTGAGGGGAGGAGAGGGGGCGGGGGAGGAGAGGGGGCGTGAGGGGGAGGAGAGGGGGCAGGGGCGTGAGGGGGAGGAGAGGGGGGCAGGGGGCGTGAGGGGGAGGAGAGGGGACAGGGGGCGTGAGGGGGAGGAGAGGGGGGCAGGGGGCGTGAGGGGGAGGAGAGGGGGTGTGAGGTGGCAGGGGGCGTGAGGGGGAGGAGAGGGGCAGGGGGCGGGGGCGTGAGGGGGAGGAGAGGGGGGCAGGGGGAGGAGAGGGGGGCAGGGGGAGGAGAGGGGGGCAGGGGGCGTGAGGGGAGGAGAGGGGTCAGGGTGCGGTGAGAGGAGGAGAGGGGGCGTGAGGGGGAGGAGAGGGGTCAGGGTGCGTGAGGAGGAGGAGAGGGGGCGTGAGGGGGGAGGAGAGGGGGCAGGGGGCGTGAGGAAAGGGGGCAGGGGGCGTCGGGGGGAGGAGAGGGGGCGTGAGGGGGAGGAGAGAGGGCAGGGGGCGTGAGGGGGCAGGGGGAGGAGAGGGGGCGTGAGGGGGGAGTGTGAGGGGGGCAGGGGCGTGAGGGGGAGGAGAGGGGGCGTGAGGGGGAGGAGAGGGGTGTGAGGTGCAGGGGGCGTGAGGGGGAGGAGAGGGGGCAGGGGGCGGGGGCGTGAGGGGGAGGAGAGGGGCAGGGGGCGTGAGGGGGAGGAGAGGGGGGCAGGGGGAGGAGAGGGGTCAGGTGCGTGAGGAGGAGGAGAGGGGGCATGAGGGGGGAGGAGAGGGGGCAGGGGGCGTGAGGAAAGGGGGCAGGGGGCGTCGGGGGGAGGAGAGGGGGCGTGAGGGGGAGGAGAGAGGGCAGGGGGCGTGAGGGGGCAGGGGGGAGGAGAGGGGGGCGTGAGGGGGGAGTGTGAGGAGAAGGGGGCAGGGGCCGTGAGGGGGAGGAGAGGGGGGCAGGGGGCGTGAGGGGGAGGAGAGGGGTCAGGGTGCGTGAGGAGGAGGAGAGGGGCGTGAGGGGGAGGAGAGGGGTCAGGGTGCGTGAGGAGGAGGAGAGGGGGCATGAGGGGGGAGGAGAGGGGGCAGGGGGCGTGAGGAAAGGGGGCAGGGGCGTCGGGGGGAGGAGAGGGGGCGTGAGGGGGAGGAGAGAGGGCAGGGGGCGTGAGGGGGCAGGGGGAGGAGAGGGGGGCGTGAGGGGGGAGTGTGAGGAGAAGGGGGCAGGGGCCGTGAGGGGGGAGGAGAGGGGGGCGTGAGGGGGAGGAGGGGGCAGGGGCGTGAAGGGGAGGAGAGGGGGCATGAGGGGCAGGAGAGGGGCAGGGGGCGTGAGGGGGAGGAGAGGGCGGCAGGGGGCGTGAGGGGGAGGAGAGGGGGCAGGGGGCGTGAAGGGGAGGAGAGGGGGCGTGAGGGGGAGGAGGGGGCGTGAGGGGGAGGAGAGGAGGCAGGGCATGAGGGGGGAGGAGAGGGGCAGGGGGCATGAGGAGAGGGGGGCAGGGTGCGTGAGGAGGAGGAGGAGAGGGGGCAGGTGCGTGAGGAGGAGGAGAGGGGGCAGGGGCGTGAGGGGGAGGGCAGGGGGCGTGAGGGGGGAGAGGGGGGCAGGGGGCGTGAGGGGGAGGAGAGGGCAGGGGGGCGTGAGGGGGAGGAGAGGGGCAGGGGGCGTGAGGGGGAGGAGAGGGGGTAGGGGGCATGAGGAGGGGGCAGGGGCGTGAGGGGGGTGGAGAGGGGCAGCGGGCGTGAGGGGGAGGAGAGGGGGGCAGGGAGAGGAGAGGGGGGCAGGGTGCGTGAGGAGGAGGTGAGGGGGCAGGGGGCGAGAGGGGGTGAGGTAGCTGAGAGGAGGGCAGAGGGAGGTGGGCAGTGGGGTACCGGATGAGGTGAATATGGGATTAAAAATGAAAGGTTGATGAGTTTAAAAATTTTTATTAGTATTTTAAACGTGCAATAAATTGGAACACAGCCGAATGAACTTGGAACTTTGGACAATAATCCAAAAATTCAGATTTGGGGAAAAAAAAATCTTGGCAGTTGACAAGTGTGCTGATAAATGTCTGGGAGCCTGGGCTGTGATTCAGGCTGGGTGTCTGTCAGCGCAGCCTGCCGACAACATTGTGCTGACACTTCTGAAAGTTTCCAAGTCAGTTGAGATACAGCACGGGTTAGATACAGAGTAAAGTTCCTCTACACTGTCCCATCAAACACTCCCAGGGCAGTACAGCACGGGTTAGGTACAGAGTAAAGCTCCCTCTACACTGTCCCATCAAACACTCCCAGGGCAGGTACAGCACGGGTTAGGTACAGAGTAAAGCTCCCTCTACACTGTCCCATCTAACACTCCCAGGACAGGTGCAGCACGGGTTAGATACAGAGTCAGTACATAGTTTTGACACACGGCATGTGCGTTTCCATGATGTCATGCAGTGGATCTAACAGCGTGTCGCCTCCAGACTGTGCGTGGCAAAGCGACGGTTTAAACAGCTTGTCGTGTTTCTGATTAATTGAATAGCCATCTGTAACTGCCGTTGCCAAATGCAGAATGAAGCCCAGCGCCGGCGCGCGGTCAGTTTGCGGGTAATGTGATTGGAAGCTGGCGCGCTTGGCTGTGAGGTCGGTGGGTAAGATGGGTTGCCTGTCCTAACTGGTTGTCTTCACCCTCCCATCTGCTCACAGGGCT
Organism: Somniosus microcephalus; assembly: GCF_052327205.1. Taxonomy (NCBI): domain Eukaryota; kingdom Metazoa; phylum Chordata; class Chondrichthyes; order Squaliformes; family Somniosidae; genus Somniosus; species Somniosus microcephalus. The sequence continues at coordinate 11,168,938 of NC_141016.1, forward strand.
GACCTGGACGTGTCTGCTATCTGCCAGTACAGGATCGAAGACATCCAGCGGGCGTTCGGTGGACCCTACAAGGAGTACCGGGACCAGGCGCACAAGTGGGGCCAGTATTCGGATAAGGTGCCGGAGTCCCAGGCCTGGAGCAGTAAGTCACTCGGAGTGTGCAGGCTTTTTAACCGCAACTCATTCTGTTCCTTTCAGTGCCAAGAACTTCTCTTGATATCTTTCAGCTTTGAAGATCATTAAAAAAAAAGCTAAAATAATTTAATATTTAATCGCCTCCCCAGCCTCAATGTTCTCCCGAAGGTGCTGATTCATGCTCGGATGCAGTCTGGGTGAGAACAGGCTTGAGCTCGGCTGCGAGGCCCCTCGCAGTCGAGGAGCTTGGCAACACTCCCTGTCTAGGCTCGTGCATGAAGAATGCCCACCTGGTGAGGCCCCGGAGGGTGGGCTGCTCCTCGAAGCTGTAATCCAGCAGGGCTCTGCATCGTCAGGGGAGGGGTCGGGGTGGGGGGGGTGGTGGTAGGGGAATGGCTCCTGTGGGCTTCTACTTGTGCTGGAGCTACAGGAGCAGGAGGAGGCCATTCAGCCCCTCGAGCCTGTCCCGCCATTCAATGAGATGGTGGCTGATCTGCATGATAACTCCACCCACCTGCCTTGGCTCCATATCCCTTAATGCCCCTGGCTAGCAAAAAAACGATCGATCTCAGGTTTAAAATGATTAATTGAGCCCCAGCATCTGCTGTTTTTTGTGCGAGAGAGTTCCGCACTTCGACCACCCTTTGCATGAAGAAGTGTTTTGAAACTTCTCTCCTGAAGGCCTGGCTCTGATTTTAAGGTGTCCTCGCCTCCCCCAGCAGCGGAAAGTGTTTCTCTCTCTCTGTCTACCCTAACAATTCCTCTCAAAATCCTAAAATCCTCAATCAAATCCTTTCAAAATCCTCAATCAAATCAACCCTTAGCCTTCTATATTCCAGGGAATACCCGCCATGTTCCTTCTAATTTAGGTTCCGTATGCATGACAGACTTCCGAAACTGGTCAGTCTAACTGCATATTCAATCGTTGTAGGGTCTTTGGGGTCAAATTCCCGATCCAGGAGGACCCGGACAAACGGTGTAACCGGATGTTCTTGCCGATTCTCTGGGGTTTCCGCTGAAGTTCCGGCAGGAGTTCTGGAGAACCTACATGGGACTTTACCAGCACTGGTGGCCGTCGGTGCGTAGAACACGGTGGGGCTCCCAAGTAGCCGGAGTTTACCCGGCAGATGGTGACTGCTCAGGCTGGGCAGGAATCTGCTCTCTGCACTTGTTATATTTTGGTCTCCACCTGGCAGTGGGAATATTCCGAGGTGCTGCTTCGCCCCTTGCAAGACTGGTTCATGTTGATCACCCAACAGTCACAAAGAGACACTCTCCAGCAGAAATCAGGAGCAGGAACGCTAATGGTCCCCTCCCTCCCCCCTCCCTTCCCCCTCAGAGCACGGGCTCTGGATTCAATGTGAAAACTCCGCCCATCCTCTCAACTGAGACCGACTAGCCCAGTGCTGGCCTTGATCCCGGGATCTTCCTGCGCAGTGGGGCTCAGTACCGCACCAGCTGGAGTTCTTGTACCCACGGTCATTGGTCGGGGGGGAATATGGTTGGGATGTTAATGCTAGTGGGAATTCCAGGATAAGCGCTTCCATTTCCTCGAGTGACCTTTTTTTCCTCGTTCCCAGTGCATCACCAACAGCCACAGGATGAGCGGCTACAACACGTCGCTGGAGCTGCCCGACAACACCCTCAACTTTGCCAAGAATCACCCGCTGATGGACGACCTGGTGCAGCCGGTAGGCCACCGGCCTCTGCTCATCCAGAAAAACGTCAACTACACCCGCATCGTGGTGGACCGGACGTTGGCTTGGAACGGGAACCAATACGACGTCCTGTTTATTGGGACAGGTCAGTTCTGACCAGGACCCCTTCTTCGTAAGCTAGAAGGGGGGAAACGAGCGGCGTGGCGCGTCCAGGCACTGGGCTTTCACATCTGGGAGCGGGGCTGAAATGCAGCTCAGATTGTTGGGGTAATGGCCCCGTGCGAATTGAGTTTGGGCCGGCCCAGTCCAATTCCTCGCACATACCGCTTGCGAGAACTGTGGAGAATGGCACACTGATGCGTGTTGGTGGGGTAGAACTTTAGGAGTGCTTGATCCTGCCAGTTGGGGCCTTCTGCTCTCCATTGCAAGCTCCTGATGAGCGTAAAGTTTATTTAAAATTTGTTTATGGGATGTGGGCATCGCTGGCAAGGCCAGCATTTATTGCCCATCCCTGATTGCCCTGGAGAAGGTGGTGGTGAGCCGCCTCCTTGAACCGCTGCAGTCCGTGTGGTGAAGGTGCTGTTAGGGAGGGAGTTCCAGGATTTTGACCCAGCGACGATGAAGGATCGGCCGATATACTTCTAAGTCAGGATGGTGTGTGACTTGAAGGGGAACTTGGAGGTGGTGGTGTTCCCGTGCGCCTGCTGCCCTTGTCCTTCTCGGTGGAAGAGGTCGCGGGTTTGGGAGGTGCTGCTGAAGAAGCCTTGGCGAGTTGCTGCAGTGCATCTTGTAGATGTTACACACTGCAGCCACGGTACGCCGGTGGTGGAGGGAGTGAATGTTTAAGGTGGTGGATGGGGTGCCAATCAAGCGGGCTGCTTTGTCCTGGATGGTGGTTAAAAGATTTGTAAAAACGGAGACCAAAGATTGCGGCTTCTGAAATCTCCTCATTTTGGGTTGGTCTTGGCATTTCTCCAGCTCACGTGCAAGGGTCGGATGATTGGGGGATGCGGGGGGAGGGGGGAGAAAAAGCCACACGACAAGTGCTTCGATTCAGTCCTGGGCTTTAGAGGAAAGATGAAGGACAACGAAATCTGGACAATTTTCAGGAATCACCCAAGAGGTTTTCTTTTAAATTGAGAAGGCCCCCAGCGCAGGACGTTACCAAGGTTGAATGGAGCAGCAGAGATGATGAGGTGAATCAGGGTGGAGTGATTTGGTGACACCAAGTTTGAGATTTATGAGCCTGTAAATTAGGGGGAAGGAAAGCCTGGAGGAGGTGAGGAGTTCCACAGCTTGAAGGTTCTGGGAAAGAATGAGTTGGAGGGGCCGATGGTGTGTTGAGCCTTGACTTCAGGTTAGGTTGATTGGCTATGATAAATTGACCCTTCGTGTTAGGGGGATTAAATATGTGGGGTTACGGGGATAGGGTGGGATATGTGTTGGTGTAGGGGTTACGGGGATCGGGTGGGATATGTGTCGGTGCAGGCTCGATGGGCCGAAATGGCCTCTATTTGCACTGTGGGGTTTCTGTGACTTCTGTGACTTCAGAACAGGCAGGAGGGGGGAAAATATGTTGGAAAGCGGATTTCGGAGGAAGAGGAGAAAGATTCCGAGGAATGATCACCGCGGTGTTGATTTGATTATGGCCTGGCTTTCCTGGTTAGTGGGTAAAAATAGCCTAATTCTGTGAGAGGCAGGATAGCACTGGTCAGAGAAGGAGGCCGAGACTGAATGCAACAAATTAATGTGGGAGATCGGGAACGTGTAGTGAATCCAAGGCATTTCTCTCGCTCTCTTGTCCAACAGGAGAAGAAATGTAATGTTGAGAAGGAACGGCTGTTGGGTAGGAGTGACTGACTGGGTGAAGAATGCATGTCCGTAGACCCTGCTACTTGACATTCCCTCCGTGGGAAAGTCCAATGCCTTGAAAGTGTGCAGCCAAGTTTAGTCCAGGGGCGGTACTGATAACAGACTACAACTGCAGGGGAGTGTGATGTGAAAATAGTTTGCAGATAGTTTATGACTGAGCGTTTTCATAGATGTGTTCAAACCCAAATATTCCCATATAATCTCGGAAAGACACTGAGATTGTGGGATCGCTGTGCGCACTTGGAAGGCATTACACAACAGCCGCTTGCATTTGCATAGCGCCTTTAATTAATGTAGTAAAATGCCCCCAGGGCGCTTCACTGGAGAGATCATCAAACAAAATTTGACACCGAGGCCACACAAGGGGATATGAGGGCAAGTGACCAAAAGCTTGGTCAAAGAGGTAGGTATTGAGGAGAGTTTTAAAAGAGGGGGGAGAGAGAGAGAGAGGCAGAGATGTTTAGGGAGGGATTTCCGGAGCTTGGGGATCCAGGCAGCTTGAAGGCACGGCCGCCAATGGTGGAGCGATTAAAATCGGGGGGTGGGGTGGCGGGGGGGAGGGGTGCGCAAGAGGCCAGAAGTAGAGGAGGGCAGAGATCTCAGAGGGTTGAAGGGCTGGAGGAGGCTACAGAGATACATAGAAACATAAAAGATAGGAGCAAGAGTAAGCCATTCGGCCCCTCGAGCCTGTTCCACCATTCAATGCGATCATGGCTGATCATCCAAATTCAATACCCTGTTCCTGCCTTCTCCCCATATCCCTTGATCCCTTTAGCCTTAAGAAATATATCTAACTCCTTCTTGAATATATTTAATGAATTGGCCACTACTGCCTTCTGTGGTAGAGAATTCCACAGGTTCACCACTCTCTGGGTGAAGAAATTCCTCCTCATCTCAGTCCTAAATGGCTTACCCCTTATCCTTAGACTGTGACCCCTGGTTCTGGATTCCCCCGCCATTGGGAACATCCTTCCTGCATCTAGATAGGGAGGAGGCGAGGCCATGGAGGGATTTTGAAAACCTGGATGAGAATTTTAAAAATTGAGGTGTTGCCGGAACGGGAGCCAATGCAGGCTTTTGAACTGTGTGGGGCATCACCAGCGAGTCTGGCCCTGAATAAATGGGCACAGGCCTGCTGCTTCACCTGAGATCAGTTAACCTCATGCAGACAGAAGCTGGGACCTGACTTGCTACTTTGTTAGGTAGTGACCATACCCACTGGGCTAAAAGGGGTAGTCCTGATCCAGATGGATTTGTGTCCTAGTTTTCTGGTTGGGGAGGTAGTGTTTTATTTGCTGTGGCTTATTTTAAATGGCTTCTTCATGCACCATTTCTTTCTCTCCTTTCCCCCCCCCCCCCCCCCTTGATCAATAGGAGCAGGTTGGCTGCACAAGACTGTAATGATTGGCTCGCAGATGCACATCATTGAAGAGCTGCAGCTGTTTGAAGAACCCCAGCCCGTGGAAAGCCTGGCCATCTCCAAGAAGAAGGTAAGTCAACCCCATTTCTCTCCTCTGCCCACCGGGGTTAAACCACAGCAGGACACCGGGGCTCGTTAAACTTCGCGCAACCCCCCCCCCCCCGCCATTGCCGACGTGCTACAGAGACACGGCGCGCACACACAGACATGTGCTCCAATGTTCCCGTTAAGCTGCGCGGCCGTCCTGCGGACCGGGGAGCCGGCTTTTAAATTGGGGGGGGAAAAACCCCGTTAAAGGGGCTGCACGGCCCAAAGAAAAATTACTGGGAACATTGACATGCACACACTCCAGCACACGCACTCCAACACACGCACACGTTCCCTCCCTAGTCTGTGTCTCCGTCAGGCTTCCTGCCGGAACAGTGCGCCTGCGTGGGCGGGATCGCGCTCCTTCTGCAGTCGGATAACCTGTTCGGCATTCACTGCCCAGGATTGCGTACAGTTTTGGTCTCCTTGAAGGAAGGATATAGTTGCACTGGAGGCAGTGCAGAGAAGGTTCACGAGGTTGATGCTGGTGATGAAGGGGTTGACTTATGAAGAAAGGTTGAGCAGGTTGGGCCTATACTCGTTGGAGTTTAGAAGAATGAGAGGGGATCTTATTGAAACATGTAAGATTCTGAGGGGGCTTGACAGGGTAGATGCAGAGAGGATGTTTCCCCTCGTGGGGGAATCTAGAACAGGGGGGTATAATTTAAGAATAAGGGGGCACCCATTTAAATTGGAAATGAGGAGGAATTTCTTCTCAGAGGGCCGTGAATCTTTGGAATTCTCTTCCCCAGAGAGCTGTGGAGGCGGAGTCATTGAATATATTTAAGGTGGAGATAGACAGATTTTTGAACGATAAGGGAGTCGAGGGTTATGGGGAGCGGGCAGGGAAGTGGAGTTGAGGCCAAGATCAGATCAGCCATGATCTCATTAAATGGCGGAGCAGGCTCGAGGGGCCGAATGATCGTCTCCTGCTCCTACGTCTTATGTCCCTGGGCTAAGGTACCAGAGAGACTCTGACAACTGCAGCCCAACGTGAGTAAGTAACTGTGCTGCTGGGGAGGTGGTGGGGAGAATGCAAACACAGAAAGACAGATCACCCACCAGCACACTGAGGCTTATATCCCCCCCAAAAAATTATAGTCTGTCTCTCAGCTAGAGACGCCAGGTTTGGGCAGAAGGAGCTGCTGCCTTAGATGGCATGGGATTCCATAAAAATAACACTTGGTCAATCACATAACACTGAGCTCTGCTACCTGTGGCCCATCACCCTTGTGCTCGCTGACCTACATTGGCTTCCGGTCTGGCAATGCCTCAATTTTAAAACTCTCATCCTTGTTTTCAAATCCCTCCATGGCCTCCTCGCCCCCTCCCTATCTCTGTGATCTCCTCCAGCCCCACACAACCCCCATCCCGAGATCCCTGCGCTCCTCCAGTTCTGGCCTCTTGCGCGTCTTCCGATTTTCATCGCTCCAGCATTGGCGGCCGTGCCTTCAGCTGCCTGGGCCCTTAAGCTCTGGAATTCCCTCCCGAAGCCTCTCCGCCTCTCTACCAATGTTCCCGTGATTTTTTTATTTTTGGGGTGCGCGGCCCATTCAAATTCTCGCGCAGGCGTGTTTTTTTCCCCATTTAATAGCTGGCGCGTAACTTAACAGGGAACATTACTCTCTACTCTCCTTTTTAAGACGCTCCTTACAACCTATCTCTTTGACCAAGTTTTCGGTCACCTGCCTTAATATCTCCTTCGGTGGTTCAGTGTCAAATTTTGCTTGCCAACGCTCCCGTGAAGCGCCTCGGTTTGCTGCATTAAAGGCGCTGTATAAATACAAGTTGTTGTGGAGGCATTCGGGCTGTGGGGAGGGTCTCGATAATAACGGTGCCGTTAATCCCGATGTTCCCCCTCCCTCGTTCCCGCAGAAGCTCCTGTTCGCCGGCTCACGGAGTCAGGTCGTCCAGGTGCCCTTCGCCGACTGCGAGAGGTACAGAAGCTGCGCGGACTGCATCCTGGCGCGGGACCCCTACTGCGCCTGGACCAGCGGGGCGTGCGCGAGGATCGACGCCTTGACCAGGTAAGGAGCGGGGCTTGTGGAATTCTCATGGATTCGTGTTAAATTGCAGGAAAAGTCTGAACCAGGGCTTGTGGCCTTGATGCCAAAGCAAAAATACTGCGGATGCCGGAAATCTGAAAATGCTGGAAACACTCCGCAGGGTCAGGTCGCGTCTGTGGAGAGAGAAACAGTGGGCTGGATTTTCACCAATGGGGAGCTTTTAGAGGCGGGACTTGCACTTGTCAGGTTTCAGTCCCGCCTCCATCGACTTGTGGCCAACCCACGCTATTTTCCCCTGATTGACCTTGTTAAGCCCACCCAACGGGCTCAGCAGGCCGATTTAAGGGAAAGCCGATTACAGAGAACGTCAACGTATGACGTTTCGTCTGTCAAATTTTTGACAGATGAATTGTCATTGTTTGACAGCTCAACCATCATCTCTGATTCCATGTGATCGTTTCTCTAAACCGCACGCACGTGACATCAGGTGAGGACAGGATTGCGCTGTTCTCTGGTGCACGGTCAAATTACCCATTGACACGTGAAGATTGGCCACTTGGATGAGATCCCAGAGAGTTGTTGTTGCCCTGGGAACCATAGCTCAAGAAGAGTCCGGGCCAAGTCAGTTTGGGAGAGGGGAGCATTACATTCATTTGTAAAGAGTTTAAAGCTAATTACAGTCTCTGGCCAAAAAATTGCAGCAAGATTTTTACTTAAATACAGGCAAGTGAGACTGTCACTATCCTCTGTCAGATGTAGCTGTGCTGAAACTCTTGAGCTGTGTTGCACTGAGCTGAGGTTGAGTTTTATTTAGTTCACGTCCAGCCAATATCCGAGGGTTCACGACTTCCTCTCAGGAAGAGCGTTGAGGCTTTGAATTCTGGGGCGTCTTCTGTTTATTGTCAGT